>NC_134853.1:129739523-130051189 GCF_049852395.1 Peromyscus maniculatus bairdii
ATCATGATTCAAGGTCTCAGAGGGAACATCATATACCGAGGTCCCCCTTTACTATCTGGGGAGGACAGAGGAGAGGTGGGCAGAGCCAGGTCAGATCTTCCCAAGAAATGTGCCTTGTGCTCTTTGGCAGTCACCCCAGGCTGAGACCTGTGATACTGGTCAGAGGGCTTTGTACACACACAGGCACTACTCACACACAGAGGCATCATTCCCCCACCCCCTGTGTGGTCATTGCCTTCTCGAAGTGGTGGAAGTCCAGGTAGTTCTGCTGCCAGCGGTTCCTGATCTGGTTCTGATTTGGGAAAGGCTGGCAAAGGGGGTGGTTCTGTAATCCTTGATTTTAGTCTTGATGTCTTCAGCCATGCTGCTGACTCCTGAAGACTGCCCTGGAGCAATGCTAGTTCAATGTGGCCGTTAGCAAAGACGCCGATGTCAGAACTGGACTCAAACTCTTAATGCTCTCATCATGCTCTACCACATTTCCCCAAAGTCTGCCATAATTTCTCTTCACGTTTGCACCATGGGTTAGAACATTAGTGAGATTTCTTTAGTTAGGTTGTGGTAACACATGACTAGAGTCCGCGTTCATGAGAAAGGTCTATTACCAGTTGATTTTACATGTTAGCTGTTGGTTGGTTGTGACTGGGCTCCTCATCTTTTCTGGGACCCAGTCCATGTTGGCTAAACAAGGTTCTTAAAGCTTCTGTTGGGACTTGAATCGCATCACTTCTACCCATTTCCATTGGCTAAAACAAGTCACATGATCAAGTCCACTGTTGGAAGAATTAGAGGAACTGGAAGCCAGTTGGCAATGGGTGGAGGTGGAAAATCCCTTGTAGAGAGGACCATGGATTCTCTGCCATCTCTCCCGAGCACTCGATGGGTCCTGGGCACAGAAACAAAGGGGATCCCTGCTCTTAAGATGCTTATGGTCCGAGAAACAAAAGCATGAAAAGAAATGTCAGCATCTTAGCAAGTTTAACTTCCCTCATTTCCCATGTCCCCCTTTGGGAGGGAGACTGACTTTTTTGGGATATGTTTCCTCTGAGTATGGCTTCTGGTTGAGCCTAGCTATGGGGCAGGGGACTGAAGAGGGAGAGAAAGGAGAAGTCTGGGTATCCCATCCTTTCCCTTGGCAAGCTACATCACCAGGGTCTGCTCCTCCCGATTCCGGCTTCCGTGGCTCCAGCTTCCTTTGCCTCTAGTAATTTCTTAACTATTTTTATTTGCTCCAGGTTTCCTCCATTCTGCCTTTCTCCTCAATTCCTTCACCACCCATATAACCCACTGCTTCTGATTTAAATGTGAAGAATCATTTCCATTTTCTTGATTGGCATGAACCCAAAACAATTCTGTTGAGTGCCCTAGGATTGCAGGGGAAAGGTACATCGTATGTTCCAAGTGGTGAAATAGGATGGGGAAGCCAGAGAGAAGGCTGTCTGGGATCAGAAATCCTACAGAAGAATAATGAAGATGATTGGGAGTGGGAGCGAGAGAGCAACATCAGGAATAGAGGCTCAGATGAGAGAGCACTGATGTTCTGCAGCTCGGTGTGAGTCAAGGACACGAAGCTAAAGAAGCAGAAGGATCCAGGCCATGCAGGGTGGTTGTGGTTCCCATGTGGTTTGAATGTTGACTGTGACTGAAAGCTTTGTCCTCAGCTGGTAGTGCTGACAAATAGCAGAACTCTTAAGAGGTAGCCAAGTGGGAAGAACTTGGGCCATTGGGTTGTGCTCTTAGATAGTGTTACCCTTTGAGTTCTCTTATGGGGACTTTTTTTTTTTTTTAGATAGCCCAGGCTGGCCACAAACTTGCTATCTAGCCAAGACTGGCCCTGAACTCCTGATCCTTTAGCCTCCACCTCTCAAGTGGGAATTACAGGTACTAACCACTATACCTGGATTGAAAGGGTTGATATAAAAGTTGCAGACCTGTCCCTTCCCAGCTCTCTACTTCGTGGTCCGAGGCGTGGTCTTCCTACTTCCACACATGCTCTCAGCACTGTTACTATGAGATACATGCAGCTGAAGGGCGGCCGTCACCACAGGGCCCGTGCTATGCTCTTCAGCCCTTGAATCTCCCGGATCGCGAAGCACATGAATTATTTTCTTCACAAGTAGTTTGAGTCAGGCATTTTATTACAGTGATGAAAAGTCAAAGAATACAAGGTCTTGAGTTTTAAGTCAATGAGGCTGATATGAAGTTCCTCAGACCTCTTTTAGTCCCAGTGACACAAATCCAAGACAAAATAGTTCAAGTTTCATACAAGAGCATAGCATAACAAATGAACAGGCCAGGGGATGTAGCTCATCAGGACAGTGCTTATCTAGTGTAAGGCCTTAAGTTCACATTTCAATAACACACACACACACACACACACACACACACAAAGTCAAAATATGAACCCAACTTTGGTGTCTAATGATTGCAGTCCCAATACTTAGGAAGTTGAGCCAAGAGGACTGTAAGTTTGAGGCTAGCCTGGGCTACATTAATAAGCCCTAGTGTTGGGTAAATTGTTCCTATGACAGCTGAAATAACCAAGAACGAGAGTAAGCCTAGAGCAGGAAGGAAAACAGTGAGAGGAAGCAAGAGGGTATGAGTTGAAGGTAATAAATGATGGAGATGCAGAGGTATGAACAGGGTGGAGAGGGATTTTAACCTAATGGTAGTGGAGGAATAATCAGGAGCAGGATTCTGCTAAGAAGTGAGCTTAGGGGCTGGAGAGATGGCTCAGAGGTTAAGAGCACTGGCTGCTCTTCCCGAGGTCCTGAGTTCAATTCCCAGCACCCACATGGTGGCTCACAACCATCTATAATGAGATCTGGTCCCCTCTTCTGGCATTCACCAAACATGCAGGCAGAACACTGTGTACAGAATAAATAAATCTAAAAAAAAAAAAAAAAAAAAAAAGAAGAAGTGAGTTTAGCTGGTTGGGAATTTCCAAATAGACTCTAAGGTCAAGTTCAGAAGCAGGTGTGGGCTCAGTCTGTGGGTCTCTAACAGCTGGCTTTGGCAAGCCAGGCAAACCTATCATTTTGGAAATGGGGAGCATTTCAGAATCAGCTGAGAATTGGATGCCATTAAAGGCAGCAGAAATTCCATTGTCCTGGAGCCAATTAGCGGGAGGAAAGGGCCAGGGGTGACTGTCTGCTTAATTGGCTGTCATCCTCCTTGCCACACTAGACTCCCAGCTCCTGAAACACTTTATTAATGAACCAGAGGAAAAGGTTACCACCTGGGCCTACTAATAAAGGCCTTCAGGAGCCTGACAGTAATTGAAGGTACACTGGAGGCTGTTCTGAGCTGACTAGACACAGGAGGTGGTAACGAACTAGGATCCTCAAACTTTGGGTACTTTTGAAATGATGGTAAAGATATTCTCTGGCATGAGAATTTGGTCTCCTCTTCTCCATGTCTCACCATGTTTGGTTTTTCCATATCCCACCATGATCTGATAACAAACTGTCCGGGTCTTTTTAGTAACAGAAAAGATGTCTTCACCCCCTTTTCCTGTTCACATGTGTTTTTCCTGACTGCTGTGTCAGACATGCATGTGTATACTCAGTCCTGTGTCTTTGTCCCCAACAGATGTCTGCATCAGCATCACTGTCTCCAAGGAGTCTAACTTGGCCCTCAGACTTGGATAGGTACCTCTTCTGTGTTCTCAGTGTCCTTTGGCTTCCCACTGTCTCAACACTTAGCACTATGATATCAATATCTCCTCCTACATTAGAGTAGTTGCTTGTCAAGTGTAGGGCCTGTGTGTGGTTCACCTTGGTGTCCCTGGCACACAGCACAGGGTCCGCCTGTGCCATTGCATGCTTGCTGAGCCAAGCAGTTGTGACCTCTGCTGCTTACATCTCTTCCATCGCATCCTCAACGCTCTTTCCTACCTCTTTGGTTGTTTTGTTGTTTGTTTGGTTGGTTTTTGTTTTTTGGTTTGTTTTTTGAGACAGGGTTTCTTTGTATAGTCCTGGCTGTCCTGGAACTCACTCTGTAGACCAGGCTGGCCTTGAACTCACAGAGATCCGCCTGCCTCTCCCTCACAAGTGCTGGGATTAAAGGCGTGCGCCACCACTGCCCGCATCTTTTCTACCTCTTTCATTCAACCAACATTCACCTAGCACCTACTCCTCCACTCGGGCTGGAGCTCCAGTGAGTGGTCCAGTCCCTTCTTAGAGATCCCCCGGTTAGATGGTTTCTATCTACCACGCGTGGCAACAGGTGTTATGGCAGAGGGGCGTGGAAAGCCCTGAGTCCTGCGGAATGAGAAGTCAGACGAATTTTGTTCAATTCCAGCATGAAGGGTTTGCATTCCCACTAATGTAGGAAGCTGCCCCTTATTTTCCTTGCAGTTTCTTCCCTCGCCTGCCTCTCTCTTTGACCTCTGCTTTCAGAGGTCAAAATTTTGACTCAGAACTGTTCCAAGAGAGGGTGAATCTGGGAGGCATGAGATGGATCCCTGGCTCCTCCCTTTCCTCTAAGCCTTGTTTCCCCACCTGGAAAGCAGAAGTGGTAAGGTCTGCCTTGCCCCCCCACCTCAGAAGGTTGTTTTCGTACTCCATTCATGAACTATTAGGAACTACGCAGATAGGCATGATCGAAACTCTTCTTCGTGAATGTCCAGACCTAGATTTGATCTCCCCGGGTCCCTGGAACTTAGCAAAAGACTTGGCAAACTGTCAATGCTCAATAAAAATCTGCTGTGCTGATTAACCCTGAATGCTGATGAAAAAGAGGTGGGTTTTTCCCCCCCAAAAAAATGTTCAGAAACAGTGGAAGGGCTGAAGTGGGTGGGGAACATATGGACAGGTGAATTGTTATGTATTCCGGTGGGAAGCCTAAGGATACGGAGGACATGCTAATCATGTCGCATGTCTTGTGTATTCCCACACCTCCCTGGGAGGCAGGTGGTGGTCACCCTCTTCCACAAATGAAGAAGTGAAGGCTGGAAGCAATTAGGCTACTTGCCCGTGCTGACAGAAATATGCTGAAATTTAGGCTGGCTTCCAGGCCTCTTCCCACTGCCCACCTGTATAATGTGGCACATCCCCAGTCAGCGCTCGTTCCTCAGAAAGGGTTTGCAGCCTGGCTTTGACCTGGGTCTTCTACTTTATCCACACTGATGGTGAACGCCCCTTACCTAGGCCAGCCAGTCAAAGGAGCAAGGAATCCATGTTTGTGATATTCATTAAGGAAGAGCCGTATGCCGAAGGGGCTCTGAGGCTGCTGGGTTCCTGAGGCCCGAGGATAATGAGCAGCAGCTGCCTCTTTCTTCATCTGTAATTAGCAAGCACTTCTTTAGCTTGTCTTTCTCGGGTCAGGAAGTAGGCCACAGGAGAGGTTTTCAGCTGGAGGTGGGCTGGCAGGAGGAGCCAGAGCCTTCAAGCTGTGAGGCCAGGGAAAGGAGCCTTGTTTGTACCTGGGCTTTAAGCTTTTTTGCAGAGTGAGGAGGGTGAGGAGGAGGAGGAGGGAGGTGGAAAGGGACCCTCTTCTTTGTGGGAGATGAGAAAAGGGGGAACGAGGTGGGGAGGTGAAAGAGCGTCAGAAAGAAGCTGTCATTGTAACAGACAGCTTTTGTACAGCGATTTACCCTCTGCCTCACTCAATCCTCCCAACGGCTCTCCGTAGGAAGACTGGTATTATTCCCACTTGACAAACCACAAGTCTGAGAACCGGAGAGGCTAAGCGATTCCGACAAGTGTGATGGCTTGCCCAGATTCAGACGCCGTAGCAGTCAGATAAAAGCAAACAGATTTGTAAAGAAAGAAAATGAAAGCTTGGTGGAGTGGCCTGGGCCTGTGATCCCAGGAAGGGGATAGTAAGTTCTGGGCCAGCCTGAGCTACACAGTGAGTTCCAGGCCAGCTTGGGCTATATACTGAGACTCAGTCTCAAAAACAACAAAGAAATAAGAACAAACCCAAACAAACAACAAACAAACAAAGAACAACCCACAACTCCAATAGGGAATAGAATTGGATGGTGGAGCGCAAAGAAAAAGGGGCAGGGGCTGTGTACGGACTTTGGAGCCAGGCAAACCCAAGACCAAACTCACCTCCCACTGCCAGCCATGTGTGAGCTCTGCAATCTCCTGGAGCATGCATCCTCTCACATATTGATGGGGAATGCTGATCTGTCTGGTTTTAAAATGTGTGCAGGCAACCCTTGCCCTGTAATGTCTCTTTGAGGCAGAATCCTCTGTGCATGAAATTAGGTCTCCCGGCTTCATGTCTGAGCTCTGGCTATATTGATCCAGAGAACCATGTTGGGGACACAAAATAGCTCCCGCAGAAAGGCTGGGAAAATCTGCATTTATCTCTCTTTTCTTCCTAGGGTTTGAATTCTTTGAAGCCAGTGCCAAGGAGAACATCAGCGTGAGGCAGGCCTTCGAGCGTCTGGTGGATGCCATTTGTGATAAGATGTCTGACTCGCTGGACACAGACCCCTCCGTGCTGGGCGCTTCCAAGACCGCCCGTCTCTCAGACACCCCACCACTGCTACGGCAAAACTGCTCATGCTAGGCCAGGCCCGCCATTCTCCCGGTGCCGCGCTCACATGTACCCTGCTTCTCTGTTACTCACTGTCCACTCCCAACCCCAAGCAAGTTGAGGTCTTTGCCAGCCCCTGTGGTTCCCTGAAGATGGCCCCAATTACAGATACTGATGGTGCGGGTTACCGTGTGGGAGAAGATTCCCTTGACAAAAGAAAACTCCTTTTTATGCAGGAGGTTCACTATAGGGACTTGGAAAGAATCTTTTCTGCCCTTAAAATAAAATAAATTTTCCTTCATTTACCAAGATACCCCTCCGCCACACACACATGTCAGGGGCTGGCCCGTGAGGCCCACCTGCACAGCTAATCCTATTAAAGAAAAATGTCTCAAAGTACAACCTGCCTGTTTCCTATCAGGCTCCCTGTGGGGCTCCCTCTCACTGCAAACCAAGCTTTGATTTGCAAAGCCCTGAGCCTGTTAGCATGGATGCCCACAGGGCCTGGGCAGTTGCTGTGGTGACAGGACAGCGCTAATCTCTGGAGAGCTCAGACTCTGTCGATGCTGAAGGAGCAAAGGCTGAGTCAGAAACACACTTTAAAAAATAAAAAAGGATTATCTTCTGCAAAATGTCAGAGGCCCCTGCCATCTAAGGGCACAAGGACAAGAAGGAGAAAAAGAACAACCCAGGCAGGGACAGGTCTCCCCTTTCTAGCTGGCTCCTGGAATCATGATGTAGCCTCAGGTTGGCCTCAAACCTGCTGTGTACTTCAGGGTGGCCTTGAACCTCTTCCTCCTGCCTCAGGTTCTCCAGCCTGGGAATACAGGTGTGTGACTTCACACCCAGTTTCTCCAGCTGGTTCTTGACTGTGAGAATGTCATAAAATTTGTCACTGATTCTTGGGACCCCAGAATCTGAAAGGTTTGAAGCTGATGAGAGCACCCCCAGGTTTACCTGGTTTGAGTAGTCAGCGCCAAGCTTTCCAATTCTGACAAGTGGCTGCCAGTTCTCTCGGCCGAATTTCTGCTGCGACCTCCGAGGCTTTGGGATTGACCTGCCCAGGGCGACTGGGAATGAAGAGCCCAGACACGAGCACAAAAAAGCTGGGGTACGGTGGGCTGTGGGCTCGGATGAAAACCACCACCAGCAGCCTGAAAACTCAGTGTTGTTATACACAGCTGAACAAGGAGGTGGGTTTGCTATACTCAGTCACAAGAGGAGGCAGGCTAGCTGATCCTGGTAGGGGGCTCTCTATAGGGGAGCGGCCCCAGGCTGTGTCACCGGGAGCAGGAAGCTGTGGTTGAAACTTTCTGCACACTCTGTCAACATTCTTAGTGGACCAGGGGACGGTCTGGCTATCCCCATGGGTCCAAGGCACTGGGTCTTTGACATGGTTGTGTTGGTGTCAACAATCCACATTCACTCAGGACCCGATTCACTCCCCACAAATCTTTTAAAGTACACCATCTATCAGGTGTGAGTGGAGGCTCATGCCTGTAATCCTAGCATATGAGAAGTTGAGGCAGAAGGATCAACTGTTCCAGGACAGCCTGGGCTTCAGATCCCTGTTTAAAAAGAAAAAAGAGCCAGCGTGTCTTTCGGGCAGGCACCAGAGCTCACCGTCCGCAATGTCTTTGTGCAGCTCCCATAGCCAGGACCTGCCTTGGCTTCAAACTGAAAATGGCCTCCCGGGAACCCTCTGTCTTCCCACTCTGTTTGTACCAGTTCTGATGTCAGCGGTCTCCATCTCTGCCCTCTGCGCCTCCTGGATTTAAGAACGAGAATCACGACCTACTCTGTCCTGGGGTCAAATCTCCCTGTAAATCCTCTGCCCTTCTGCATAGAGCCTTCCTCCTATCCTGCCCATTTCTTCTAATGGCAGATACTCCTGAGCAGTCCAACTGGAAAAGACAAATCAAAGCCAAATAAATCTAAGGGGACGTAGTCCTGAAAAGAAAAAAAAAAAAGAAAAGAGGAAAATTGTATTCGCGGCTGTCACACATCTGTCCTCATTCCTGGGTGGTAACATCTATCAGAGAGCCCCTTTGGTTAGAGTCCTGTCACCAAAAACCTGAAAGAAAAGAAAAATTAATCCGAGGCCAGAGCTGATGAGCTCTGGGTTCTAGCTTGCTATGGACACTTAGAACAGGTATGTATTTTAGCTGAAACGATGAGATGGAGCCATTGATAATTCCTGAAGGTTTTTCCTCCCAACCACAGCTTGATTCCACAACCTCCTGTGCTAATATGTTACCTCAGTCATCAGTGTGTGTTTGAGGGGGAGATCCGTCAGTTTTCTGTATTTCAAATGCAGCTCATCATCCTGGAAAGGCAGACCGGCTGCCATTAAGTCCAGAGATGAAATGAAAGGGCCAGTCAGCCCCACTGATAGACTGCCTTCTTTGATAGACTGGAGAAGACAGGGGTTAGGTTTAGAATCTAGGACATCTGGACACTGGCATTTAATCGGGGTTTTTGTTAGACATTGTGCTTACATTGCATGACACATTGCTCCCAGAAATTTCCGTGTATTACCTCATTTATCTTCCTAACATTTTTATGAGGGAGGCACTTGAGTCAACTCCATTTGAAGATGAGGAAATGAGACTCTGACTTGCCTGAAGTCACGTAATTAGCAAATGGTAGACTAGGGATTCAAACCCAGGACGAGTGATCCAAGGTCTGTGCTTTCAACAACATTCTGTACCACACACAGCTCTTTTGGAAAAAGGTGATCCCGACACTTGGAATCCTGCCGCAGCTGTCAGGTCCAAGTCCACTTGAGAAAGGATGTATGTCTGTGATGTGTCAACAAATTGCTCCGGTACTCAGACTAATCTGAGGTGATGGATATCCAGTGTGCAGGCGAGTTAGTTTCTGAGGCAACCAGATCCCACGGGCTTAAGAAAGAAATGCCCATCAATGTTCCTCAAGGCCCAGTGCTGACTTTTTATCTGCCTCGGTTGGTCAATACCTGTGTGGCTCCCAGGCAGTAATCTGAACAGTCTCCATGCTCCAACCATGTGACTTGATTGGCATCTCTCACTATGGACACACACACACACACACACACACACACACACACACACACACACTCACACTCACACTTTTTTCTCAGGACTGTGGTCCCAGTATGCTTTATACATTATAAGGCTACATAGAGTACCGTGGAAACTAACAATTTTCTCTGGACAATAGCACCCACCCATATGCCTTAGTACTAAAATTTCACACCAAAGTCTTCATCATGCCTGGGTGTTTTAGCACCTGTATTCAATAATATTGCATGTCCAGGGAAAGATTGGATCTTCAACTTCAAAAATTACTCAGGAACCAGTTCAAGGGAGCAAACATCTTCCTAACAGACAGAGTCGAGAGTCAAACATTATTGTTTCTACAGGCAACAGACAGACCTGCTTTCGAGATGGCAGTTCCCTAGCCCTGCTCCATGACCTCATTTCTGTTTCATGGAAGGCAGCCACTTCCTGCTGATTGTAGCACAGCATTCATCAATCACAGTAATGGCACAATTAGCCACCGAGGCAGGAGGTGCATAAAATGTGTAAGCGGCAACTTGTCCCAGATTCCCTCTTCCTAAACAAACCAGATAAAAGAAGGTTTAAAAACACAACAACAACAACAAACACTGACCTTTAAAGAAGCAAAAGTGGGCCAGAAGTGCATGGAATCGGTTTTAAAGGCACGTGTGTCTGCAAACATGAAGTGATCCGTGACTTCTAATTGTGTCCTCGGTCTGTAGTGTTGTTCACTTGTGAAGCCGCAGCGGGATACAGTACACCTCCTGGACACAGACCCATCAAATATTAGACACAGAAGGAGCTTAGAGAAGAGCTTCTCCAGCCTCCTACTTCACAGAAAGGGAGATGAAGGTTCAACGGGTGAGAGGAAATCTCCTAAGAACCCCAGGAGTTCCTGAGCAGCCAGGACTCGGTCTTGGATCATCTCAAAGAAGAAACTCTCCTATTGCCCGTACCTACTAAGGGCCGGTAATAGTAAACACTGGACAAACATTACAGATAAGAACCAATGATCTCTGCCTGTCAAGTCCCTATATTTAATGGTAATACTTAGGAGATCTTATTTTAAGATATCATTATCCCCATTTGGCCAGAAAATGGCCCTAGCAAAGTACATGTGCCCAAGACAGCCCTGGCCCCAAGAATCTACCCATGTCTGACTTTCAGTTTTCTTCCTCACACTGCCTCAGATGAAGAATAGATGGGTGGGGGTACCAACTGACTCCCAAGGTTTCTCAGTTGAACCCCTGGTTCCTGATTCCTTTGTGATTGTAGATTTACAAAACAGAATGATAGAAGCATCCTCCAGGCCTGACTCTCCCACTCACACTACCTGCCCCTGCTCCAAAGCTCCATCCTTGGATTTTGGGCTTAATGAAATATCTGAGAAATGTTTGCTTTACTTTGCCAATGGTTCAGAAGAAAGGAAAGGAAATACAGCAATTAATGTCCTGTTATCCATCAATTTCAGATTCCTTATCCCAAGCCTAAACCGAACTACATGCCACAGCTAAAGAATCAAGTGACAGTCTGTGGTTTGTTAGTGTATACAAAAGACTGAGCCATGAGATCAATGCTGTTAAGTTTTTTAAGGCTTAAATCTATTATATGAAGTATTCATTGAGCAACTCAATGTCTAATATGTCAATGGCAAATTAGGCCAGTCTCTTCCTTCGGGAAGTATATAGATAGCTTCATGGTTAGTCTAGACACTGTCAAACCATCACTCCAATATAACTAGAGGGCTGTAGATCAGTTTGTAGAGTGCTTGCCTAGCATGCACGAAGTACAGGATCCCTAGCACCATATAAACTGAGCATGATGGCACATGACTATAATCTTAGCACTAGGAGGTGAAGGCAAGAGAATCTGAAGGTCAAGCTCATCCTCAGCTACATAGGCAATGGGAGGCCATGCTAAGCTATAGGAGATCCTGTCTCAGTGGAAAAAAAATGTATATATCTGTGTGTGTGTGTGTGTGTGTGTGTGTGTGTGTGTGTGTGTATGAAATAATGAAGTACTGTGAAGGAATGGCACATGATGCTATGAGAACCAGTAATTAGGAAACCCGAATCACCTTTTAAAGCTGTTTCAGGAACGATTCACTAAATACCTCCACTACCCATGGCTGTTGCTTTTATAATCCTCAATTAAGTTTTTGTCTTTTAGTTACAACCTTTGATAGTTGATCAAACTCAAGTGTTTCAAAAAGATTAAGAGTGGGGGTAGCCGGGCGGTGGTGGCGCACGCCTTTAATCCCAGCACTCGGGAGGCAGAGGCAAGCGGATCTCTGTGAGTTCGAGGCCAGCCTGGTCTACCAAGTGAGTTCCAGGAAAGGCACAAAGCTACACAAAGAAACCCTGTCTCGAAAAACCAAAAAAAAAAAAAAAAAAAAAGAGTGGGAGTTATCTGTCCTGGCGTGGTTGATAGTTCACTATTTTGTTGTTTCTTGTTTGTTTTTGAGAAACACAACAAATCATTTCAAAATTAATGGCTTTCAAGAATAGTGGCTCACACCTATAATCTCAGCAATTGGGAGGATGAGGCAGGAGGATTGCTACATAGTGAGTTACAGGCCACTTTGAGCTACAGAGTAAGACCATGTCTCAAAAGACAACCTCCAAATTAAACAAAACAAAAAACTTCATGCCTTTGTCTGGGGCGACAACTCAGTGATATAGTTAATTTAGTGGTATCCAGATCCTATGTCTTATCCCTACCCACACACTCATATACACATCCCTACACACACTCACACACACACTCATACACATACACACATCCCTATACACACACACTACATTCACACACACATCACACTCACACACACATACTCACATTCTTTAATGATTTAAGAGAACAAACACGATTTTCTTGTGACTTGCTGTGTTGTCTGAAGCTGAATGTTCTGTTTTTTTTGTTTGTTTGTTTTGTTTTGTTTTGTTTTTTTTATGTCTAGGATCCCAGCTCAAATGACTAGTCAGCTAGGCCTCTCTCCATCGTCTACGAGGCCACCCAAACTTGTTCAAGGATAGGCAGAAGCTTTTTCAGTAGCAAGAGATCATAATGCAGAAACACCTTTGAAGTCCTGTGTGTGTGTGTGTGTGTGTGTGAGAGAGAGAGAGAGAGAGAGAGAGAGAGAGAGAGAGAGAGAGAGAGAGAGAGAATGAGAATGATATGAGGCAAGAAAGAGAAAGAGGTCTCTGGTGTAGGCTTCTTAAGGTTTGGTCATCTCATCCTTTGGTTCTAGCAGACAGCTCAGGAGTCCGTCCCCCCCCCCCATTATATATGTGGGTGTGAGTGTCCTCCATGGCCAGTGGTTGATGCAGATGTCTTCTTTGATCACTCTCCTCTTTATTTTTTGAAAGTCTCACTGAACCTAGCTCACCTATTTGGTTAGATCTTGTGGGCCGCAAGAATATATCATAGAGATTCAGCTGTGTATTAAAGCTGAACTTTGATCAGCCAAGGGTCTGTCAAAAGGCAAAGCCACATTATGAATATTTGGTGTTACCCAGCCTTTAATATTTCAGCTGTCTTCTGCTATGAAATCCTTGTGTGCCCAGACCAATTGGTAAACAGTTCAGCTCCCCAGACCTGCTGAACCTACTAAGTTACTAACTGCCCTGCTGAGCTTAGGAGACAAGCCGGTGGGAGAAGCCTAGCTTTGTTTCCTGTGCTGATGAAGCTCAGACCATCCCCTGGCCTTGAGGAGGCCTAGTGGTTCTCCAGAGCATTTTGACTGAGAACAAAAGTGGTTTTTATATATCAAAGTGAGAGATAAAACAACATTCCTGAGGAGGCAGGGAACCACGTGTCTGGGAAAAGAAAAGGCAGGTATTTTCTGTAGACAGGGAGAGAACAGCAGGGAGAAGAGAAAAGAGAATGGAAGAACTAGATGGGTAAGAACTTGAGAGGAACAAACTGAGACAGGGAAGAACTAGATTGAAGGGCTACAGGAGAGGACTAGAGGAAAGAGATGGAAGATGAGGAAGAGCCAGATGGGGAAGAACAAGATGAGGAAGAACTAGATGAGAGAGAAGGAGATGGGAGAGGAGCTGATGTGGGAAAGAACTAGATAGATGAGAACTTAGAAGGGGCAGAACTAGATGAAGGAATTAATATAGAACCTGGAGGGGACAACAGATGTATGTAAGGAGAAATTGGGCAAAAAAAATGGAGCTAAAAATGAGAGCAGAGTATAAGGAGAGAGAAAGAGAGAGAGAGAGAGAGAGAGAGAGAGAGAGAGAGAGAGAGAGAGAGAGAGAGAGAGAGCTGACAGAATAATAAAATGTGTGGACTAAGGAATTTCGTGTACATAGATTCATTTCCTTTCTTCAAAGATTAATTATCAGCTGGTTGTAGATTCTTCCCGGACCCTGGGAGGGGACTATTGAGGGGCTGGACCCCCCTAGTCCACGATAGTTAGACAAGCTCACCAATGAGCCTCAGCAATCCACCTGTCCCCACTGCCACAGCTGAGATCACAGGTGTGTGCCACTGTGTCCAGCTGTGATACACACCTGTGAGTGCCAAAGCCTGAACTCCGCTTCTCATGCTTATGTGGTGAACACTGCCGGCCAAGCAACCTCCACAGCCCTCAGCTGTATCCTTTGCCTAAAGCTCCATCTAGCTCTGCTCATTGGCATTAGGTTCTTATTAACTTATGACCAAAACTATATTGTTTACTCCGTGGTTCTCAGGGTTTTTTTCCCCCTTCCCTACATCCTTCCTGCTTGAAAGTACAAATCTCTAATCTTTACAAACTAGGTTTGGGGGATGGGAATGGGGCTGTAGTTTAGTCGGCAGAGCGCTTACCTAACAGGCACGAAACCCCCAGTTCCATTCAGGACTGCAGGAACTGGTGGAAATGGGGTGCACGCCTATAATGCCAGCCCCAGGGAGGTGGAGGCGGGAGGCATCAAGACATCCTCCATTACATAGTGAATTAGAAACCAACCTTTGATACATGAGACCCTGTCTCACAAACAAACAACAGAAAACAAACGAAAAACCCCAGTCTGGGTCTTTCAAGAACTCCCGCTGATGTTGACCTCCCGATTGAGACTATAATCCGAATAAGAAGATAAGCCTGCCATCGCCTCTCTTCTCCTTTCTATACCACCGGGACCCCGCCTCTCTCCGTATCTGTTTCTATTTCTCGGCCATCTCAGTGACATCCACCATCGTGAGAACCCGATACTGACCAGACTGGGCATGCAGTCAGTGTCTGCCATTCTGCCTGCCTACAGCTATCATTTTGAAGTGGCCACATAGCAAAACCCTAAATAGAAAATCTCACAGCAGAGACCTGGATAGAAATGCCAGTGGAGAGCCAAGCAATCAGCAAGTCCCTGAGGGGCACGACTGGATTCCTGGTGCCCTTTGGTTTTATTCGACAATGGGCCAGGATGAAGATAATAGGCTGGGGTACCCTGGTTAGTCACTCCCTATCTCTGGGCTTCAGGGACTTGGACCAGATGGGTTTTGTGGGCCCTCTTGGCACCAATGTGCTTTGATTCCATGCCCATTTTCTATAAGAGCTGCAAGCAGAAAACAGAATTTTGGCAAGAGCCTTTCATTATGAAAGCCTTTCTTCTACGGTATGTTAAGAACATATGAGGGACTGTGATCCTCTGTCACTCCCCCAGGCTAATGGGTCTGGTTCCTGAGGCTGGGGGACCCATGCCTGGCTGTCCTCCTGCACGACCTGGTGCCTCCAGGGTGGCAACAGAAGAGAAAAACTAAACACCCCTGAGGAGATGTTGAGGCTGGAGCACAGGCCTGTGTGCTTGAGAAGAGGCAGCAGGCAGCTGTGTTTAAAAGAACCAGAAATACATTCCAAGTCCAAGAAGAGTTAATCTATTGAGCAACATGTGTGTGGCAGGCAGAGTTGGGAAACATCTTTCCAGGGACAAATTCTGCCATACAAACTAGAAGCTTGGAAACCAAGGGAATGCACCAAATTGTCTTTAAATTCCTCTAAACAGCAGATCTCAGGATGGAGTCCAAGGAGGGGCCGTGGAAGAAAACAGTTAAGCATGGGGGGCTGGCGGGTCTCAGAGATTCAAATTCAATTCTCGATTTTTGTTTTTAGTCACCAGTTTTGTGACTTTAGAGTTTTAGTTATTTCACATGTCAGATGAAAATTCTATCCACCTCACAGGGATGCTGAAATGACTAAATGAGTGTGAAGTCTTACTGCAGAGCCTGGTAGACAGATGTGCGATGCCGACTACATGATGTCATCCCAGTCAGGCAGTGACAGGGAGACAAATATAGCTCTGTATCTTCATAAGGGCACTAAGGACCACAGTCTGGCGAGGGCTCACGAGAACACCACATGTGAAGGGACAATATAGCGGACACTAGGTAGGAAATGGAGCCTGGAATTAGGAAGTGGTCAGGGCAGAAGATTATAGGCAGGAAAAGGGAAGAGAGACAGGGAATACGGCTTTAAACAGCTTTTTTTTTTTTTTTTTTTTTTTTTTTGGTTTTTCAAGACAAGTTTCTCTGTGTAGCTTTGCGCCTTTCCTGGAACTCGTTCGGTAGACCAGGCTAGCCTCGAACTCACAAAGATCCGCCTGCCTCTGCCTCCCAAGTGCTGGGATTAAAGGCGTGCGCCACCACCGCCCGGCTAAACAGTTTTTTTGTATGACATTGTTAGACTCCCTAAAGGGCCAGGCCACCACTAGGCACCTGGCTGAATAGTGTGTCAAACATGTCCTCTTTCAGGTGGGTGAGAAAGCCCAGCAGGTAAAAGTCTTGTGGTCAAAGCCTAACTATCTGAGTTCAAGTCCAGGAACGCATGTTTAAAAAAATAAAATAAGAAGCTAGATGCGGTGGCATGCGTAAGATCCCACCTCAACAAAGCCAAACAAAAAGTAAGGGCGCACACACTGTGTAAGGTTGAGGAGGGAGTATTCACCCCAGAATAAAACTGAAGAAGTCTCTCCTGGATCCCACATTTCCAATGATTCCCTCCCCCTGCCTCACGCCCCCCTAAACTCCCAATGTGTATTTTGGCCTTAGGAACTGAACTAGAACTGTCAGGGTCCACACACCTTGGCATTTGTGTGTGGCTTCAGAGAAGTATCTGGAAGCTTAAAGTTGAAAAAGAGGAAGAGGAGGAGGAGGAGGGAGGAGAGAAGCACTGTGTGTGGAGGGTTGGGTGAACAGAGCGATGAGCTGTTGTGAAGGAGCAGACAGGAGACCTCACAGTCACTACACTTAGAATAGATGACAAAAAAGAAAAAATGCCTGGGCACTTTGTTACCTAAGCCCTGATGGCCTTTGGCACAACCATATGGTCTGGGTTTCAGTATTCCCAGTACTCAGAAGAGGAAAACTGAGGGCTGTATCTCTGAAGCAACCTACTCAAGACAGAGAGAAGGTAGTAAAATGCTTGGGTTGTTTCAGAATGAAGTAGAGTTCCCCCCTACACACACAAAAACAGGTAGCCCCAATCCTGGACTCTGCCTGTTGGCTAGAACTGGAGGAGGTGGCAGCCATGGGTTGTGTCTTATGTCAAGCTTCCTCTGTGTTCATGGGAAAGAAGAGGAGCACATTCCTCTCACCACCCGCAAAAGTAAACCCCCAGGCAGAATTGAGCATCAGAGATGTCTTCATATCACAGAGCCAGTCAGGGCCACTCTGTAGTCACAGAGGTGTCGCCTCACCTGGTCTGCGTGCCATCGTCAATTCCCCTGATTGTCACTGCTAATTTATTCAGCCAGGGACCAAGCTGGTCTCATGCCAGCTTAGGAAATGCACCATAACAGGCTGAGCAGAATTCCTCATGAGGAGCAATTAGAAAAAAACTGGAGTCATCCCTGTCTAGAAATGAGCAGAGAAAGGAATATTAGTCCTCCTGTCTCTCCGAATCAGCTGCTAAGAAGACATTTAATGCTGCAAGATTCTGTGTTCTTTCTAAAATTCTGCACCTCTGTTCAGTGAATGTGAAATACATAATGCCACACAGTGTTCTGAGTTTGCACAAATACAAAGAGGTGGCGAGTATACAGTGGCATACACAATATGGAAGCAGAGGCTTCCATTTGCAAATATCTGTGGATGGCACCTCCCTTTGTTTGGTGGGAGCCTAGAGAAATGACTCGGCAGTTAAGAGGACCTCACTTGCTGCTCTGGCAGAGGATCTGAGTTTGGTTCCCAGCATCCAGCTTGGACAGCTCACAACCACATGTAATTCTAGCTGTGGGGGCTCTGATGTCCTCATCTGGCCTCGGAGAGCACCCCCACACAAGCGCTCATACACTTCTGAGGATACACACACACACACACAATCTTAAATGTGAGAACAGGCCCAGCAGAACGCAACAAAAGTCATGATGAAACACAAGAAGATCTTGATGAACTCAGAAAGGGGTGGTGGGTGGTCAGGGCAGACTGCAACAACCAGGGAAGGCTTCATGATGGAGGAGCACTCAGAGAGCCAGCCAGGATGCTGGTTACAGCCCGGTGCTATTGAGCAGAGGAGGCAAAGAGTAAGGCTCACTGTCGGCCTCCAGCAGCCTAGATCAGTATTCACTTCTGCAGAGCGGGGCTCTGAGCTGGAAAGCGGTAAAGTAAAACAAAAACATGGAACTGGTTACTCCAGAAAAATGTGCACCCCTCAGCCACCTGCTTCTCACTCACCTGTACAAGTCTAAGCAGGGGTCAGATTCATTCCAGTCTACCCCGGTGTCATGGGGGCCCTATCCATTTCTTTATGGGGAGCCCTATTCATTTCTTTATACTGGTTGATGCCTCCTAACTTTGTAGACCTTAGTGAACCAAATGGACCCAGGGCTCCAGAAGGGTAGGGACGAGACAACAGAAGCATTGGATACTGTATGCGGTCACGATTCTTTCGATGATGGGCCCAGAGAGATGCACCGGTGGTTAAAGGTACATGCCACCAAGCCTGATGACCTGAGTTCAGTCCTTGGAACCCACAAGGTGGAAGGGGAGAGCTGATTCCTAAAAGTTGTCCTTTGACCTCTGCATGTACAATGTGGCTCGCGTGCCCACACACTTATATGCATACAAACAAACGTAATAATTTTTTTTTATTTTAAAAAGATAATTCTTTTAATTACAAGAGACATAAACACATGTTTACCAATCACAACAAGAGGAGAATCTATTAGCTCATATAAAATCCAGCAGGTATATCCATCTGGCTTTAGGCATAGCAGGAACCAAATGATTAAGTTATATTATAACAATTATCTATGTCTTAGCTCCACTCTCCTCTGGGGTATCTTTATTTTCTGACTGCTCCAGGCACATCCTTCCAATATAGTTATCTGGACAGAGATAGAATGCCCCTGCTTCACAGTTTGACGGAGAGTCTTAGATCATGGCTAGAACAGAATCAATAGTCAAGGATGACTCGTCTAGGATCAATCATTGTGCTGAAGGATGAGGTGTTCTTAGTGATTAAGCCTGGAATAGGGTCTAGTTGCATCCCAACCAGATGAACTACGAGTAGGAAAGGAGTGGTTGCCACAGAGGAAAACAGGGTTTGATTTCCAGAAGTGAAGGGGACAGTTACTAGACAGGAAAAATATCATGTTGCTACTGGAGTTACAGAATCAGATCATTCCACAAAATACAGCCCAAATCTAGATGGAGGAGAACAGGTATGGGGTTTGATCCCCTCCCCTGTATGAGAATGGAAAGGGAGATGGAGAGAGGTGCTGAGCAGAAGCAGCCAGCTGAGTGCAGAGCAGGCAAGGCTTGGTACCTATGGCTGAATAGATTATGTATTGGCAAGAAGGTTGGAGGGGGCTGGATAGAAGTCCAGCACGGGCTCTAAGCACAATGCCTTACTTCTGGTGTGTGACTGCTTCTATTAGGGAAAGGATACTTGTATAATTCACACACAGGTGTTATCTGGTCAGTAAGCCATGAGCAGAGGGTCAATACCATCTAGACGGGACACCCAACCCTAGTTTGCACAAAGATGCTATCATGCAAAATTATATCTCTCACTGCCCAGGAAAATAAGGTATGTGTAAGTCTTAATTCCTGGGACCATAGAATGTGGCCTTATTTGGAAAGAGGTTGTTTGTGGATATAATTACCAAGTTAGGTGACTTGGGTGTTTATCAGAGCAATCAAAGGAAGATTCATATACAAGGACACAGAAACAAAGAAGATTGCGTATGATGATGGAGGCAGAGACTGCAGTGATGGAGCTGCAAACCAAGGAATGCACAGCACACCTGCTAACAACAGAAGCTAGAAGATGTGCATGGAGCAGAACACACACACACACACACACCTTTAATGGAGCCAACCTTGTAGTTACCTTGATCCTGCCCTCCCAGTCTCCAGAACTGGAAGGCTCTCTACATGCACACAGAAAGTAAAGAGTGTTGGGGGTTGGAGAATGTAGCTCAGTGGGTAGAGTTCTTGTCTAGCATGTGCTGGGCCCTATGTTCAATCCCCAGCACCCCATAAGCTTAGGTATGATGATGCTGTCTTTAATCCTAACACTTGAGAAGTAGAGAAGGAGGATCAGAAATGCAAGGGCATCTTTGGCTATGTAGCCAGATCATTCCACAAAATATACTTAAACCTGGACAGAGAGCTGGGTGGTGGTGGTATATGCCTTTAATCCCAGCACTCAGGAGGAAGAGCCAGTCAGATCTCTGTGAGTTCAAGGCCAGCCTGGGCTACAGAGTGAGATCCAGGACAGGCACCAAAACTACACAGAGAAACCCTGTCTCGAAAAACAAAACAAAACAAAACAAAACAAACAAACAAAAAAACCTGAACAGAGAAGAACAGGAATGAGTTGTACTCCCCAGGGAAATGTTCAAGACCAGCCTGGGATATATGGAGAGAGAGAGAGAGAGAGAGAGAGAGAGAGAGAGAGAGAGAGAGAGAGAGAGAGAGAGAGAGAGAGAGAGAGAGCAATCTCTTGTTGATCAGAAAAAAGATCAGGGTAAACTCAAAATTGGAACCCTGCATACGTTGTCCTTTGTACATCTTTGCTCCCCCCCCCCCGCCCCCCCCAGATCACAGTGTGCTTCCTTTTGTCAAAGAACTCACTGCTCTAGACTACAATTGTCTGGTTGCTGTGGAGTGGCTTTTCTAATGATGCAGAATCCATTTTCCTTGGCGGTACACATTTTTCCTCCTGTGATAAACTAAACAAGCCATCGGCAAACATGCCTGAGGGTTCTGGGGGCCACATGAGCGAAGGAAAATGAGGATCTGATACTCTGCTAACAATAGTGAGTGCTGCTGAAGCCCGTGGCAGTAACCGAGAGCCTCTGAACACAGGCCACTGGCTGGGAAGAGCAACACGGCGATGTTGCTTCCTCAGAGGATCGCTTGTCTCTGTCAAACCCCCTCATCTTGTTCTATTTTCTTCATTGCATTATTTGCTTCATACAGGTTTTGTGGTAGCAGCAGCCTGGCCTTGTGTGTTTATGCTGCTTACCCTGAGCCTTGGGCAAGCCGCTTACCCTCCTTCACATGATACCTCTGTTACACACTTCTCATTTGTAAAAAAACGTACCAATCTCACACAGCCATTGTGAGGATAAAAGGAGGTGATGTCGGTACTCAGATCAGACTCCATAGTCAGCTCTAGCTAACACTTCTACTGTGCTCACTAGGTTCTGGGCTGTTCTAAGTCTTCTACCTACACATCACTTTAAAATCATAACAACCTAAAGAGATCAATTCTGTTATTACCCTCATTTATGATGAAGAACAGAAAACATCCCTATATAGCCAAGGATGAACTCAAACTTCTGATCCTCTTGCGTCCCGCTTCCACACGCAGGAATTACAGGCCTGTGTCACCACACCCAGTTTATGCAATTCTGGGGATTGAGCCCAGGGCTTTGCGCATGCTTTGTAAGCCCTCTATCAACTGAGCTATATCCCCAGCCCCGGAGAGGATATTTAATTTGCCCTAAGTCACATAGAAAATTCAGAACTCAAATTGAAAACTATGAATCTCTTCCCTTAATCACTATAGTATAGGGCACTATTAGTTAATATAAATCCTTCCTGAATTTATTTATTGCAATAGATTGGGTCAGGAATTGAGGCAGGTATAGAAGAGTGATTATGCTTCAGTGTTGGCAAGGCAGAGATAATGGAATCTGCATCCCATTCAGCCCTCCAGTGAGCAGGCTAGGACCTGGGAAGTGTTTATGAGGACCAGTTTATAAAGCAGCAAGGAACCAGGTACTTCTTGGCTTAGCGTGGCATTGGGGCGGGGCTCTGTCATTCCTCCCCATCCTGAAGAGCCCCAGAAGCATGGGCAGGGGCTTGTGTAAGCACAGGCTGCCATTGGACACCCAGCCCTCATTGCAATACCTGGGACACACACCCAGGGCCAGGCACTGCTGTCCTGGCAGTAAGAAAAGCCGAGCAGAATACTCCCCTCCCCCTCAGCGGCCCAAGTTCCAGCTCCTCCCACTTTGGCAGCTACCACTCAGTATTTTACTTGATACTCTTGGAGCATCTTTCAAGAAATAAACTGTTAGATGGCCCAGTGTGGTGATCTGAATGAGAAATGTCCCCCAAAGGCTCACGTATTTGCACACTTGGTCCCCAGTTCCAGAAGCTGTTTGAGGAGACACAGAGGCTTGAAGAAATACCACACTGTGGGTAGGCTTTGAGAATTCATGGCCTCACTCTACTTCCGGTTTGTTCCCTGCTTTTTGTTCTGTTAATCCCACTGGGCAAGAGTAAGACCACTACCACAATTTTTGAGCCAATTTTGAATAAAGCTTTATTAAATACTGGCTAGGATGATGGACACTGGCCAGATCCATACCTGGGATTCCCAGAGAATGGCTGTGAATTACCAATTTTGAATAAAGCTTTATTAAATACTGACTAGGATGATGGACACTGGCCAGGTCCATACCTGGGATTCCCAGAGAATGGCTGTGAATTACATTAGTCGGCAGCTTTTAAAGTAGAAACCCACAAGGCTACATACTTCCCCTCTTCATCCAATCAGGGGCAAGCATACATCCAGATGTACTTCCTGCCTATGTACTTCCCTGCCTACTTGTGATCATGCACATCCTGAGCAGTCGGGACAACCAACCTTGTTTATAGGAGTGAAAGCACGTGGCTTGTTATCTTCTATGAACAGCCCCCAGCATTCCAGAAATTATCTGTCCTTGTGCAAGCAGGGCTTACAGATTAGAGGCATTTTTGTTTTATAGATCTCTTACGCACAGTAATTTAAACTAAAACATAAATTAGCACTCACAGTTTCCAGTTGAAGAGATGGTCTTTCAGCTCCCTGCTCCTGCAGCTGTGCCTGTCACTTGCTGTCTGCTTCCTGCCGCTCAATGCACGTATGGAACCCTCTGGAACGTAAGCCCAAATAAACCCATTCTTCCGAAGTTGCTTTGTGTCGTGGTGCTTTACCATAGAAACAGAAAAGTAATTGACACACCCAGTGAGTCATGCTTGTTATCGGCACTAGTCGGGGTGAGGTCTTGGACTGTGGACTAGCTTTTGGTCATCCCCCGGACTCTGTGCAGGTCCTGGCATATTGAAGGTATCCAATAGCTGTTGGGCAAATGAAGAGAACCAGATGTTCCTTCTGAGCACACATGACAGTACCTGGACAAGGCTATGCTAATGAAGGGTGGTGGCATCAGCAATATTTTGGAAAGACACTGAGAAGACACAGATATCACTCTCAAACTAGTTCTGGAGGAAGCTGTATAAGAAAGAATTTGTTCAAGTGGTCACAGTCGTAAGTTTAAGGCACTCCATGGGCCTAAGGTTTTGTTTAAATCCTTCCCTAAAACCTCTGCAGTCTGCTTAAGTTAGAGTGTGTATTCCTGTTTTTGTTTTTAAGGGTAAGTTGGTAGGAGCTAGAATCCACTATTTGGCACTTATGGTGTGCTCTCTTTCTGAGACCACGAATTTTCCAAGAACTACTTGAAAAATCATTATGCCCATGAAAAGGAAGACAATTGTGGTGGTGCATGCCTGTAATCCCAGCACATGGGAGAACAGCCTGGGCTATGTAACAAGAAACTGCCTCCACAAACATTGCAAATATTTGTTAGATAGGCAGAAGAAAGAGGAACTAAAGAATGGCTGAATAAAGGAAGAAAAAGAAATGAAAGAAATCGTGTCCATGGGAAGGGAGGCCTTTACCCCTTCTTTAATGGTGTGCCTCTGTCTTTCATAGTTGGTATATAGGATGCCTTGGAATCAGCTGTTGTCTATATTTGTGTGGATTAAACACATTGGTGATTAACTCCAAGTCACTAGTAATGCATCAGTGTCACATTAAGGAAATAAAAGCTCCTCTCCCTGGAATCATTGAACCAAGATCGAGTCAAGACTTGAATGATCTACTTCATGTTCCCTGTCTCCTGTTCTCCATTTGTCTGTTTATGAGTCTGAATCTGTGCCTGCCTGAAGGCTGTCTTGTGAATCTGTCCTTGTGTGTCTGTGCGTATCTGTTTTCTGACTACATGTGTCCTGTGTGTCTGTGCGTATCTGTTTTCTGACTACATGTGTCCTGTGTGTCTGGGCGTATCTGTTTTCTGACTACATGTGTCCTGTGTGTCTGTCTCTAACAAAGGGCTTTGCTCTGTGTTTATTGAACAGCATAGAAAGCATCACATTGGGAAGGAATGAGGGACACTTTACGGAAATCTTTAACAGAGTTTTACAAGGGATTAAGTCACTGAACCAAACTGACCCAGATAACAAACAGTATTAAAAATATCATTGAGCCGGGCGCCACCACCACCACCACCACCACCACCACCACCACCACCACCACCACCCGGCTCACAAACTGACCACAAGTTTAACATTTGCTTCATAAACAGTGAGTGCATGCCGTATGAAATTATGGCTTCTTTGAATCTCCTCAAATCTAACATTTGCACAGGAGTCCATTCAGTTCTTATACAGTCTTGGGGATACCTATCATTTGGCAGTTCCTGTAAGGTTACTGGATAAATTAAGGTTGGCTGTTTGAAACCTTTAGGCTATTCTTCTGTAACCTTAAAATGCAATGCTGAAATTGAAATTGGTTCTCCTTTAAATTCCTTTGTCTAGATCTGAATATCTCTATGATCTGTTTTAATAAGTTTTTCTAAGACTTGTATCTTGACACTCATAACAACCAACTTTTTTAGGGATAAAATAAGAATGATCAAACCAATATTGTTTATAATTGACATTGCATCAATCCTATCTAAGTTAATTATCCTCTCATTTAATTGTTCCATTTTCAGACTGTCTAGTGTGTTATCAAACAGAGACCAAACTCCTTCCATTGTAACAGTGTTTCCCATTTTTTTAATGTGGGAAAAAAAACTCTCTTTTAACTAATTTCTCCCTTTAAGAAATCCCAATTGACTCACCAAATCTGCTGATAATGATGAATCAGATGACAGTGTGGCAGCAGCCCGTGGAGGGGGCCCAGAGAAAGCCACGACCTACCACGCAGGAGAAGGGAGAAGCCAAAGAGCCAGCAGTCTGCACAGGGGACCTGTCAAAGCAGCTAATTCAGGTGTGTTTGGAGCCTGAGCCTGGGCTTGGAGTCAGCTGTCTGCACCGGGGAACGTCCAAAAGCAGCTAACTCCTGTGGCTTTTGAAGCCCCAAAACCTATGGAGTTTGCTGCAGAGAGGCTGCAACAAGAATTTAGCCGGCAGGGTAAGGGACTCCGGCCCAGGCGGGGTGGAGACTCTGGCTGCGTGCAGCTCTGGCCTGAGCTGGTGGCTGCAAAGCCACAGACAAGAGGCTTTTTCATGAATTCGTGTCCCAAAAGTTGGACACCAGATGTTGCACAAATTGTAAATGGTCTTATAATAAAAACCTGGAGCCAGATATCAGGGTAAATACTAAAAAATCAGAAGAAACAAGCCACAGCCACTTCTCACCTCACCAACTCCTCAGCCCAAAAGAGAAGATCCTGTCTCCATGAATCTTCAGACTGAATGCTCTGAAGTCCTCAGCCAAAAGGACCTGAATTCCTGTCTCCTCACTCCTTATATTCCTTTCTCAACGTTCCTAGTGCTGGGACTAAGGGTGTGTGTGCTTCCCAAATATTGGTAGCAAAGGCATGAGATCACAAGTGCTGGGATTAAAGGAGTGTGCCACCACTGCCTGACCTCTATGTTTAATCTAGTAGTTGGCTCTATCCTCTGATCTTCAGGCAAATTGTATTTGTTAATGAGTAAAACAGAATATCACCACACAAGTGCATGAATTCCATTAGAGGTAATATCAGACAACCTTATAGAAAGACATTAAAAGCTTGGGTAGTGGAAAACTGGACCATCACTGAGGATAAAGACCCAGTGTTATAAAACTGTAAGTTATTATAAGATCAGAAAAAAGATCCAGGGGAGTAGAATGTAGCTCAAGAGTATAGCATATGCTCAGCACATACAAAACTCTAGGTTCAATCCCCAGTACCCACAAGAAGAGGAGAAAAGAAAAAGTCTAGAAGAACATATTCTGCTATGGTGTTGAAAATGGTAGACATATTTTCCACACATTTTTATTTTCACTTATTTGTGTCCTCTTACTTTTAAATAATGTACTTTTAAAACAAAAAATATTTCAGAAGCATCAAACACCTTAAATTATGCCTAGATCCATCCAATTTGATTCTCATTAAACTCAAATAGGCTTTTTCGTGGAATTTAGCTTATTCCTGGAAGAGCCAAGACACTTCTGAAGAAGTGGGAAGAAAGACTCATCCCATCAGATATCAAAGCTTGTTATAGAACTAAATAATTGAGACTTTCTGTGCTTTGGCAAAGATATAGAAAAATATACAAATAATCTATGAAAGCCTAGTACACAATGAGATATTGTAGAAAGCATTTGTAGGTCAACTGTGAAGAGATAAGGCTTTTCAATAGTTGATTAGTAGTATGGAAAACATTAACTTTCACCCCTATTTTATATCATACACAGATATCAATTATGGGCATAGTTAAGACAGTGTGTTTGTGCAGCTATAACAATTGCACACATAACTTTCATTCTTGCAGTAAGAGATCTATGGTAAAATATCCATAGCAGCATTAGTTCTAAATATTAAAAAGCTAGAAAGGGCCTAAAAGTCCATCAGCTACAGAAAGGCTAAGCAGTTCATGATAAAGCCATATAGGGGAACATTGTACAGAACTGAATATTAACTATATAGCTACATGCTTGACTCCTATAATGAGCAAGCCCCAAAGGCAGGTCACAGAATGATATAACTATATAATCCCATCTATATAACTTGCAACAGGCTGAAGAAATCAAGGTATATTTGCTAGTTGTCTTCCACTTATCTCTCCAGATTCACTCTCCATATTCCTTTGGTTCCAGGGAGGCAGAGATTTATACCAATGGCCTCCTTTGATTTTTTACTTTGGTTAGGTTTGTCTCATGGGAGGCACCCAGGAAGGTTGGAATACTACGGGGTGGCAGAGTTGGATATTATTCTCTGATACTCTCACTGTGTGCCTCGCTGTAGTCTGGCTCTTTACCTTCTCTGTATGTCTCAGCTCCTACCAGGCATCCCTTCTACCACAACCCACTGTGCCTTTGGTTTCCAGTCCCTCCCTTCTGCCCCGCTGCCCCCCTGCTCCCCATTCTCTCCACCTACACCTAGAGGTAAGAACACTGTTATCAGCTACAGACTAATTTATTCTTATGTTCTTATCATGCCCTGCTGGCGTGCTTGTAAATAGTTTACCTCTCCCAGAATTATCCTAATTGGAGTGTACCATCAGTCTCCTGCCAGGATCCTAATACAATATTGTTTAGGGGTACACAAGTCCTGTGGCAGAACTTACAAAGATAACCAGGAAAACTTTTACAATAAAACTGAGGGTAGGAATCTCCTGTGGGGAAGAAAACATAATACAGAAAAATGAGCCTGGACTAGAGAGATGGTTCAGTGGTTAAGAGCACTGGCTGCTCTTCCAAAAATTCTGAGTTCAATTCCCAGCAACCACATGGTGGCTCACAACCATCTGTAATAATAAGATCTGGTGCCCTCTTCTGGACTGCAGGCATACATGTAGGCAGAACACTGTATACATAATCAATCAATAAATCTTTAGCAAAAAAAAAAAAAAAGAAAAACGAGACCTATGGGAGACTCAATTCGTATGGTAATATCCTGTTTCTTAACCAAAGCTATCTGTAGAAGCATATTTGTTTTGTGATCGCTCTTTGTGAGTTTTTTCCCCCTGAGACAGTGTCTCATGTAGCTCAGGCTATCCTAGAACTCACTATGTAGCCGAGGCTTGACTTGAGCTCCTTATCTTCTGTCTTTATTTCCCTAATGCTGGGTTACAAGTGTGTGTTACTCTGATATGCTGATTATTATTATTATTATTATTATTATTATTTAACATGGCTTCATATTTTGTAGACTTTTTTGCATATTTTACAATAAACTTTTTTTAAAAGATTTATTTATTTTGTATTATGTATACAGTGTTCTGCCTGCACGCATCCCTGCAGGCCAGAAGAGGGCACCAGATCTCATTACAGATGGTTGTGAACTGCCATGTGGTTGCTGGGAATTCAACTCAGGACCTCTGGTAGAGCAGCCAGTGCTCTGTAACCTCTGAGCCATCTCTCCAGCCCTACAATAAACTTTTAAAATAAAGGCCTGGGAATGTAGCTCAGTTGGTAGAGTGCCTACCTAGGATGTGTGAATCCCTGGGGTTGGTCCCAGCACTGTATAAGCTAGGAGGTAGAGGTGATAAAATCAAGGTCATCCTCAGCTAGATAGGGAGTTTTTGCCAGCTTGGGATACATGTGACCCTTTTTCAAAAAAGAAAAGATGGGGGCAGGGCCTCTAGTAGTGGTCTTCCATAAACACTTGCCTCTGAAAAGCTCAATCTCGTACCAGAATGGGTAGCTAGAGATATATTTCAGTAATTAGCATATGGTTATCCTGGGTTCAGTTTTTATTACCAAAACTGTTTGTCTGCTCTTGTAAGGATGTTGGTCATACAAGATTGGAGCCCTCATCCTTATACCAGGCTTTTTCTTTTTGAGCCACCAACCAGATCCCAAATCACAACATAGAGACTTATTAGTTTTGTATGCTCGGCCTAGCTTAGGCTCATTTCTAGCTAGCTCTTCTAACTTATATTAACCTGTTTCTCTTTATCTACCTTTTGTTTCGGGGCTTTTTACCTTTAAAGTGTGATCTTAATTAGTCTTATTAAATAAAAACCTAGAGTCAGATGTTAAGGTGAAGCTGAAAGATTGGAGAAGCAAAGGATAAGCCACAGTCACTTCCTACCTCTATGAAATCTCACACCAAATGGGAAAGATCCTGTCTCTAGGAATCCTCAGACTGAATGGGAGGGGGGGATCCTGTCTCTATGAACCCTCAGACTGAATGGGAGTGGGGGGATCCCGTCTCTATGAATCCTCAGACTGAATGGGCCCCAAGATCCTGTCTCCACCTCACTAGTGCTGGGACTAAAGGCATGTGCCACTACCACTCAGCTCTGGTTCTCTTTTCAATTGGTTCAATCCCATGTAGCTCTGGGCGGCCTGGAACTCATAATCTTCCTGCTTCCTCCTCCCAAGTGCTAGGATTAAAAGTGTGTGCCACCACTTCCTGGCTAGTGGCTAGCTCTGTCCTCTGATCTCCAGGCAAGCTTTATTTGTCAGAACACAAACAAAATATCACACATCCCTTCCTTCCTTCTGTATATCTTACTTTCGCTGATTCTCGTGTCTGGCTGGCTAATGGCTGCTTGGCTTCCACCCTGGGCATCTCCCTTGTCTCTTCTCTCTTCCTCTTCTCTTGTTCCTCTCGAGCCTATTTATTCTCTCTCCCTGCCAGCTCCACCCACCCTTGACCTGCCTAGCTATTGGCTGTTCAGCTTTTTTTTTTTAGATCAATCAGGCAAGCACCTAAGGCAGGCAAGGTGAAACAAATGCAACACATCTTTACATAATTAAACAAATGCAACATAAACAAAAGTAACACATCTTTACACAGTGAAAGTAATATTCTGCAGCATAAACAAATATAACACATCTTTGCCTAGTTAAAATAATATTTCACAACACATCCTTGTAGACTCATTTACCTTAATTATGTTCTTAAATGTCCTACCTCCCAATACAATCACTTTGGGGCTTAGGATATGCACGTATGAGGTAATCAAGGTAAAATGTGATTACATCTTGGTAACATGTCTGCCTGGTAACGTGTCTGCTAACATGAATGTCCCTTTGTTGTTAAATATCCTTGAAGATAGTTGGGTTCTTCTCACAGAAACAAAAACACCAGGGCATTCACCCACATATGTATGCTAACAATGAGTTTGAATCTTCAAAAGACCTAAGGTCATTACGCTATCATTTTCATTATGGTTTTGATAGCTATGCCCCTTGGTAGGAATCATGGGAGAAAATATCTAAAAAGAAGATCTGGTCCACCAGAACAATCATCACTTTACCTCATGAATATTCCACCACCTCATTAATATTCATACACTCTCCTTAAAATCCACAAGGCAGAACTCTGCTGCTCCCCCCGACCCCCACCCCCCTACCCCACCCCCCCACCCCCGCCCCGGGGCAGTCCCCTTCAGTCTCCTGTAGTGCCAGCTTTGCTTAGCGTTTCTAACTAAACTTGGGCTTCTGTCCTTCTTACCTAAACCTCTGTCAAACTGTCTCTTTCAAGAAGTGAAGAATCAGAGACACCCCCACCTCACACAGCACCCCAAGCAGAACCCCTCACAGTGTTACACTAGCTTATAGTCCCCAAATTACACGAAGTTCTTAGTGTCATGGACACCAGAAGCTCACGATATGAGCATCTGGGGAATCAGAATCAGGAGGTTAGCAACCTCAGCCTCGGGGTTACTAAGGTGACATCTTTTAGGAAAACCAGCTTGTGAAGAAGAACCTATTCTTCATAAGCATCACTCCTTTAGGGAAGCAGGGGCTGAGGTAATTGATCTCCTCAGAATAGAGGAGAGGTACCACTTTAAAAGTCAGGATAGTTTTAAGGAGCTACCTGTGAGAGGACTCGAAGGGGCAGAGATTTGAGCTAGATGCTGATGGATGGGAAGGAGTGAATAGGGAAACCTGAAAAGGAACAGCTCAAAGGTTTATACAATGACCTGAATCAGATGATAAGAGTGTGAAACTATGTACTAAGTGGGACCAGTCCTTGGGAAATAGGAAAAGGCCAGTCCCCAAGTCAAGGAGAGAATTGCAATGTCAAATCATTGGCCTTCCTCAGAACACTGTCTTACAAAGCTACATTTATTGTAAACTATCTCCCCAATAGTTTCTTAAGCCTTCTAAAGCCAAAGACGTGTTCTTTGGTCTGTGTTGGGGAGTCTGAGCTCCCCCCTCCACACACACACACACACACACACACACACACACACACACACACACCAACTTAAAAAAAAAAGATATGAGTGAATGGTAATATCCACATCCTTGGCCCTATGGAGCTAACACTTGCTGATCTCTCACTGGGAGCCAGGCTGTGTTACCTCATTTAGTCCTCACAATGTGTTTGTGGGAAAGATTGGATTACCCTGTATTACAAAGAAGAAATTTAGACTCATGGAGAAAGTTGGTCTCACAGTAGCACTAAAACCAGGATTTGAACTTAGCTTGTCTGACTCCATAGACTTCTCCACTGCTCAAGGTTGGCAGTGTACTGTGACTGTGTTCATTCATTGAAAGGTATTTGCTAATCACCTAGTATACATTGGGCTTTGTGAATAAATAAGAAAGGTGACCAACCAATAAAACAGTAGAGTGATTTTCTAATATAAGTTCTGTTAATGTGAGTTGACACAAAACTCAGGGAATAATTTCCTGGGGATATTTATTTATTTTGTTGTTTTTGAAACAAGATCTCCTATAGCTTGGGTTGGCCTTGAACTTCTGATCCTCCTGTTTCTGCCTCCTAAGTTCTAGGATTGCAAGTATGTGCTATTGCACCTAGTTTCTTAGAATACTGAGTCACTTGGTCATTCAACAAACACCGAACTTAGTGTGAGCTACATCAGGTAGTGATTAAGGACAGCGATGTGAGGCATGGATCCTGGCAGGAGAAAGAGACAAATATACTAGTAAATACAGTATCAGAGTTAAAGATATACCATAAAGATAACAAAAATAATGTGGGCACCCAATGGAGAGGAGGTTGGTTTACTTTCAGGGTAGATACTCAGGTATAGAGGATGGCAATTTGGCACCAACACTCCTAAACTCTAACAAGTACCCCCATGTCCCTCTGGTTGATTTATTAATATTTATAAATCATGTTTATTTATTAAACATCTACTCTATGCCAGACACAGTAACATATTCATTTATCTTGTTATTACAGCAACTCCATGGAGTGTTCTTGGTCCTGCTATATAGATGAGGGAACCGAAATCCAGAGAGGCAAGGTGACTTAAAGTCACCCATCTGGCAAGGTCCACTGCTGTGGAATATTAGTTTAAGATGTGTTACATTCGTTTATGCTGTGAAACACTTAATGATGCGTAGATGTGTTGCATTCTTTTATGTCGAATTTGTTTAACTCTGTAAAGCTGTGTTGCTTTGCCTGTCTAAAATACCTGACTGGTCTAATAAAGAGCTGAACAGCCAATAGCTAGGCAGGAAATAGAAATAGGCAGGGCTGATGGGCAGGGAAAATAAATAGGAGGAGAAATCTAGAGAAGAGAGCGAGGAGCAAGAAAAGGAGGAGAGGAGGACTCCAGGAGCCAGCCACTCAACCACACAGCCAGCCACAGAGTAAGAAGGAAATATATATATATAATATTTAAATATTTTCTATTTATATATTATATTATATTATATTATATTATATTATATTATATTATATTATATTATATTATATTATATTATATTTAAATTAGAAAAGCTGGCTAGAAACAAGCCAAGCTAAGGCTGGGCATTCATAAGTGAGAATAAGTCTCCGTGTATTTATTTGGGAGCTGGGTAGCAGGCCCCCAAAGAGTAAGACAAAACAAAACAAAAAAACCAACTACAGTCCACCCCAGAAGGATCCATCTCATTCCTAACTCTGTTCAAAACCAGTGTATTTCATTGCCTCTTGGTACCAGTTGACCCTCATTACCATCAATTCCTTAAGTCTCTTATTTTCCCCCTCTATTCAGTTGATATTGTTACAATTTATAGCATCAACTCTAACTTCACCAGAAAAGTGTAATGAATGGTTAAGAAAACAATGTCTGGACGCCAGGTGTGGTGGTGCACACTTATAATTTGGGAGGCGGAGTGAGGAGAATGGCTACCAGTGGCAAGCCAGCCTGGTCTACAGAGTGAGTTCCAGGTCAGCATGTTCTAGTGGACTAATGAGGGAGATGCTGGACAGAGGGGCAGGGAGAAGGAGCGGGGAGTGGGAGTGGAGAGAGAGAAAGGGGAAGAAAGAGAAGGAACTGTCTTTGAAAACTGTGTAGAGTGAACTCTGGCTCGGCACCTTACCAGAATTGTGACTTTTGGGGGAAAAAAATCACCTAATCTCTCTCTCTCTCTCAGATTCTGTATCTGTAAAGAAGAGACATTTAATAGGGCGGCCGTAAGTGCTAAGTGAGGCAATATCTATAAACTGTTCAGTAATGGGTCTAGTGAATGCTAGCTGTGACAGTTCTACTGCTCTCTTTCTTCCTACAGCCCCAACAATGAGAGTCAATTTGTTCCTTTGGTTTTTCCAGAAAAGGTTTCTCTGTGTAGCCCTGGCTGTCCCAGAACTGATTCTGTAGACCAGGCTGGCCTCAAACTCAAGAGATCCACCTGCCTCCGCTTCCCACGCACTGGGATTAAAGGTGTGCACCAACACTGCCTGGCTTGAGAGTTCAGTTTTTAATGAAGTTACCAAATATACCTTCAAAGTGATCCTTTGAGGACAAGCAAAGCCTTATCTATGTCCTTGGTGTCCTAGGATGCTAAGTCAGACTTTTAGGAGACCAACTTACATTGGGACCCCGTGAACTTCTTTGGGGACAATTATAAGTATGCTCTTTGGATGGGTAATTAGACTCAGAAAGACAAGAAATCAGTCATTTGAGCCGAGTGTAGTCAAAACCTGCCTCTGACTTCTGGAATGAGGAATTGGGGAGAAAATGAGTTGTTAATGGTGTCTCTTGTAATTGTAGCCATATTCTATGTACTAGATAATATAGAGTCTCTAAGTGGAAGTGAGTTTCACATCAGTAAAGAATACCCATTGACTGTTCTTTGGTCTACTCTCTTTTTGAAAACAACTGTTTTACATGATTATTCTCTGAGCCAAACAAGTGCCATCTTTGGAAGATTAGCTGTAGCCACTTGCAAAAGATCATCCCGGCTGGCCTTGTTGACCGTTTGTACTCCTCATGGAGGGACAAGGAGGATCACTTGAATATCCAGACACTCCATACCACCTGTTGTAGGCTACTCTCGCCCTAATTGCCTGTAACCTCAGGGAAGGGCTGGACTCTAGCCACTGGAATATTCTTGGCAAGGAAGACGAGGGCTTCCCTCCATCAGCTGTGGGAACACCATCCTCTCTGCTGGGTAAAGACTTTCCAGTGTGGCCTTTAGGGGAGCACCCAAAGTTCCCTCTCACCTATGCTCTGTAAATGTATAGATTCCCCACAGGTGAACTTGGTCTTTGGTAGAATCCTATCTCCATGTGCCCCATTTATGGTTGGGAACTTGGAAAGAGGGGTAGACTTTAGCAACAAAAACAACAACAACAACAAAAAATCCACAATCACCACCAACAACTAAAGGCTTTCCTGCTGGAAGAACATGAATAGTGACTAAAAAGAAGCCTGGCATACTCTGGTTTCTCTTCAGATCTCTTCAAATCTTTCGCCTTTTACTAAAAAGAAGCCTGGGGCTATTCTGACAAAATCCAGAGAAAAAGCTATCATCTTTTAAAAAAAAAAAAAAAAACAGCGTTAATATTTTATTAGGTAATTTATCTGTCTCCTCTTGAAGCTGTGGCGTTTGCTTGAAAATGAAACCACTTTAACGTGTCCATGCATTACCTAACGTTCCCATCATGTGCCAAGAAATATACTGAGTCCAACAGTTTCTGAAGACAAACTTGTTTCCTTCGTCCTTGTCCAGTTACCAGCAAATGGCTTTGGAACATTTTTATTCCCTTATTCAGAGTCCTAGTGAAGAAAGACATCCACTTCTGTGTGTCTACCTCCCCCTGGTGGCCGATCAGGAAATCATCGCTGCCCAAACCAACAGGTGCATTAAGTCTTCACGTTAAACTTCAAGAACTGAGGCAATAGTTCTGAAAACACTGTTATGGGTCAGGCTTTGTACCAAATGCTCACTGAATTTAAGGTCACCGAATCCTCAGGACATCCCTATACAGATGTGTTTTGTAGATGAGAGAACCAAGGTTAGGAGACTTAACCAAAGGTTGGGTGGTGATGGCCCGTGGCAGGCAGAGGTAGGCAGATCTCTGAGTTGGAGGCCAGTCTTGTCTACATAGAGATTTTCAGGACATCCAGAGCTACACAAAGAAACCCTGTCTCAAAAAGCCTCAAAAACAAAACAACAACAAAAAACAAAAACAAAGCAAAGAGATTTGTTCAAAATCATGTAAGAGAGTTTAGCAGTGAAGATTTTAGGCTAACCCCTTTGTACTTTTCCTTTCTTTTACAAACTGCTCACATACCTATGTACACACCTATTAGTCACCCCCATACCGCACACGTATATATCCATCATTTTAATTAACCCTCACGATTCAATGGAGACTCAATATACCTTCTTTAAGAGCTGAGCCTTGGAGAAATAACATACTTTCCCCTTGGCTGTATGGCTCTTAGTATTAGGTTTTACCCAGGCTCCTGTGTTTACTATGAAACTTCTCAAGCTAATTTGAGAGCAGCCTCGACAACTTGTCACCATTATCAATCCTTGATATCACCAAAGAATTTACCTGGAGACACTTGATAAAAATACTTGCCTTTAAAAATTTCCAGGGGGCTGAAGAGCTGGCTCAGCAGTTAAGAGCACTGACTACTCTTCCAGAGGACCTGGGTTCAATTCCCAGCACCCATATGGCAGTTCATAACTGTCTGTAACTCTAGTTCCAGGAGATCCGACACTCCACACAGATATAAATGCAAGCAAAACACCAATAAAATAAACAAATTTTTTTTTTCCAAAAAGAACATCAGGCAGCTGGGCAGTGTTGGCTCATGCCAATAATACCAGTACTCTAGAAGCAGAGGCAGGTGGATCTCTGTGAGTTCCAGGACAGCCAGGGCTACACAGAGAAAACCTACCTTGAAAAAACAAGACAAAAAAAAATATCATCAGACCTCATGAGTACTGGCCAACAAAAACCAAACTCCGTGTTTGTTTGTTTGTTTGTTTGTTTTGTAGGCTCTTTTGTTTCATTTTGGCATTTTTGTCTTATTGATTTTTTTTGCTTTGATTTTTGTTTGTGGGCTTTTTATTTGACAGAGAAAGAGAGAAGAAAGTTGGGTGGGTAGGGAAGTGGAGATCATCTGGGAGGAAGTGGAGGAGGAGAAACATGATCAAAATATATTGTATGAAAAAATTAAATAAAATCCCTAAATGCAATTGAAAATCATAAAAAAATAATGTTATCAAAGAATATAATTTCCAAATAAGATATGTGTTGATGTATTCATGTGTGTATGCACATGTATGTAATGGAAGAGTACAGTGTAGCAGAGTTAAGATTGAGAGGCTAAGAGATTGGCTAGACCGATTTACTTCACATACCAGCATGAGAGTGTGTGGCTTTAGCAATTTTAAAATTATTCCAGGTCATGGACTTTTGGAGTTCACTTCTGATTAGTGGAAAGTACAACAGTGGACCCATTAAATGCCAGATATCTGCTGTAATAGTACTGTCTCTACTACGTGGGTTTGCATTTTAAAACAGTCTATAATAAGTGGTAAATGAACAAGTTAAGATTTAAATGTCAAGCATTAGATATAAGCCTTGGTAGTTAATATCAGTGAGAAAGCATAATGGAGAACTGGATATTAAGATCTAAATTTGAGTTCCTGCTCTCTCTCTCTCTCTCTCTCTCTCTCTCTCTCTCTCTCTCTCTCTCTCTCTCTCTCTCTCTCCCTCTCTCTCTGTTTTTTTGAGACAAGGTTTCTCTGTGTAGCCCTGGCTGTCCTGGAACTCACTCCATAGACCAAGCTGGCCTTGAACTCATAGAGATCCACTTACCTCTACCGCCCACGTGCTGGGTTTAAAGGCTTGCACACACACACCCCTTTTTCACTAGCTGTGTATCCTTAATAAACAAAGCCATTGACCTTAATGATCTTATCTGTTGAGTGAGGCATGAGTGAACTCAGAGCATACTAATTTTTATGTAATCAAATGTTACTGTTCCAGTAATTAGATTGTCTTATTGGGATCCAATGATTTTTCAGTAGATGGAAAGCTATTCAGGACTTGAGTTAAGATCTGATCATGCTGATGGATCTTTGGGATTTGAAATTGGAGGAATACGTACACAATAGGCAGAATGATGACCTCCCTAAGATGCCCATGTCCTGATCCATGGAATCTGCAAATATATTATTATAAATGACAGGTATGAGTCAAGTTTGCTGAGGCAATTGAGATTATTAGGTAGCTAATCCTGAAATAGGAAGATTATATTGGATCATCTGGTTGGTTCAACACAGGATCCTTCAAAGTAGAATAGAGGAAGACATAACTACAGAGAGATGTCATGTGTCTCACTTTGAAGATGAGGAAGAGGGACACAAGCCAAGGAATTTGAGCAGTATCTAGAAGTTAGGAGTAGCTCTTCTAGAGCATTAAGAAAGGAATGCAAACAGTTGAGGGATGGAGCCCAGCGGCAGAGCATGTGCCTGCTCTGGTCCCCAGCACAGAGGATAACGACATGCAGGAGAACAATATAACTGTGTCAATGCCTTTATTTGTCTCGTTAGATTTTACTTTGAAATAGCATCTTATTCTGTAACCCAGGCTGGTCTGGCACTCACTCTGCAAACCAGGCTGCCTTCACACTGGTAACAATTCTCCTGCCTCTGGCTCTGGATTGCTGCGATTATAGACATGCATCAGCCACTACACCTGGCTCAACTTTTAATTTTAGCACAGTGTGACTTGTGTCCAACTTCTGTTCTATAGTACTTGTTGCTGGAGGGCTTCTCTCTAGGTTCCACCAAACCCTGCAGTCCCACAATCCATGTATAAAATAATCACTCAGACGCTTATATCACTTATAAACTGAAGGGCCGTGGCAGGCTTCTTGCTAACTGTTCTTTTATCTTAAATTAACCCATTTTTATAAATCTATACCTTGCCACATGGCTGGTGGCTTACCGGCATCTTTACATGCTGCTTCTCCTGGCGGTGGCTGCAGTGTCTCTCCCCTCAGCCTTCCGGTTCCCAGAATTCTCCTCTCTCCTTGTCCCACCTACTTCCTGCCTGGTCACTGGCCATCAGTGTTTTATTTATATAGAGCGATATCCACAGCACTTCCCCCCCCCCTTTTTTTTTTTAAAAAAAAGGAAGGTTTTAACTTTAACATGGTAAAAGTACATATAACAAAACAATTACCAAGCAAGAATTATAGTTACAATATTAAAGAAGATGTCCTATCTATCTTATATTTGTGAGTTTAAGGTTTTATATCTAACTTATCTTTTATCATAACTGAGGAAATTACAACTATCTAGTTTTTAACCACATCAAAGACCTGAGAAGGAACATAATGGTACCTGAGAAATGGTAGATGGATGCAAGCAACTTTCAGGAATCTTGCAAGAGTTGACCAAGACAGCTGGCAGCCTGGACAGTCACCTAATGTTTCTCAGCATTGTTGGTGTATTCAAAGAGGCTACAGGCCTAGAGTATATGACAGACCATTTTTATAAGCAGGTATTCTGAAAGACCATCTTACCCTGTCTTGGCAGAGTACAGTGGTCGCTTTCCTTGTGTCCCGCTTGTCCAGAAAGGACAGCATTGTATTTGTACTGTCAGCCATCAAGGCAAGGGCAGTTCTTTGCCCAGTAGGCCATTTTGTGCCAAAAAGACAAACTTCCAAATGGAAATGTCTTAGAAGCCCAACATTCTCTCGGGATCAATTGGTGCAGCCAGGAGCAATTGTGTCTCATGTCAACAGAATTCTAAGTTATTTAAATGCCATATTCTCTAGGTCTATGAAGTGTTTAAAGATTACCTATCTATCTGAAATATATCTATGTATACCTAGAAGACTTAACTAAAATGTCTACAAATACGATTATCATAGATGACTAATTATTAATCTATTTTTAATTATCCATTATAATTTTAAATGAGTTACATAATCATAATACCTCAAACAAGAATAGAAATATATATATATACAGTATAACAAAAATAACTTCAAGTTTGTATCAATAAACTAAAATTTATACCAATGTAAAACATTTTAAACATAAACTAAAATCTATACCAATGTAAACCATTTTAAACAAGTTGTTCTTTAAAAGTAGGTTCATTAATCTACCCTTTTATCTTATCATCTCTATATCCTCCTATATATCTATATCATATCCCCTTTTCTTTTTTAGAAAGAGATCACATTTATAATCAACCTGTTTTAAATAAAAATATTTAAATATTTTAATATCTGTCCCATACCAGAGGGCTCTTCTGATTTGGGACACAAGAATCTCTTAACCATTTTTTTTTAAAGCAATATGTCTGGGTTTAGAGGGGGAGTGAGCCAATTCCACCTCTAAAGCCAGTTTGGTATATTTGGGAATTTGGGCATAGCATCTCTTACTACTTCCTGCTGGAGGGGGGCACTGTATCTTATGGGGACGCAAAGAAAATTTTAGGCCTATGGGGTAGTCCTTGAGGCTGTATTGTGTAAATCAGTTGCCTTGAAACCGCTCTGGATGTTGGATCATCTGGGGCATGGTGTCATCGGAGACCTTTCAGGGGGTCTTGGCTGGTGAAACCTGATGTATCTTAATCTGGAACAAATCCACAGCCCCTGGCTTTCTGTGGAAACAAAAGCAGAACCTCTTTTCCAAAGTAACATATCCTTATATCCAAATTTTGAAGTCAAGGTATCTTTAAAATTTACATTTTGGCATAAGTGAACAGCTTTTACAATTAAATGTTTTTCTTTAGTTACGAATATCAAAGACAACATAATCCAGATTTTATGTGTGATAGCCATCTTTACGTGGCTTATTACCTTCACTGTTTTTTTTTAAACACTTTATTTTTAGATAATATTTGTCTATATAACGGTATATATTTTTTTCTTTTAAGCCTATGTACATTTTTACATGCATTATAAACTATTTCATCTGAATCAGTCTTATTGCGAACTTATTGCTTTAAACTGTAGCCTTTTAAGCCTGAAACGGTGCTGTGGCTGCTGTCTCCGCCCACTTCAGCTTCCCAACATGGCGGTGGTACATTTTCTGCCAGCTCTGGGAGCCATCAATTCTCAGAAATAGTGGGTCTATGCTTCTTATCAAAGCAGGGTGTAGCCCAGAAACCTCTTTTTTTTTTTTTTTTTTTGTTAATACTAGTAAAGACTAAATCTACCCCACAGCTTAATGTGCCGCTGGCAGACGCCTCATTTCCACCATACTGCCGGTCAAACGCACACGCCAGGAACCCGCCAGTGTTCAAACCTGCGTTTTGCGGCGTCTAGCTGCTGGTATGAGACATGAAGCAGGAACCTGGTTTTGGCTCTGTTTAGAATTGGTTATTAAATATTCTCAGGTTTAAGGTGGAAACTCGAGCCGTTGGGCGCCATTTGTTGCTGGAGGGCTTCTCTCCAGGTTCCACCAAACCCTGCAGTCCCACAATCCACGTATAGAATAATCACTCAGACGCTTATATCACTTATAAACTGCATGGCCATGGCAGGCTTCTTGCTAACTGTTCTTTTATCTTAAATTAACCCATTTTTATAAATCTATACCTTGCCACATGGCTGGTGGCTTACCAGCGTCTTTACATGCTGCTTCTCCTGGCGGTGGCTGCAGTGTCTCTCCCCTCAGCCTTCCGGTTCCCAGAATTCTCCTCTCTCCTTGTCCCACCTACTTCCTGCCTGGTCACTGGCCATCAGTGTTTTATTTATATAGAGCAATATCCACAGCAAGTACTAGACGATAACACACTTGTGTTATCCAAGTCACTAAGTCTGTGTCAATTTGTTTCAGATGCAACAGAAAACTAATACAGTATCTATGATCATCACTGTGTGCAGATTTATTCTCTGTTTCTTGTGGTGGAGCAGAAAAAGCACTAGACTGGAAATCTGAAGAACAAGGTCCACATTCCAATTCTACCATTCAATAGTTACGTCACTACCAGTAAGTAGTTCTTTGAGTTTATCATGGGCAGCGCTGACCTCACAGAGTTGTTATGAAAACAAATGAGATCATGGGTGCGTAAGTGTTTTACAAAGCTACAATGCATCCTATGCTTGAAATAAATTACTATTTACAGTGCCTTATATGTGATACACAAGAAAAACTTGATAATTAGTCTTTGACAGTCCTTGGCACTGATGAGGAAATGGGATTGCAAAACATACATTAGGCACAACAAGGAGGAAAAGATATTATAAATGGTATCTATTACTAAACTGATTATAATGTTATTAGGAAGATAACATTCATAAGAAGATTTAAACAGGAACTTAAAATGTATATAAAATGATAACATACAGAAGTCCCACGGCTCTATATGATTTATATATGATTACTCACCAAGAAAGCAATGCAAACAACATGTATCTCCAGTCCAGGCATGGAATGGGTGATAAGTCTGTGTAGGAATACTCAATGGAGGCCTGTGGGAGGAACATCTTGGTAGGCTCTTGGAGGGTGTGGCTAGATGGAGAGTCCCTGCCAATTCTCCCACAAACAGTGTCTGCCCACAAATCCAGGAACCACACTGTGCATTTTACGGCACCAGCAGTCAGTTCTACTATTTCAAGTGTTACTCATCTCGTCGCCATTCAGAAATATTTTTTCTTTTTGGCAACAATTTCAAACTTACAGGAAAGGTGCAAGAATAGTACAAAGTCTATTTTCCCCTGAGCCTTTTGAGAGGAAGTTCTCAACTGACACTGTATCACCTGCAAATGATTGAAACTGGGCTATCTTCCCTTCCCTTTCATTTTCTTCATCTTTTGATGATAGGGATCAAACTTAGGCCTTTGTATGTGCTAAGCATCTATTCTACCACTAGTAGACAGGCCCAGTCCGGCATCACGAAGTTCATATCAATGCATTACAGCTGGGTTACTCTTTACTGGGGGGATATGAACAAACACTGTTCACCCCAGATAGGGCGCTAATAGTAGACAAAGGAAAGATTCCACCAAAATCCAATTTGGCAAGCCAATCAGTTTGTTGAACTTACTTATAGGCACGTGGGTGACCCCCAAACAGCTCATCACTGCAAAGTCACACTGCATCATGGGTAATGGCCTTGTGGATTTCCATTTTCTTTATTTAATATTCATTATACATGGATCATGTTACACAAGGACATTTTCATGCAAGTATGTATTGTACATTGAGCATTTTCCTCCCTCACATCCTTTTAACCTCTGTTTTTCACCCTTTTCTCTCTCTCATTGGTCCCCCTTGTTTCCCCAGACAGCTTCACTTCTATTTTCACGTCTTATAGACATATACGACACTATGTATCTGCATAAAATCTAAGAACCATAAATGAGAGAAAGCATCTGATATCAGCATAAAATCTAAGAACCATAAATGAGGAAAGCATCTGATATCGGCCTTCCCAAGGCTGGCTTAATTCACTTAATACGATTATCTTCATTTGCATCCATTTTTCTACAGATGATATAGCTCCATTCTTCTTATAGCTGAAGCAAATTCCATTCTGTCATAACCATGTGCATATCTCACAGTTCTTTCACACATTCCTGTGATGCTGGGTGCCTAGGTTGGTTCCATAACATAACCTAGCTATTGTGTCTGGTGCTGTAATAAACACTGGTGAGCAAATATCTTTGTGATATATCAACTTAGAATCCTTTGGTTTAATATCCAGGAATGATACAGCTAGATCATATGGTATAAAGTTTTAGTTGTTTTTTTTTTTTTTTTTTTTAAGAAATCCCATACTGGTTTCCATAGTAATTAGGTTAACTTACATTGCCACTAGCAGTGTATGAGGGTTTTCCCTTTTGTCCACATCACCACCACCACTTGTGATTGTTTTTCCTTGTTTTCCACAGTCTCATGTAGCCCAGACTGGTTTCAAACTCATTAAGTCACTAAGGATGACCATGAACTCTTTGAGCCTCCTGAACCTGCCTCCTGGGGGATTACAGGTATATGCCAATACACCTAGGATTAGGAGGTGCCAGAAACTGTACTGTGGGTTCCAGGAATCTAGCTAGGCTTGTCAGGCTTGAGTGGTAAGTGCTTTTACCTGCTGAGCCATCTTGCTGGCCTTGAATGATGCCATTCATTTGTTTGCTCGCTTGTGAGATTGGGGTCTCATATAGCTTACGTTGGCCTTGAACTTTCAATATACAGCTGAGACTGGCTTTGAACACCTGATCTTCCTGCCTCCACATTCCAAGTGCTTGGATTATAAGCATGTGCAATTATACATGGCTTGGATCCTGTGTTTTAAACCAATCTGCTAATCTGAATCTTTTGGTTGGAAATTGACATTCAGATATTAGTGAAAGATGTGTATTCATACCTATCACTTTGTTGGTTTTGTGGTGTTTGGAGTATTCCTATCCTTCTCATGTTAAACTACTTTTCTAATATGATTTTCCTGTTGTGATTAAAAAAAAAAAAACTGGGAGAGGAAAAGGTTTTGTAGGCGGATTTTTCTGTCCTGCCATCCAGCTCCCAAATCACAACACGGAGACTTATTCTAAATTATGAAAGCTCAGTCAATAGCTTAGGCTTGTTTCTAACTAGTTCTTATAACTTAAATGACCCCATTTCCATTCATTTATGTGCTGCCACGTGCCTCATGGCTTGTTATCGTATCTCCTACATGCCATGCTTCCTTTGTGTCTGGCTGGTAACTTCCTTTCTTTTTCCCAGCATTCTCTCTGCCCCCAAAATCCTGCCTAGCTATTGGCCATTCAGCTTTTTATTCAGCCAATCAGAGTGACACATGTTCACAGTATACAAGAAGATTATTCCACAACAGGATGTGTTTCTTCTTTCAATTTACAGTCCATCGTTGAGAGAAGCTAAGGCAGGCACTCAAAGTAGGCTTGAAGCAGAACTCACAAGGTAATGCTGCTTACTGACTTGCTCCCAAGCTCATAGTCACCTACCCAGGGATGGCACTGCCCACAGGATGCCTTCCTACAATGATTAGCAATTAAGAAAATACCCCCAGGGTTAGGGATTTAGCTCAGTGGTAGAGCACAAGGCCCTGGGTTTGGTCCTCAGCTCTGAAAAAGAAAAAGAAAAAGAAAAAGAAAAAGAAAATGCCCCCATGAATATGACTTCAGGCCAATCTGTTGTAGGCAGCTCCTCAGTTGAGAGTCCCTGTTCCCAAGTATGTAAAGTTGACAACAGGATTAGCGGTCACAGACTCCTTTAAATATTGTCTACAGATCTGCTTTAATGGCCGTGAATTCTCTTAGCCTCTTCTCATTGTGGAAAGCTTTTTTTCTTTGTTCATTTATGACAGATAGTTTTGCTGTGTACAGTAGTCTGGGTTGGTATTTGGTTTCTTTCCAAGTCTGAAATACATCATTTCCAGTCTTCCTGGCTTTTTTGTTTTATTTTTTTGTTTGTTTGTTTGTTTTTTGTTTTGTTTTTTGTTTTTTTGAGACAGGGATTCTCTGTGTAGCTTTGCGCCTTTTCCTGGAACTCACTTGGTAGTCCAGGCTGGCCTCAAACTCACAGAGGTCCGCCTGGCTCTGCCTCCCGAGTGCTGGGATTAAAGGCGTGAGCCACCACTGCCCGGCTCTTCCTGGCTTTTAAAAGTTTCTGTGGGAAAACCTGGTGCTGTTTTGATGGTCCTGCCTTTTTTGTGTGATGAGGTGTTCATCTCTTTAACTTTCCATATAGTTTGGTTTTTTTTTTTTTGGTATATTTAGTGTTTTAAATGTAATATGACTCATAAAGGATCTTTTCGGATTTTGTCTGTGCCTCCTAGGCCTAGATGAGCGTCTCTTTCTCTAGAGTTGGTGAATTTTCACCTATGATTTTTATTGAAAATATTGTCTATGCTTTTGGAATGTAATTTTTCTCCTTCATCTATGCCCATGACCTGTGTATTTGGTCTTTTCTTTTTATTTTATTTTATTTTATTTTATTTAGTGTGTGTGTGTGTGTGTGTGTGTGTGTGTGTGTGTGTGTGTGGTTTTTCGAGACAGGGTTTCTCTGTGTAGCTTTGTGCCTTTTCTGGAACTCACTCTGTATCCCCAGCTGGCCTCGAACTCACAGAGATCCACCTGCCTCTGCCTCGAAAGTGCTGGGATTAAAGGTGCGCACCACCACTGCCCGGCTGTATTTGGTCTTTTTATAGAGCCCCACAGACCTTACATGGTCTGCTTGTGTCTTCTTATTCATCTCTGAAAGTTCCCAGCTCCTCTGTCTTTTCTTCAGCCCTGATATTTGTCTTCCCTTTGGTTCATTCTATTGCTGAGGTTTTCCGCAGAGCTTTACAATTGGCGTATTGATTTATTTTTTAACATTTACTTTATTTATTTACTACACACACACACACACACACACACACACACACACACACACACACATGCACCATAGTGTGTACATATAAGTCAGAGAACAACTCTGTTGGTTTTCTCTTGCTGCTCTGTGGATCCTAGAGACTGAGCTCAGGCCATCGGGCTTGGTGGCAAGTGCCTTTGCCAACTGAGCCATCTCAACATTGAGAGTTATTGGATTTTCCCCTTCCAGCATTCCCATTTCTTTCTTTTTTTCTTTTTTTTCCTCAGAATTTCTCTTTATCGAATTCATTGGTTCATACTTGTAATCCCAGTGTTGTGGGGGGGGGGGCAGAGACAGGTGGGTCTCTAGGGCTCACTGGCTAGCCAGCCTAGCCCAATTGGCAAGCTTCAGGTCAATGAGAGACCCTGTCTCCAAATATCAAGGTAGAAAACTCCAGATAAACAATACCTGAGGTTGTCCTCTGGCATCCACACATCCACACACAGGTATGTACCTCTGTCATCCCCCCCCCCAATACACCCAGGGAGAAATGTAATCAGATAATTTGAAACACCTCAGCTCTCAAGAGAGACAGACATAAATCAGGCCAGACTATGTTCTTTGAAAAAAAAATCTGCCAAGAGGAAAAATGAAAAGGAAAGGAGAGAGAAAGAGAGGAGAGAGAGAGAGAGAGAGAGAGAGAGAGAGAGAGAGAGAGAGAGAGAATGCACATAAGAATATAAGAATAGAACTGGTCTGGTGAGTCGACATTGGATATTAAATAAAGGAGAAATAAATGTGGAGGGCTGGAGGGAGTAAACAGCCTGAATTCAGTCTAGCATGCTTCCAGGCTTCCGTGTCAACTCCCTCAGCATTCCTTCCTGGGTTCCTAGATGCCTGTCACACCCCTGGGCAGTCCTTGAGAGGTCAGATCACAGATACTAATCCTGCCAGAGGGTGGTCCTTTACAGGTTGCATCAGAGATATCGGTCACACCTCTCTAAGCAGTCCTTCAGTAGTCAGGTTGCAAACGTTGGTCCTGTCCCCTTGGCTGTCCTCTTTTTTGAAAAGTTAAATTAAAATTATTTAATCTTATGTGTATAGATGTTTTGCCGGCATGTATGTCTGTGTACCTCTTGAGTGCCTGGTGTCTGTGGAGGCCAGAAGAGGGTGCTGGATTCCCTAGAACTAGTGTGACAGACAGTTGTGGGTCACCGTGTGGGTGCTGGGAATCAAAGTGGGTCCTCTGCAAGAGCAGCCAGTATTCTTAACCGCTGAGCCAGCTCCCAGCCTTATGGCTGTTCTTAATATTGAGCATTCATTTTAGAATATATGCCTTTGCCCTTTGCAGGCTCCGGCTCAGGCCTTGCTGAATACTTGTGTGGTTATGACTCAACATTTTACCCATGCAATTTGGAGATACACTGCTGGCCAAGTATCAGCAGGACATATTGTGTGGCACTTGCTTTGAATCTTCCAAGATGCTGATTCAGTAGGGCTTTTTTTTTTTTTTGTTTGTTTGTTTTTTGTTTTGTTTTGTTTGGTTTGGTTTTTTTGAGACAGGGTTTCTCTGTGTAGCTTTGCGCCTTTCCTGGAACTCACTTTGTAGACCAGGCTGGCCTCGAATTCACAGAGATCTACCTGCCTCTGCCTCCCAAGTGCTGGGATTAAAGGCGTGCGCCACCACCGCCCGGTTCTGTAATTTTTTTTTTTTTTTAAGAAAAAACAAAAAACAAAATCAAGACTTTTCCCACTGCTCAGTTATCACACAATCTCTGTTTCTCTTTTTCTTTCTTTCTTTTTTTTTTGTTTATTTGTTTGTTTTCTCTCTTTAAGAGTGTCCATCACTGGCATCTAAGTGCCAATTTCTTGAGGGTTCCTGTTTTAAGTGTAGCTGAGAGCAGAGGGCACCCCAGACCCATTGATCTCCCCAGAACAGAGTCTCACACTCCCCTGCTCTTCTGTTTTGTGAGGTTTCCTATTTTGCTGTGCTGTTAGACAGATGCCACTCACCTCTCCTGGTAGCTATTCACCGGTCCCTCAGTTTATTCTCTGGGGATTCTGGCAGATTGTATCTGCAAGCAGTCACCATCCTCTGGCTCTAACCTTCCATGTTCTGTGTACTCTAGCATCTCCCAAGATCACTTAGAGCTGAGGGCTGGAAGGAGGAGACAGTGCTGGAATCCCAGGTGAGGGTCTGTGGTCCTTCTCTTTTACTACGGCGCAATAACAAGCTTCATCACCATTACTACAGGCTACACCAACCATTACCATCACTGTGTTTTTGTTTATTTCATCACCAGAACCAGAGTTATCTCTAGTCCAGATGGTGACAGGATGGTCACATTACATCCAGAGGAAAAAGACCATACTACAGGAGTTATCATCTAATCCTTAGACCTCTCCCAGTAATACCACAAATCATTGTACATTGAATTGTTACATCTCAGCAGATCCTTGATCTTTAGCTCTCAAGACATTGATGCTTTTCAAGATTACATATACGCTATTTGATCAAATGTCCTTCAGCTTGTGTTTGTCTGATATTTTCTCTTGACCAAATTTAGCAGGAACAGCTCAGAAGTTATGATAGTTTTTCCTCATTGCAAACTGTCAGCTGGTAATAATTTCAGTTTGTCCCATTACTGTGTTTTGGGGGCAAGTGATATTTGCCAAGTTTTTCCATTATAAACTTATTCATTATCTCTTCTTAATTAAGAACTATTTTTGAAGAGATATTTTGAAATGACATAAATACCCCATCGTTTCAGTGTTTTGGGGTACAGGTAAGGGAGGCATACACCCCACTGTCTTCTTCAGCAGTCTAAGGAGTTCCCTTAGAGCAGTGGTTCTCAACCTGCCTAATGCTGTGACCTTTTAATACAGTTCCTCATGTTGTGGAGACTCCCACATAAACCATAAAATTATTTCTGTTGTTACTTCATAACTGTAACTTTGCTACTGTTATGAATTGTAATGTGAATATCTGTCTTTTCTGATGGTCTTCGGCTACCCCTGTGAAAGGATCATTCGACCCCAAAGGGGTTGGGACCCACAGGTTGAGAACCACTGCCTTAGCGCTTTAGTGACCTTGACTCGAGATTCATGGCTGGGCATAAAATATTAAAGTTACTAAAAAACTATCAGCTCAATTTGGCTTCTAGATGTGTGAAGTTGAAACTATAATCGAGGCAAATATCTTATTTATTAAGTCCCATTAAAGGAAGACCCCTCATTCCACCTTTTGGTCCTAGCCTTGACTGTACACTACATTTCAAAAAGAAAATGGAGTCTGGGGCTACAAGATAAGAAGATTCAAATCCAGGCTGCTTCCTTTTTCCTAACACTATTTAATTCAAACATTACATTTGCACCTGTCTGTTCGTCTTTCCTTCCAGGTCCAATGACAGAAGTCTTTTTCTCTAGCTTAAGGCTAATCTCACTCTTGTACCTCCTCTGAGATTTTTGAGATTCTAATAGTGCCCCTTTTTATGTTGCACAAATTTATCAATTCAGAGGTTACTTATAGACCAGGCCAGTCAAGGCTACCTGTGAGACTCTGTCTCAAAAAGAAATTACTTATAAAATACTCAATATGTTCCAGGAATGATTCTTGATTTTAGGAACACGGAAGGGAATAAGACAAAGTACTCACTCTCTAGTGGACTTATAACACAGAGACAAGCTGATGGAAGAATAGATAACGAGCACTCTTTTTGGAGTGGTCAGAGAAAGTTGCTCTAAAGAATGGTGTTTGAGGAGCCTGGGGAGGTGACTCAGGCATTAAGTTGCTTGCAGTGCAGGTGAGGACCTGAGTTTGATCCCCAGAACCCATGGTGGCATGAACTTGTCATTCCGGCACTAGAGAGGCATAGACAGACGTATCCCTTAGGCTTGATGGCCAGTAGACACGATGGCCAGCCAGTCCAGTCTTATCAAGACTACAAAAAGAGAAGATAGATATCCCCTGAGATGTCCTCCCTCTTTTTTTCTGTCTCTCTCTGTGTCTCTCTTAAGCACACACACACATACACAAGAATGGTGTTTGAGATGTCATGTGACTGCTGAGGAACCAGTGATATAAAATTTAAAGGAAGAGAAGTACAGGCAGAGGACCACAGGAACAGCCCTGATGAAAGACGTCCCTTAGTCTGTTGAAGGACAACAAGAAAATGAGGTGTAAGGTCTAGTGATGTAGCTTGGTTGGTAGAATGTTTGTCTAGCAAGCTTGAGGTCCTGGGTTTGATCCTCAGTACCACAAAAACTGTGGGATACTTGTAACCCTAGCACCCAGGAAGTGGAGGGAGGAAGATCAGAAGTTCAAAGTTCTCCTCAGCTACACAGGGAGTTGGGGTCCAGCTTGAGTAGAGACACTCAAAAAAATAAAAGCGAGAATAAAACAGAGTCAGTGTGATGAGCAAAGGCCCCAATAGTAGCTGAGATTAAAGACTGTGGGAGCCCACAAAAGCTTCCTAGTGAGATCTGAGCTTGCATTATACAGTAGGGCTGTGTTAGTCGATGGCTTGACCACGTGCATGGTCACCAGGTGGTTAGGATGGTCTGCACTTGGTTGTGCTCGGGGGAGGTCTTTTGCTCCACCCCTTGGCATTCCTTTAAAAGCCCTTTAGTAGAGACAGAAAGGGCTGGTGGGTTTTGATCCAGCCCTCCTGAGGCTATCCTGTGTTTCTGTCTCTCTCCTCTTTAATTCTATCTATATATTCCATATTTCTCCCTGCTCAAGAGTACCCTGGGGGAAAAAGTGAGTGGGGGCAGGCCCCCCACAATGGACAAAGAAGAGGAATTCTAAATGATCCCTACAGACTAGAGCAGATGATAATGTTTATTGAAAGTACCAAGGGTCTTGAGAGGGTCTTGAGAGGGGAGTTACTTTTACTGTTATAATTGTTGTGTTTCTACAGTCCTTACATGGAGTTTCCAAATGCACGTCTCTAGAAAAAAGATGAGGAACCACTAGCTGGATTTATTGCCAAATAATCTTTCATATGATATATCGTGTTTGTTGAGTCCTTTTTAGTTTCTTTTTTTTTTTTTTTTTTTTTTTTTTTTTTTTTTTTTTTTGGTTTTTTGAGACAGGGTTTCTCTGTGTAGCTTTGCGCCTTTTCCTGGAACTCACTTGGTAGCCCAGGCTGGCCTCGAACTCACAGAGATCCGCCTGGCTCTGCCTCCCGAGTGCTGGGATTAAAGGCGTGCGCCACCACCGCCCGGCCTTTTTAGTTTCTTTTAAGGTTTGAACACTAAATTCTTCCTAAAACTATCTTGACAGTTATTGTAGCTTCATTTCTGTTGCTGTGATAAAATACCCTGATAACAAGCAAGTTTGGGGAGAAAGGAGTTTATTTTCACTTACAATTCCAGGTTACAGTCCATCATTGTGCGGAAGCCAAGGCAGGAACTTCTAATAATTAGTCAAGAGAAGAGAAAAATGAATGTATACGTGCTTGCTTGTGCTTAGCTCAATTTCTTCATTCTTACATAGTTCAGGATAGCCTGCCTAGGGGATGGTGTGGTGCACAGTGGGCTGGGTCTTTCCACATCAATAGCTTAATTAAGATAATCCCCCATGCCCACAGGCAAACCCAGGGTAGACAGTCTCTCATAGGTAATTCTAGTTCATTAGAAGTTGACAATTAAAGCTAACCACCACAATGTATAGGAGAAAGCAATCTTTATGATCATATAAACTCCCTGGTCTAGTGCCACATATAATTAGTCTCCTAAAACAGGACTCCATAAGAACATACCTACTTCTTGACCTAGATAGATATAAAGCAGCTACACGTGAATAGTGATCAATGGGTGGGACACTTATTAATTAAAACTCCAAAGATATAATTTCTTACACTGTGGGCCTTGGACAGAATTAAAAATAATATTTTCCTTATTTCCTCCACTTGTTTTCCCTCTGCATTTTCTTCCACATTTGGCCATTTCTCATCCACCTCAGGTTCATCTCAGATGGCCCAATGCATGCTCAGAGTGGGGCAGGGAAGGGAGGGAGAGTGAGGGAGAGAAGAAATAAAACAAATCCATTCACAAAACGGTGTTTTACATTCCTAAGAGTGTTATTGGCATTTAGGAAGAGTTATAGAGAGGATAATGAATGGCTAGTGAGGGAATTTTGTATAGTAAAGGGAATAATTTGGGACTTAAAACTTTAAAAGGCTCATACTATCCCTCATTTACACAATGCAGAACCCACAGTCCACACTTCTGATATCCTGACTCTCACAAAAATTCCCTTTGAAATCTAGACTTAAGGGGAGGGAAGACATGAAAGTACAGGGTGAATATTTGGGAAGAGGAAGGAGACTGGAGAGTTGGTTAATACAAAGTACATCATACATATGCATGAAAAGTGTCATAAAGAGTCACATCGCTTTGTGCACAATTAATATATGCTAGTAAAAAAGAGAAAACAATATAAAATACACCCACTTAAAATTCTCATACTAAAATATATTCAAAGATAACATTATGAATGTAACAAAAAATCAAAATACAGTATGAACTAAGTAAGCTAACCTAAAGGCCTAAAGTCTCTTAACCAGTTTTCCTTTTGACATTTGAAACTATGCTGTATGAGGAACATAATTTTCCCCTTAACTTTGGCTTCTCCATTCCCCAAAAGGAGAATTTTTTTTCTATATCTCAAGTATACGACTTTATGTAATTATCTTTTGGTTTTTAATCATCTGAGGTAATTCTGAGAATGTTTATCAAACCTTCAGCATTTAAAAATGAAAAAGAATTAAACTTTGAATTTCAAGAGTAAGGTTCAGGTCTGTCCCTGTGGTAGGTAGTCATTACGTAACTAAAATGACATTCAGAATTTGCCATTAATCATAGAAATGAGATATTTTTAAATTTGATGATTTCTGAAGTCTTGTCAGAATAAAAGGAATGATTATGAAGTCCATTAGGAGGTAGCTCTCAGGTTAAAAATTAGGAAAGACTGTGGGATGGCTGAAGATGGAGTGGAAATAGAAAAAAAAACTTTAAATAATCTAAGAAAGTCTGGGTAAGTGAAGTTAAAAATGATATCTTGGAGCTAGGGAAATAGCCCAACCAGTGAAGTACTTATCTGGCAAGCATATGGTTCTGAATGTGATGCCTACCCCACATAAAAAAGCTGCTTATGGCTGTGCTCACTTGTAATCCCAGGACTGGAGAGGCAGAGACAAGCAGATGCCTGGGATTCACCAGCCAGCCAGCCTAGTCCGCTTAGCAGACTCCAGACCAATGAGAGACCTTGTCTCAAAACACAAGGTGGACAGTTCCTGAGGAACAACACCTGCCGTCCACATGCATGCTCCCCACACACGTGCTCCTATGCGCACACACAATTTATAATCTTGTGCTCTGTAACTTTCTTGGTGATCTCAAAAGCTTTTTAATTTTGGAAAACATCAATTTTTATAAAATTTTTATACAGGCAGCTTAAGTATACCTGTTTCTTTACAGTAACTATGGATATGGAAATGAGGTGTGGCAACTTTTAAAATTCTTTTTTTTAGTGTGTGTGTGTGTGTGTGTGTGTGTGTGTGTGTGTGTGTGTGTGTTATTGCATACTGCAGCCCGAGAGACCAGCTCCCAGGACTGCACCCATTCTCGCAAAAAAAAAAAAAAAAAAAAAAAAATGCTTTTCACAGTAGCGGGACTTACGAAAAATTTCTTATTGATCAGAGGGAAAAAGATTCAGATATGAACTGAGGGTCATGCACCTTATTTTTTCCAGCTCCGATTCATATATACACCTTTAGCAACAAGCTTTTGGCAATAAAGGTTACAAAGCTACTTCTCAGGGTCATAAGGCATTTCTTGAACAAACAATAAGGAGCAGAGCTATTTACCATGGCAACGCATAGGCAGGGACATGGGGCTTGGCACTTTCCCGGGCAGTGGCATTGAAAGCATCCCAAACCTTATATATATATATATATATATATATAATCTCCAGCTTGCAATCCCAGAGCACAAGGAGGGAAGCTTATAACTCTTTTATTCAAGGCTCTTAGGCCAGTCCATCCTCTGCAGGCCTGGCTATTTGTGAAGCCTCTCTCGTGGTATCTGGACGTAAGCTGTTTCTCTCCAGACTTGGTTAATTGGTTAATTGCATTTTTTTCTGTTATCCATATAAATTTCAGGACTTAAGCATAAACAGTTAAGTGAGCCTAGAATCTTATATTGTAAACTGAGGTTAGAGGTTTGTACAAAGTGTTAATTGCTTAAAGAATCTGAGTAGGGAGTTATACATTATCAGCTATACCTGGCAAGAGAAGCTGGCATAGCAATTTGGGTTGCTTTTATGTCTAAAAGACTTTGGCTTAACAGACCAGACACCTGCAATTCTGTCCCTGTGCACTATCTGTGAAAGTCCAACTTATGATCCATTCACAGAGACATTTAGTCTAGTTTGAATTTGCTCTGAGGCCCCAAATCAGCCAACAGCATGCAGCTTGTCTCAGAGCTGAGAAGAAACTGCCATCTTCTTTAGGTCAGTCTGAGCCAATGATAAAAAAAAAAAAACAGGACCCAAGTGTCTTACAGTCCTCATGGAACAACAGATCCAAGTATGAAGCATATCCTAGTATACTCTTCATACATCAAAATTATGCAGCTTAATGATGAACCATCTGTTTCTAGAGGGCTTCTCTCCAGATTCCACCAAGCTCCGCAGTCCCACAATCCACGTATAAAATAATCACTCAGACACTTATATTACTTATAAACTGTATGGCCGTGGCAGGCTTCTTGCTAACTGTTCTTATATCTTAAATTAACCCATTTCTATAAATCTATACCTTGACACATTGTTGATGTAACCAATCGTATTATTAAAATAAGAAACACAGAGCCAAGGTAAAAGAGAAAAGCCGAGAGGTCAGAGCTCAGAGATAAAATCTTACCTCCTGCAGTGCTCCTAGCTTCCCCGAGAGAGGGAGGTACTTCCTGTGTCCCTGTTTAAATAATCTTTCTGTTCTGCCTTCTCATTGGTTGTAAACCCAACCACATGACTGCCTCATCACTGCCTGTAAGTACCGCCCTCCAGGTCTTAAAGGCGTATGTCTCCAATACTGGCTGTATCCCTGAACACACAGAAATCTACCTAGTTTTTCTAACCACCACGCTCTTACTATGGCTCTAATAGCTCTGACCCCAGGGCAACTTTATTTATTAACATAAAATTAAAATAACATTTCAGTACAAATAAAATATCACCACAACACATGGCTGGTGGCTTACCGGCGTCTTTACATGTTGCTTGTCCTGGCGGTGGCTGCAGTGTCTCTCTTCTTCCTGTTTCCCCAATTCTCCTCTCCTATACTTCCTGCCTGGTCACTGGCCATCAGTGTTTTATTTATATAGAGTGATATCCACAGTACTTCTCCTTTTCTTCTTTTTTTAAAAAGGAAGGTTTTAACTTTAACATAGTAAAATTACATATAACAAAACAATTATCAAGCAAGAATTACAGTTACAATATTAAAGAAGATGTCCTATCTATCTTTGTGAGTTTAAGGTTTTATATCTAACTTACCTTTTATCATAACTGAGGAAATTACAACTATCTAGTCTTTAACCACATCAAAGACCTGAGAAGGAATATAATGGTACCCGAGAAATGGTAGATGGATGCAAGCAACTTTCGGGAATCTTGCAAGAGTAGACCAAGACAGCGGGCAGCCTGGACAGTCACCTAATGTTTCTCAGCATTGTTGGTGCATTCAAATTGGCTATAGGCCTAGAGTATCTGACAGACCATTTTCAGAAGCAGGATTTCTGAAAGACCATCTTACTCTGTCTTGGCAGAGTACAGTGGTCGCTTTCCTTGTGTCCCGCTTGTCCAGAAAGGACAGCATTGCATTTGTACTGTCAGCTGTCGAGGCAAGGGCAGTTCTTTGCCCAGTAGGCCATTTTGTGCCAAGAAGACAAACTTCCAAATGGAAATGTCTTAGAAGCCCAACATTCTCTCGGATCAAATTGGTGCAGCCAGGAGCAATTGTGTCTCATGTCAAGAGAATTAGATTTATTTATGTGTGTTTGAACACTCCCGTAAGCATATGCCATGTGGAAGTTCAGAAGATAACTGGTGAGCGTTCATCCTATTCCACCCTATGGTTCCCAGGATCAAACTCAGGTTGTCAGGCTTGGCAGCAATCACCCTTTCCTGTTGAACCCTCTCACCAGCCCCGAGTCTCACATTCTATACACCTATCTTGAAACTTTGATGTCTGCTGTAGTCTCGGGATTGTCTAGGCTTAACATCAAAGAGGGATTTTTCTTCTGGTTTTTCTATCACCGCTCTGAAAGCTTCATCTCTCCTTTTCCTTCTATTTTCTTCCTTGTGAGTTCTCCTCTTCCACAGCTTTTAGGGATTGCTTGAGTTCCTTTCTTTTCTTTTTTGAAAAGATTTATTTACTTCTCTGTATGTGTGTTTGTTTGCAAGAGTTTATGTGTACCATGTGCACGCAAGAGCTTCTGGAGGCTAGAAGAGAATGTTGGATCCCCTGGAACAGGAGTTACAGGCCGCTGACATGGGGTGCTGGGAACTGAACTGTTTCTCTTCTAGAATTTCCTCTTTTCCAAGTTACTAGCAGAATCGGGAGGGTCAAAACCCAGGCAAATCTAGCAAGCTCAGCTCAGCCGCTAGCTCTTAATAGGCCACTTAGAAAGACAAACGGCAGTGTAAAGCAGAGACAAGAGATTTAACCAATAAGGCCTCACTGAGAAGAGCAACTGCTGAAAGTCCAGTGACCCTACCAAGTCCCATCATCTGGGTCCTGACATGAGGTTTGGGCTTAAACAGAGTGCAGCTAAGCAGTCCTGCTCAAGATGTGGTCTCCTCCACAGCTGACCTGTTATTTGGTCCTGGCTAGCTTCTCCTGCAGGATGGTCTGACAAGCTTTCAGAATTGTGAGAAAGCTTTCCATGGGAGACAGGTTCCTACTCTGGCTGGCATCAGGTCATCCAGCCCAAGATCACTGGGGAAATTCCAAATCCCTGGGGACCATTGTGGAAATAATAGCCAAGGGAGGGTCACAGGTGTCTCTCTTTGGAATACCTTTTCTCTTGCCAGGATGGGTTTTAGCACCATGCTCTACTCATCGTAGGAAATTAGCTAGCAAAGAGTTACTCCCAATGTGGCTCTTCTTTCTCGAAGCTGCTATTGGGACTGGAGAGATGGCTCAGCAGCTAAGAGCGCTTGCTGCCTTTCCAGGGGACTCTGGCTCAGATTCCAGCACTCAGGTTGAGTGGCTCACGGCAGCCTCTAACTCCAGTGCCACGGGATCTGATACCTTCACCTGGTTTCCGTGGGGACTGGTACACATGTGGCACACACTCATAAATAAGAATAAAACTTTTTTAAAAAATCACTAAAATCAGCCAGTTTGGGGTTGGAGAAATAGCTGGCTCAACAGTTAAGAGCACTTGCTATTCTTGCTAGGGACCTGGGTTCAGTTCCCAGCACCCACGTGGTGGCTTACAATCACTATTAATTCCAGTTCCAAAGAATTTGGTACTCTCTCCTGGTCTCTGAGGGTATCAGGCATGCATGCAGTGCAGATGCATATATACCGGCAAAACTCACAAATACAAAATAAATATAATATAATACAAATAAGCAACAAAACCAGTGTTTTGGTTTTTTGGCTCTTTTGGGGGGCCCATCACCCAGCTCCCACATAAATCACACACTGAGGCTTATTTTTATTTATTTATTTATTTATTATCTATACACACTGTTCTGCTTGCTTGCATGTACCTGAACACCAGAAGAGGGCACCAGATCTCATTACGGATGGTTGTGAACCACCATGTGGGTGCTGGGAATCGAACTCAGGACCTCTGGAAGAGCAGCCATTGCTCCTAACCTCTGAGCCATCTCTCCAGCCCCCGGAGGCTTATTCTTAATTATGCATGTCTGGCCTTTGCTTGGCTTTTTTCTTGCCAGCTTTTCTTAAGTTATCCCGTCTACTTTTTGCCTCCGGGTTTTTCCCATTTTCTTGTGTAAATTTTTACTCTTACTCCGTGGCTTGCTGTGTAGCTGGATGGCCGGCCCCTGGCGTCCTCCTCCTCTGGCTCCTACCTTTTCTCCTTCCAGATTTCTCTTATATATTCTCTCTGCCTGCTGGCCCTGCCTAACAACTGTGATCATTTCTTCTCTTCCTTTGCTCACACATTACTCAGTGAGTACCTACAGCTTGTTGGAAAACATTTTAAGATCTGGGAATCCAATGATGCACGAAACAGGCAAGCCAACGTCATATTCTCTGGAATGTTCTATGTGATCTTTGCCACGGACCCTGTCCCTTTGTTTCCAGTTTGCCAGTTTAACCACACTCAGAGCTTTCCATTAAGTTTCTTTCCACACCAATGCTTATTAGTTTGGAAAACTTATGTTAGCTTAAATGTCCCTTCTTTGGGAAAACTCTCTGGAAAGGGCATATCTGTTTGTGTATTTCCATCTAATGTGACTGATAATTAAAGACTTAAAATTTGTATGCTTCTTTTTTGGAGCTTTATGCTCAAATTTCTACACTGGAAAAAAAAAAGATAAAAAACAGTAAGTTACAGAGACATCATCTTTGCCCTTAATGTTTGCTCTTGGGACTGGAGGGGGAGACAGGAAAGCTTTGAAGCATGTGATTGTGGTACCAGGGTACTTCAGAAAGATAGGGAACTCTTCATGAACTTGCCTATCACCCATGAGCAGGGACCATGCTGACCTCTGTATTGGTCCAGTTTAGTAGATGTGCTGCCAAATGGAGCACTCTGTTTCTTTAGTGTCCATCTCTCCACCAGCTCTCTTGTGAGCTCAAGAGAAAGGGAAGTATTTGTTCGTTACTTCTAATTTCTGGCACATAGCAGGACCTCACTTGGTTAGTTAAAGGAATAAATGTTTCACCATAGGGAAAAACCAGCAAGTCACAATTAAGGGTATAAATTTTCTCCTTAGGGGAAAAAATGATAGTTGAACTGAAGATTTCTTATTTTGGGCATTATTGCTTTGGCGATACACACACACACACACACACACACACACGTCCCTGTACAAAGTGTAGACTATGCCACCTCAGGTATCTACTCAACATTTATTATTGTTTTTATAATGCACTGGGCAGCCATTCTAGGACTGGAGAGACACAGATGCAGCTCTGAATGAGAGGCGTTCAGTGGAGTTAAGAACTGGTAAATCTTTGAAAGTGCACTCAAACCAGGATATCTCAATACTCTCAAATTCTTCTGCCCCAGTTCACCTCCCCAACATGTTATCCTCCTGTCCTGTATTGTAGTCTTAGCATTTGTTGCTTTTGAACATATCATTTTTTATGGTCTGTTTCTTTCCATATGATCTTCAAGAAGGCAAGGATTTGTTCTTTTTTGTTTTTTCTTTTGAGGCAGGGTCTCAATAGGTAGCCCTGGCTAACCTGGAACTGCTATGTAAACCAGGCTAACCTCGAACTCAAGAGACATTCACCTGCCTCTTGCCTCCCTGAGTGCTGAGATTCAAGGTGTGGGCTATCACACCTGCAACGATTTGTGTTTTGCTCATGACTCTATCTTCAGCACCTGAAATCCAGAGGCGGAACGACAACCACTAACGCATCTACCGGTTTCAAGTCTTTTTTCGTTTATTCATGTTGAACACGTTTACTTCCTCCATGTAGTATGATCTCACTATCTAATGCTATCCGCATACTGTATCTTGTCATCGGCTTTTTATTTTATAGTGTGTCTGTTCCAGTCTCAGCAAAGGCTCTGGCAAACAACAACAAACTTGGGAAAGTAACTCGAGGGCGGCAGCCTAACATGTTTTTGCTTTTCAGTAAAAGTTGGCTAAACTTAAAAAGGCAGGCCGAGGACTCCAGTCTGTGGGGAAGCTAAAAACAAAACAAACAAACAAAAACACATTTCGCATACAGGAGATAACCAAACCGGTCTTTTAGGCACTCTTTCGGATTTTTGGGCGAGAAAAGAACCAACAGGATGGAAAGGTGCAATTGTTATTTCCGGTGCCTAGTGACCCACAAGAACAACGTCCATCTCAGGATAGGGTAGGAAAAGACTTCCGGTGCTCCGCTCTTTTAAAAGACTTGCTGAGTCACTCTGGGAGCCGAGTCCAAGAAATACATGGCAAATGGGTGAAGAGGAAGATCAGCATCCACTCTCTCGGCTCACTCCTGGGTCGTCTCGCTAGGGAGTATTTCCTCAGGGACGCGGCGCACGACGCGGCTTCCTTAAAACAGCCACCCGAGCACGTCACAATCGCAGCAAGGCTTCTCCCATCATCCTCCGCCTCTTTCCCTTCGCTCCGCCCACGTCGGGTTTCGAAATGCTCTCTGGGTGCGTCAGGAACCCGGCCGGTTCCTATTGGCTCCTCTCCTTTCATGCTCCTATTGGCTGTCCCGGCAAACGTGACGGCTGTCCGGCCTTGTGATTGGCTAGAAGCTATAGCGTCATTGGCTGTCAGGAGGGTGGGATGAAGGAAGTCGGTGTGAGCGAGGCCGGGTTGGAGGAGGGGTTCAGGCCTGTCCTCCCCAGCGGCTGCGGCAGCAACAACGCCGGCCGCCGCCGCCGCCCCTGGGACGCGGAGGAGGAGGAGTGGCTGGAGGAGTAGGAGGAGGAGGTGGTCCTGGGGAGCGGGATGTCCAGCGCGACGACTTGCTGGTGAAGGCTGAGGAGAGTCGCGGTTGCTGCAGTCTGTGCCACCGGGAGGAAGTTGTGGTGTGAGGCCGGGCGGGAGCTTACGGCTCTGGGGCGAATCGGAGCACGGGGTCTGTGTGAAGAATCTGCGAGACCTTTTCCTACGCTGACCATGCCTGGAAGAAACAAGGCGAAGTCCACCTGCAGCTGTCCAGACCTGCAGCCCAATGGACAGGACTTGGGCGAGAGCGGCCGGGTTGCCCGTCTAGGAGCGGAGGAATCCGAGGAGGAGGGACGGAGCGGGTCTCTCAGTAATGCCGGCGACCCTGAGATCATCAAGTCTCCCAGCGACCCCAAGCAGTACCGGTGAGGGACGAGGCTCGGACTGGGGAGAACAGGGTGCGGGCTTCGGTTGGTGCTGCCATGACTTCTGGTCTCCGTGTCTCCCCGAGGAGCAACAGGGCGTTATTACTTCTCATCCCAAATGTGTGTTTGGGTGGAGGTGGCAAGGGCAATTTGGGGTGTTCCAGAGGAGTCTCTGTGTAGCTCTGGCCGTCCTGGAACTTACTCTGTAGACCAGGCTGGCCTCGAACTCAGAGGTCCACCTGTCCCTTCAGTGCTGGGATATTAAAGGTGTGCGCCACCATCGCCCGGCTAATTTTGACTTCCATTGAGGCAAGGACTGAGGTTTCCACGAGGAAGACAGGATGGATGGTAAGGGGCGGGGGGTGGGTGTGTTATGAAGAAAGATTGACAGCGATCTTAATTTTCGAGGAGAGGCTATTTGAGATGTGTCTGTTATTTCTATTCAGTTTCAATACAAAGGTATATCAGAGTCCCTCAAATAAAAGAGAGGTAAAACGGAGTGACAATTCCGACGAGGATGGTGTGGCTTTAGTAAAAGAACTTTACGACATAGCTGGCCTAAGATGGAGTGGCTTGTGACCATGGGTAGTCCGCCGTAACTAGAATTGGCTAGATGACTTCTTCCAAAAAAATGTATTAGATAGGACTTGGGCCTCAGTTGGGTGAATGATAGGCTTGTAAGATCCCATCTAATCCAATGTTTCAATCAGTAATGAATGGTGACTCAGTCCCCACCTGAATGACATAAGAGTTTGTTTCATAAAATGTGGCTATCTTGTATTTGAAATAGTTCATATTATCTAACAGCTTCGTTTCACTGGTTGAGGAAATCCCAGAGAGTTTTTCTTGCTTAGAATTAGGCAGTGAAATAATATCGGAGCTTGAATGAAACTGGCCATTTGACACAAAACAGCCAGCCACTTGTGCTATTTGCCGATATTTTAAGAGTTTCATATTCATGTTGAGTTAGAAACCTAAATAGTCTAGGTCCAACTTTATTATAAGCCTACAGTGTGCTAAAGAGTAGAAAAGAACCCTAGAGATCTTTCCTACTTTCTCCCACTCCTATTTTACAGAAAACTCAGGTCCAGAACGCAGTGACACAGCCCCCCCCCCTCCCCACTTCAAGACCAGCTTCATTTCTCTGTATATTTTTTGACAGGCCGTCAGGGTCAAGGTCTCTTTATAAATAGGGGATAACTTTTCTTGTCAAAGATGTAGTTGTTCTCGAAAAACAAAACAAAACAAAACAAAACAAAAAAAAGATGTAGTTGTAACATGTAAGTTGAAAATAATAACATCACTTGGGTTTTGCCCCCCAGTTTAAATTTGTCAGTACAGGCTTTAGTGGGTTTTGTTTGTTTGTTTGTTTTTTGGTTTCCTGTTCATATAAAGTTACCCAATAATAGCTAAATGTCAGATACTGTTCTAATTGTTTTAGTTGTATTTATTCATTGACCTTATTTTTTGCAAATTACCTTAAGAAATACTTACTTACTAAATTTATGTCAGATGCCAAAATAGCATTTCTGCACTTTGGTCATATATACTGCAATAAATAACTTTCTATCCAGAGTGGCATACAAAAATGATTAAACTTATAGTGTAGGAGGATGTAGACATTTTAAAAAGTAAAACGAGGGCTAGAGAGATGGCTCAGAGGTTAAGAACACTGGCTGTCTTCCAGAGGTCCTGAGTTCAGTTCCCTGCAACCACATGGTGGCTCACAACTATCTGTGATGAGATCTGGCGCCCTCTTCTGGCCTGCAGGGATACATGCAGGCAGAATGTTGTATACATAATAAATAAAAATATCTTTAAAAAAAAAGTAAGCGAGAGTGGGGCATGGTAATGTACCCCTATAATCCCAGCACTGTGCAGGTGGAGGAAGGAGAATCAGAACTCAAGAGTCATTATATAGCTTGGGCCACATAAGACCCTGGCTCAAAAAGCAGACTGAGGAGGGGGAAGCAAAATCAGGGACCTAAGGTGTATGGAACCCTCATGGACGTGTGTATGTTAGAGTAGATTAAAGAACAGAGTAGGAAGTGATAAGCTAGAGTGGCTAGAGAGCTTCTTCTAGAAATGTATGAGACAGGACTTGGACCTCAGTTGGTTGAATGGTATGTAGGATCTCTTCTAATCCTCCAGTGTTCCAATGTAATGAACTAGTTTGTGGGACAAGGAAAAGGAATACTTCAAAATAGAGATAATGCACCTGGATGTGGTGGTGCACAGCTTTTTTTTTTTAATTTTTGATTTTTTATTCTTTTTTCTTTATTAAGAAATTTTCTACTCCTCATGCTATCCACAGACCCCCCCTCCTCCCTCCTCCCTCCTCCCACCCCCCACTCTCTTTCCCAAGCCACCCCTTATCCCTACATCCCCCAAATAGAGGTCTCCCATGGGAAGTCAGCAGAGCCCAGCAAACTGAGCCTAGGCAGGTTCAAGTCCCTTCCCACTGCACCAAGGCTGTGCAAGGTGTCACACCACAGGCACCGGATTCCCAGTAGCCTGCCCATGCACCAGGGACAGATCCCGATCCCCCTGCCTGGGTGTCCCCCAAACAGTTCGAGCCAAACAACTGTCTTCTGTGTCCAGAGGGTCTAGTCCAGTCCCATGGGGGCTCCACAGCCACCAGTCCACTGGGTTTCCACTAGTGTGGCCCATCATCTCTGCATGTCCTCTCATCATGATCTCGACGTCCCTCGACTGCAGTATCTCTCCTCTCTCTCATCAATTGGATTCCTGGAGCTCAGCCTGGTGCTTGGCCGTGGATCTCTGTATCTGCCTCCATCTGTCACTGGACAAAGGCTCTATAATGACAGCTAGGTTATTTGCTAGGCTGGTCACCAGAGTAGACCGGTCCAGGCACCCTCTGGACCACTGCCAGCAGACCAAGGTGGGGTCAACCTTGTGGATTCCTGAGAGCCTCCCCAGCACCCTGCCTCTTCCTATTCCCATGATGTCCTCATCTATCATGGTATCTTCCTCCCTGCCCTCCCACTCTGTCCCTGTTCCAGCTTGACCCTCCCATTTCCCTATGTTCTCACCTCCCACTCCTCGCCCTCTGCCACCTCCCCTCGCCCTCTGCCACCCCCCCACACCCAGTCCACTCATGTAGTTCTCATCCACTTCTCCTTCACAGGGTCATCCATGTGTCCCTCCTAGGGTCTTTTCCTGTTAGCTAGCCTCTCTGGAATGTGGGTTGCAGTCTAGGTGGCACACAGCTTTAATCCCAGCACTCAGGAGGCAGAGGCAGGAGGATCCCTGAATTCAAAACCAGCCTGGTCTATAAATTGAGTCCCAGGAAAGCCAGGGCTACATAGAGAAACACTGTCTCAAGCAAAAAAACCAAACCAAACCAAAGAAGAGATAATGCTTGAGTTACTTTGAGTTTCAACACACACACACACACACACACACACACACACACACACACACACCCCAAGCAAAAAAGACAATGCTTAAGAGTTACTTTGAGTTACAAAAAAAGGAAAAAACAAAAAAACAAACCCACACCAAGCAGAGAAGATAATGCTTAATGGTTACTCTGAATTTCTATTTTATGGCCTTTGTTTAAATCATGATCTTTCCTTTTTGACCACTTTTACCTTTTTTATGTACTGAAGTTTCAAATTGACTTTTTTTTTTTTTTTTTTTTTTGGCCAGGCTCTCATTAATTGGTGGCCTGGAACTCACTGTGTAGACTAGGCTAGTTCTGAGTGCTGGATTTATAGGCGTGCACCACCACATTGTCTTACAGTTTGACTTTTGAAGAAAATTTTATTTTTATTTTTTCACTTTAAAGTAAAGGTGGAACCAGGCGGTGGTGGCACATGCCTTTAATCCCAGCACAGGGAGGCAGGGCCAGGCAGATCTCTGTGAGTTCAAGGCCAGTCTGGGTTACAGAGATCCAGGACAGGCACCAAAGCTACACAGAGAAACCCTGTCTCAAAAAAACCAAAATAAACAAACATACAAACAAATAAATAAATAATGTGGAAAACTTCAGAACTAGATCTTGAAATTTAAATTCTGTGAAGTTTTGTATCTAGAATCAAACATATCAAAAGTCTGCAACCTCTAGAACTAAATCACCTTTCTAATACTTGCACATAGATGTTAACTTGTGCAACACCTTTCTAGCCAAAACTGATTGTTTCCATTGTGTTTCTGTAGGATTTTGTCCATGATTCATTATAGTACATAGTCTTCATATTAAGTCTTTTGAATATGTGAATGAGCACTAGACCTGTTTAGAGGAATATTACGGTGAAATAATCCCATCAAAGCTCTATCAGTTTGCATATTTTAATAGTTGGCAGAATTTTATTTTTATTTCTCTCTTTTTGAAATGTTGACAATACCTCCAAGATTACATTTTCCCCTTAACATGTGTGTGTGTGTGTGTGTGTGTGTGTGTGCGCGCGCGCACACGTGCGCGCGTGCACACGCACCAGAGTTGATCTCAACCCAGCTAGTTGGTCAGGCTTGCCATGTACCTACCTGCTGAGCCAGCTCACTGGCCCGATTATCTCTATGTGCTTACTATAGGAAGTAAAGCATAGTAAATGAGGTACAGGCCGTGTCTGAGTATTGATTATGTTGTTGAACAGAAAGAGCACACTCCAGCTATATTGAGGGCATTAATATGTGCTGATTTCCTAGTTTAATAGTGAGATACTTAGAAGCAGAAACCTTAGACAAATCCAAGTTATCAGAAGGCAGACATATATAAAAATTAAGAGAAAATTTCCTTTTGTATTGAATGGTAAGAACATGGGCTGATTTGTTGATTTTTTTTTTTTTTTTTTTTTTTTTTTTTTTTTTTTTTACTAAAACCTAGTGGTATAATAAGTGCTTCATTGAATATGTGACTGATTAATTTCCTTTGTATGTGTACATACAAGTTAGTGGTGAGATCATAGGCTCTTAGATTTATAAATAAATCATTTTGTGTTTACTTGTATATAAATTCTAGGAACTTAGAACATTCAATTTCTTGGTCTGATACCTGAATCCACACTCCAGTGCCCTTAAAATTTTATTTTAGATTTTTAAGTTTTATGTGTATAAATGTTTTCCCTGCATGTATGCATGTGCACCATGGGCATGCCTGGTACCCTCAGAGGTCAGAAGAGGGCATCATTTGGGGCTGTGTTATCTGTAGTGGTAGAGTTAGGGAGCAGACACTGAAATGGAATGTAATAGGTATCAATGTGTCAAGTCACTGTGTATTCAGTTCCCAGTCTAAGCTATGTGACCTTGAGCAGGTTAATCTCTTTAAGGCTCAGGACCTTTAAGAGACATAGCAGAGCCGGGCGGTGGTGGTGCATGCCTTTAATCCCAGCACTCAGGAGGCAGAGCCAGGCGGATCTCTGTGAGTTCAAGGCCAGCTTGGACTACCAAGTGAGTTCCAGGAAAAGGCGCAAAGCTACACAGAGAAACCCTGGCTTGGAACCCCCCCCCCCAAAAAAAAAAAAAAAAGAGAGAGAGAGACATAGCAGAAATATGTAACACGAATTGCTAAATGGTCTTATAATAAAAAACCCAGAACCAAATATTGGGGTGAAAGCTGAAAGATCAGAGAGACAAAGGAACAAGCCACAGCCACTTCTTACCTCTAGGACTTCTTAGCCTGAAAAGCTTTCCTCAGGCAAAGGACTTTAGTTCCTGTCTCATGCCTTATATACTTTTCTCTGCCCACCTATATCATTGCCTGTCTCAACTTTCCTAGTGCTAGGATTAAAGGTTTGCGACTCCCAAGTATTGGGTTAAAGGTGTGTGCCACCACTGCCTGACTCTGTTTCTCTCCTAGACTGAGTCATTCTCATGTAGTCTAGGGTGGCTTTGAACTCACAGAGCTCCAAATGTATCTCTGCCTCCTGAGTGCTAGGATTAAAGGTGTGTGCCACCACTGCCTGGCTTCTATGTTTAATCTAGTGGATTCTTCTGTTCTCTGATCTTCAGGCAAATTTATTAGGGTATATAATATATCACCACAGAAGTAGAAACTGACAGTCAGGAAGAAGCAGAAGGAAAACTTAAGTGAAGACCCACTGAAAGAGAACACTTTAGCAAGGAATGAGTGTCCAACATCCTCATTACTGGATACTGTGCAGTAACAAGATTTGAAGTCTTTCAGAGACCTAAGAATTTATTCCTGGTGAAAATGCTTTCAAAGAAACAATAAGGAAGCAGATGTCGTGTTGAACTGTTTAAAGAATAAATGGGGCCAGGTTGTGGCATGCCTTTAATCCCAGCACTCGGGAGGCAGAGCCAGGCAGACCTTTGTGAGTTCGAGGCCAGCCTGGTCTACAGAGTGAGATCCAGGAAAGGTGCAAAGCTACACAGAGAAACCCTGTCTCAAAAAACCAAAAAAAAAAAAAAAAAAAAAAAAAAAAGAATAGGAAGCATGAAATTTTAGGTCACCAGGGAGATATTTTTCAAGATTGTTTTTTTAAAGAAATCCGTCTGCCTGTCTGTCTGCCTGTCTGCCTGCCTGCCTGCCTGCCTGTCTGCCTGTCTGTCTGTGCCTGCCTGCCTGCCTGTCTGCCTGTCTACAGAGTTTCATATATTCTAGGTTGGCCTTAATCTCATTATGTTACCCAGGATGACTTCGAACTTTGGATCTTCCTACATCTACCTCTCAAGTGCTAGGATTATAGGCATATGCTCCCACACACAGTTTATGCAGTGCTGGGGCTCAAACCCAGTGCCTTGTGAGTGCCAGGCAAACTGAATTATACTCCCAGCACCCCAAGAAGATTAAAATAATTATTTAAAAAATTTTTATGTGTGTAGATGTTTTACCTGAATGTATGTTTGTGCACCACATGTATTCCTGATACCCAATGAGAGCAGAAGAGTGCTGCTTTGGACCCCCTAGAACTGGAGTTACAGACAGTTTGAGTTACCATATGGGTGATGGGACTTGGATTCAGGTTCCCTGGAATAAATAGCCAGTGTTCTTAATTGCTGAGCCACTTCTAGCCCAAGGAGATGGTTTAAGGTGGAAGGGATGAGAACTTTTTTGATAATGCATTGCCTAGAGTAGAGGGAGAGCTTTTTCAGGGTGGAGGAGATGACGTGTTTAGCACTTAAAGAATTTGAAAGTGAAGATAATCCACAAATAGTTAGGAAGTGACAAGATCCATAGTATCTGTGGAATTATTGGTTTTTGAAGAGATAGAAAAATGTCCTGTGAAGTGGAGAAAGTAAAAGAAAACAAGTAGTGTGCACACAAGTGATGAAGGCTGATTCGCTCCCCGTATGCATGGCGGTGTATTCAAGTGCTTGGCTAAGTTGTGAGCAGAAGCAGTAGCAGGTATGAAGAAAACTTTGATTGGTTGTTCTGACTAGTCTTTTGTCACCTAACACAAGCTAGGGTTATCTCCGAAGAGAAAACTGCTGTTAAGAAAATGTTTGTAGGAGAGTCTGTGGGGCATTTTCTAGGTTGGTTGATATAAGAGGGTCCAGTGAAGTTGCAGAAGGAACTTAAGCATCCCTCAAAGACTCTATTGAGGCTATTCGTGTGATATTTTGAGTTAAGATTCTGTGGTTTTGGCAGCTAGGGTTTAAGAATCTGCTCTGATTTGCAAGAGACTGGTACCAGTGAAGTAAAACCATTGCTTTAGTGGACACTTGATGGTGGTTAGCTGGTGCTGAAGTATCAGCCATGATTAATACGAAATGGGCATCACTGAGGTGAGATCTTCTGCAAAGTGTTTCCTTAGGGTCAGCACACAGAAGCTGTAGTACAGAGGATGGCTAAGGCTGCATCTTAAGCTGATAGCCAAACTGGGTAATGTGTGAGAGTGCTGTGGATATCGCTCTATATAAATAAAACACTTATGGCCAATGACCAGAGAAGTATAGGCGGGACAAGGAGAGAGGAGAATTGGGGAAACACATAGAAGGAGGGAGAGACACGGCAGCCACCACCAGGACAAGCAGCATGTAAAGACGCCAGTAAGCCACCATCCACGTGGCAAGGTATAGATTTATAAAAATGGGTTAATTTAAGATAAAAGAACAGTTAGCAAGAAGCCTGACACAGCCATACAGTTTATAAGTAATATAAGCGTCTGAGTGATTATTTTATACATGGATTGTGGGACTGCGGGGCTTGGTGGAACCTGGAGAGAAGCCCTCCAGCAACATAAGAGACTCCCACTTGGTATTATTTTTGAGGGCATGAAGGGTCATGGGGAGCTGCTGAGGTTTGGCACCATGTGACAGGGTCAGAGCCCCTGCTGAGAGGCCAGGAGGCTATTGCTGAAGGTTCAGGCTCAGTTTCAGTGGAGACCCTAGAATATTGGAGATGTCAGAAATATGGGCTGACTGCCAAGAACGGAGCAGCTGTGGAGTGGAGCCAGCCTGAGCTCGTGGGCTGAGATTTGTGTGCTGTGAAGCACAGAGTCAGAAAAGGGGGTTGCCTGAGCTCTTTGGAGCCCAGGAAATCATGATTGAATACCACGCCATGGAGCTAACAGGATTTAATTAACAATGCTGGATGTTGTTCTGCTTTGATTTAATTGTAACTGCTCTGGTTCTTCCCTCTTGGAATAAGAAATATGTAACTTACTTTTGATTTTACAGAAGCCCACAATTGAGACACTTTGGATTTTTATTGTTTTTTGCCCCCCCCTCCTTTTTTTTTTTGAGACTGGGTTTCTCTGTGTAGCTTTGGAGCCTGTCCTGAAACTCTGTAGCCCAGGCTGGCCTCGAACTTACAGAGAACCTCCTGCCTCTCTGCCTCCTGAGTGCTGGGACTAAAGGCGTGTGCCACCACTGCCCAGCTTCACTTTGGATTTTTAAAGAGAGATTGGATATAAAGAGACTGAACTTATAAAGTGTTGAAAATTTGTAAAAAATTTTTACTTTTATTGATTCTTTGTGGATTTCACATCATGCATTCTGATCCCACTTATCTCCCTTGTCCCCTCAAGTTCTCCCTCTACCCTTGCAAACTCTCCCCGAAACAAACCAAATTTAAAAGAAAAACCTCAAACCAAACCAAACCAAACCAAACCAAACCAAACCAAAAAAAAAAAAAATGAAATTTTTAAAAAACTGCAGGACTTTGAAAGTTATACTGTGTTTTGTATTGTGATAGTAACGTGAGAACTTAGAGATAAACAAGAAAGCAAAGGTTATGGGTTAATAGTGATATATTTGTATGTCAACTTGACAAGGAGTCAGTTTTGCTGGTTAATTTTTTGTTTCTGCTTGTATGTATGTATGTATGTATGTATGTATGTATGTATGTATGTATGTATGTATTTATTTATTGTGAACTTTATACAAGCTAGAGTCACCTGGGAAGAAGGAAGGAACCCCTATTGAGAAAATGCTTCCATTATATTGGCCTATAGGAAACTTTGTGGGGCATTTTCTTGATTAATAGTTGATTTAATAGTTGCCCACTGTGGGCAGTACTACCCCTGGGCAGGTGGTCCTGGGTTGTATAAGAAAGCAAGCTGAGCAAGCCATGGAGGGCAAGACAGTAAACAGTGATCTTCCATGGTCTGTGTGGTCTGTGTTTCATTTCCTGCCTCTAGGTTCCTTCCTGGACTTCCCTTCGTGATGATAAGCTGTAAAATGAGATAAACCCTTTTCTCTTCAGGTGGCTTTTGGTCATGATGATTATCACAGAAATAGAAAAACAGGGCACTGGTGGAAGTTGATAGCTAATGCAGAGAATACTGAAGAGAATAGGTGACAGTTGTTGAATGCCACTAAGAATTTGTGGATCCTTTGTGTGAACAATGGCAAAAGGAGAATGATGTTTTAAGATTAATCCCAAGGCTATTGCTTAGATTCTTTGTCAAGACTGGTTTAGAAGGCAAAGTTGTGTGTTGAGTAGTGTACACTGGCACATGTGGCACCAGGTTTTCTCTAAGTGGTATGCTCCCTCTTCCTTTTTGTGTGTGTTTTTATTTTCTTGAGACAGAATTTCCCTGTGTAGTCCTGGCTGTCCTGGAACTCACTCTGTAAACCAGGCTGGCCTCAAACTCACAGAGATCCGCCTGCCTTTGCCTCCCAAGTGGTAGAATTAAAGGTGTGTGCCATAACATCTGGATTCTTTTTTATTTTTAAATCTTTAAAAATTTATTTTATGTGTTTGAGTGTTTTATGTGCATGCCTGGTGCTCACAGAGGCCAGAAGATTGTTTGATCCCCTGGAACTGGAGTTACTGGTAGTTGTGAGCCATCATGTAGATGCTGGGATCTACCCAGGTCTTCTGGAAGAGCAGCAATTGCTCTTATCCACTGAGGTATCTTTCCAGCCCTTCAGTTTTCTTTTAGCTGTTCCCCTACTAACTCAATGTAATAAATGTTGGCAGACTAAAACTTAAGGAATGTGGAGAATGTATCTGCTTTAGTCGCTGTGTGCCTAGCACATTGTCGATTCTCTAATACCATTTATACAGTATGTGGATGCTAGGTATTATACAGTAAATGACTGCTAGGCATTTTTTGTAGAACTCTTAGTAATATTTTCCCCAGAAATTTCTTAGATTAAATTTAAAAATACTTTTATTTCCTAGAAAACAAGTATAAATAGGCAAGTTACAAAACAAGTACAGGTTATAGAAATAATAACCCATGGCAATATTGTATATCTGATTTATATGGAAGCTTGTGTTTAACATATAGCAAGCACTTAAAAAAATAACTATAGCCGGGCCTTTAATCCCAGCACTCGGGAGGCAGAGCCAGGCAGATCTCTGTGAGTTCAAGGCCAGCCTGGACTACCAAGTGAGTTCCAGGAAAGGCGCAAAGCTACACAGAGAAAAACCCTGTCTCGAAAAAAAAAAAAACAAAACAAAACAAAACAAAACAAAACAAAAAAAACAAAAAAAAAAAAACTGAAGAAAACATATATTTATAGTTACTAGGTGATATTTATTTGTATAAGGTTATTGTTTGGTTTAGTTGGTTTTTTTTTTTTTTTTTTTTTTTTGTTTTTTTGAGATAGGGTCTCATTATGTAGTCTTTGTGCAACCCAGGCTAGTGTTGAACTTGTGGTTCTGCTGCTGCCTCCAAAGGCTGGGCTTACAGCTGTGCCACCATGTCCAGGTTGCAGCATGGCTTTTATAATAGCAAAAAGTTGACAGTAGTTTTTATCACGATTGTTCAAAGATTATGTAATGGTCAGTTTACAATGAAGATAATTCAAGCTATAGAAAGATAAGTGTTTCTTCTTTCTTTTCTTTCCTCTTCTCTTCTTTCTCTCTCTCTCTCTCTCTCTCTCTCTCTCTCTTTCTTTCTTTTTTTTTTTTTTTTACAGTTTGAGACTGGGTCTGGAGTTGCTCTGTAAACCAGGCTAGCTTTGAAGTAATGGCAATGTGCCTGAGTGCTGGGGTTCCAGGCATGAGTCACCATCCAGGGAGGTTGTGTTTTGTATATTGACACAGAAAAATGTCTTATAACTTATTGTTGAATTACAACTAATGGTCAAACAAAACATTGTGTAATTTTGTTTTTAAAAGGAAAACCCCATTCAAAACAGCACCTCTATTCTTAACCTAAAATACAATTTTTTTGTTTAAATGTATATAGAAAAGGAAAATAGAACTTTAGTATTCTTTGATTTTTAGTAGTTAAAAGATGTTAAATAACAATAAATATGAATATTGTGTGGTCATTGTAAGAAATCTAGATACCAAAAAGAAAAGTTTAAAAATCCCCACAATCATTGTATCTATTATTAACCACTAAATAACTTTTGTGTGTATTTTTTATGCATTTATAACATATCTATTGGGCTGGGGAATTTAGCTAAGTCTAAGCATGCATGGGCTTTACCTTGAGACAGAGTGTCTCACTGAACCAGAAGCTTGACTGGTTTGGCTAGACTAGCTAGTCAGTGAAGTTCCTAGCAACTGCTTGTCTCTGTCCTCCATAGCTGAGGTTACAGGCATGTGAGTGCTGGGGATTTGAACTCAGATCCTCATGCTTATACAGGAAGAACCCTTACCTACTGAGTCATCTCTCTAACCTCAGAAGAACAATTTTATATTGTTAACCTTTTCTGCTAGTATTCAATTTTCTGTTTCACTTTATTTAGGATGCTTTATAAAAAAATTAAATTAATATTCATCCTATTTTTATCTCCCCCCCAAGGTTTCAGTTATATTTGCTGAAGTCCAAAAACATTAAGTAGAATTTGCAGAAATAATTTCTTAAAATTGTATAGCATTTGGAGTATTGTGATGAAATACTGCCTAAGATGTAGCTCATCATTTGTTCAGCACTCTTCTCTCCTTGGTAGCTTAGTCTTGGTTATTAGATAAGTAGAGTTGATACCAAGCCTCAGATAAGGGGGCCACTATATAGTACAAGCTTTCTATTTCCTTTTAAAAAAGATTTAACTTATTGTGTGCATTGGGGTTGGGTGGAGTGTAGTGTGCTTTGGTATGTGTGTGAGGTTCAGTTCTTTTCTTCCATCATGTGGCCTCTGAGGATTGAATTGAGGTCATCAGGCTTTGGCAGTAAGTGCCTTTATCCTCTGAGCCATTTCACTGCCCCCGATTGTTTTCTTTATAACTTCTGTGTTGTTTAGTGTAAAATTTCTTCAGTCATATTATGATACAAATCTTTTTCTCTGAAATTTTTTTAAATTTACTTTTATTTTTTATGTGCATTGGTGTTTGCCTGCATGTATGTCTATATGAGGGTGTTGGATCCCCTGGAACTGGAGTAACAGACAGTTGTGAGCTGCCATGCGGGTGCTGGGAATTGAACCTGGGTCCTCGGGAAGAGCAGTCAGTGTTCTTCATCACTGAGCCATCTCTCTGGCCCCTCTCTGAAATATTTTTAAAACATTCTTTATAGCTCTCTATAATATATATATATATATATATATGTATATATATATTTATTATGTAAATATACTCTGTCTTATCACAAAGTGCTGGTTAAGATGCATGGACATCTATATTTTTCTCCACTCTTATTATCTCATCAGGTACAGATGATTGCTTCATTTGAGACTTTTAGATTTATACATTTAATGTGTATATTTTATATATACAAAATTTATTATTAATTGAGTTTTACAAAACCAGAGGTTAGATTTTATTTGACATTTTGTTTCATTTGGCAGAGATTAAGTGTCTACAGTGTATCAGGCCCTCTTTTCTAAATTGAAAATTCATATAATATTCTGATCATGGTTTCCCCTCCATCTCCCAGATCCTCCTCCACCTCCTCACCTATCCAACTCAACGCTTTCCTTATTTCTCTCTTTAGAAAACAAATAGGCAAATAAAAAAACAAGCAAGTCAGAATTGAAACAGTAACAACAACAATGACAAAAGCACAGAAAATACACACACACACACACACACACACACACACACACACAACATAAAAGTATAAAATCGGAAGCTGTACTCTACAAGTAAAAGGCTGTCAAGATTAAAAAAAAAAGGCTCAAATAAAGCAATATGAGGTCCCCCTCTAAAAAAAATCTACAAAAATCGCCGGGCGGTGGTGGCGCACGCCTTTAATCCCAGCACTCGGGAGGCAGAGCCAGGCGGATCTCTGTGAGTTCGAGGCCAGCCTGGGCTACCAAGTGAGTCCCAGGAAAGGCGCAAAGCTACACAGAGAAACCCTGTCTCGAAAAAAAACCAAAAAAAAAAAAAAAAAAAAAATCTACAAAAATCCATTGAGTTCTTTTTGTGTTGGTCATCTGCTGCTGGGCATAGGGCCTGCCCTTAAGTGTGGTTTACATTCCCAGTGAGAATCCATTGAAGAACACTGAGTTTTCCTTTGCAAGCAATTGTCAATTGGAGATAGCTTCTTGGTTAGAGATGGGAAATAGTGTTCACTTCTCCTTCTTAGCACTGGGACCCCATCTGGTTAACCCTGAGCAGGCCCTGTGCATGCTTCCACAGCCTCTGTGAATTCATAATGTCCTTCATCCCTGTTGTTTCTAGATGACACTGTTGCTTTGGTGGCTTCCATCCTCACTGGCTCTTAAAATCTGAGCCCCAGTGGGAGGGGTTTGATGAAGATACTCCATTTAGGGCTGAGTGTTTCAAAGTTCCTCACTCTTTTCACATTGGCCAATTATGCATCTCTGTTAGTTCCAATCTACTGCAAGAGGAAGCCTCTCTGATGATGGCTGAGTGAGATGCTGGTCTATGGGTGTAGCAGAATGTCTGTAGGAGTCTTTTTGTTGCTGTGTTCCCTTAGCAGGAAAATAGTATTTGGCTTTCTCCCAGGCCCACGGTCTATCTAGTCTTCAGGTTTGGGGCCGCGTGAGCAGTTTCTGGCAGGGGATGTAGATAGCAGTGTCCGGCCTTAAGTGCAGTCAGGCAGTGGTTGGGTACTCTCACAACATTTGCGCCACTGTGGTACTAGCATATCATGCAGGCAGGTCGCTGTTGTAGGTTGCAGGGTTGTAGCTGAGTTGGTAGTTACCTTTATCTTCTGGTAGCGTGGAGAGTAACTTCCAGTACCATGAACACTAGTCAGTAGGGGTGAAGGCTCTAGTTAAGCGCCACCTGGACTTCTCTGTTCAATTATCAGACCTCTTCTAGAAGTAACATTTACTTTTTTTGAAATTAAAAATTTAAAATTGTTGTGTGTGTGTGTGTGTGTGTGTGTGTGTGTGTGTGTGTGTCTGCATCTGCGTCTGCGTGTGCGCGCATGAGTGTGCACAACAGCAAGTGTTTGAAGGTCAGAGGCTAACTTGTGGGAGTTAGTGCCCTCCTTCTGCCATATCGGCCCTGGAGCCTGAGCTTCAGGTTGCTAGGCTTGGTGGCAAGCACATTTGCCTACAGAGCTGTTTCTTCCGCCTCAACATTTTCTTTTTTGATTTGTTTTTGAGACATTGTTTCATTAAGTATCTCAAACTGGCCTCGAATGAGGATCCTCCTGTCTCTCCCTCCTTAGGCTAGGGTTACCAGATATATACCAACACACTCATCTGTTAACATTGTTTTGTCTATTTAGCAAATATTTCTTAAATATTTAGTATTTGCCAGATGATAGCATATATGGGAGGAAAAAAATCTTTGTAACATTCTAATGAGGCAGAAAAATGTTTAAAAAGTAGTGGGAAATGTTGCAAAGACACTCAGAGTATGATTAAAGAGAATAGAGATTGACTGGTGTGCTATGGAGTGGTCAGGGGACACATTTCTTAAAGTGGTACATTTCAGCACAGACTGCCTCGCATTTAGTTGTCTGTCCTTGGCATGGGATCTGCCTTGCAGTTAGTTGGCTCTCCTTGGCATGGCATCGTCTCATCTGGCCTTTTCCTCTGAGCTCAAGAACTAGGATTTGCTTCTATTTTCTTGTCTGTTGCCTTTCTTTCCAACACTATTTTAAAGCTTTTGGTGTATTTTTCCATTGCTTTGATTAGTAAACCTTTTTTTCAGGTTTCAAAACTTATAAATCTACATCTTAAACAATGATTATTTTGTTTGCCTTTTGGCTTTATATGAATGGTATTCATGTGGTATGTTGTCTTTTGTGACATGCTTTTCTCCCCCTTATATCCTGAAGATTACCCAGTTTTGTAGCTTGTTGCTAAATATATTTTTCTGTTTTATGATAAGCCATTGTAGAGGGACATCTACTGTGTGACTCAATCATAATTTATCCTTGTGTTGTCAGTAGACATTTGAATTCTTTCCAGGTTGATTAATGTCTTCATCAGTGTTCTTTGCTGTGAAGAGACACCATGACCACAGCAACTCTTATAAAAGAAAACATTTAATTGGGGCTGACTTACAGTTTCAGAGATTTAGTCCATTATAATCATGGTGGGAAGCATGGCAGCACACAGGCAGACATGGTGCTGGAGAAGGAGCTGAGAGTTCTACATTCAGATCCACAGGCAGCAGGAAGAGAGAGAAGCGCTGGGCTTGGCTTGGGCTTCTGAAAACTTCCAAGCCTGCCCTCAGTGACACACTTCCTCCAACAAGGCCACACCTCATAATCCTTTCAAATAGTGCCACCCCCTGGTGACTGAGTATTCAAATCTGTGAGCCTATGGGAGCCATTCTTATTCAAACTGCCACAATTAATGATTGAGCTTATCCTGAGCCTTTCCATACTTTTTATTTATTGGTCTGAAACTTTGCTTTTTTTTTTTTTTTTTTTGGTATTGTGGGGGAGAATTAATACACGATCATGTATTTAGATCAGTGGTTGTGGTTTTTCTTGTTTATTTTCTTCATTAATCTGATCAAATTTTCATAATTTCTAAAATTTATGATCTGTTAATGGCCATTTCAGCTTCACAAATCTTATGATTTTATTCCTGAATACAAACAAAACATAACCACTAACTTTTTATTGTTTAAATATGATTTTGATATGGTAGGGAGATAAATCCACATTTTTACTCTTCTGTCTGTATGGATACACATGCTATGAAGAACAGAGGACCACCTTGGATACCAGTCCTTGCTTCCACTTGGTTTAAGACAGGATCTCTTGTTGCTACTGAGTATGACAGGCTAGTTGCCCATGAGCTCCTGCAGAGTCTCTGCCTCTCCTCTCCCATAGAAGCACTAGGAGTGTAGACTGGAGCTCCCATGTCTGGCTTTTATAAGGGCTCTGGAGATCTGAATTCGGGTCTCACATGTGTGTATATAGCAAGTACTTTACCCACTGAGCCATCTCCCCAGTGGGCAATACTTTCTGAGCTTCAAGGCTTGGCTGAAATGTATTTTGTTTCAGAGGGTTTCCCTGATTGCTTCCTTCTTTCAAGAATATTCTGTGTTTACCACTGTCATTCCCAGTTGGATGATCTTGTTATTGAACAGTGTGTACCTGGTAGTAAAGACCGCATTTTTCTTCTAATGTAGCATGATGTCTGGTACATGGAGTTGTTAAATAGGTGTTTATTGAGTGAATACATAAAAGAATTAGTATAAATGGGAGCAGGCTATACTAGATACCTGGTTTTTTCATTTCTTTCCAGCTAAAACTAATCTTGCTTTCAAGGCTCCTTGGATTGACTAGTTTGATTAATTACAGTTGTGGTAGCCTTTCCTGATTTGTGGAGGACTCAATCTAAGACCCTCAGTAGATACTTGAAACCATGAACAGTGCCAAACCTATGTATGTTATACAAACACACACACACACACACACACACACACACACACACACACACACTTAATGCCTTTTCTATTCTTAGTCTTAGTAAAATAAGAGAGCTTTTGCAGTTTGAGGTCAATTTCATGGCTAGATGATTTGCTCTCACTGTAGGTCTCCTGGGCTACTTCAGCATTTTTTTTTTTTTAAATTTAAGAAGGCACTTTATGGTTTCTCTTTGTTGTGTCCACATTACTTCATTACACGTCTTGAGCTTGGGAGACCATTAACAGTTACTTTTGAACACAAGCACTGGAATATCGTTAATGTCCATCTCCAAAAACTGACAGCTATTACTGGATGTGGTGGTGTATGCCTGTAATCCTAGCACTTGAGAGGAGAGTCAGGCAGATCTCATATGTGAGTTCAAGGTCAGCATGGCCTACACAATGAGTTCCAGGACAGCCAGGGCTGATAGAGAGACCCTGTTTCAAAAGTCCAAATCGTAAGCAAGACAGTTGTGTAGCTTGATCTGCTTAAGGGTCCCCCTGGCAGTAGGATCGGGATCCATCCCTTTTGCATGAGCAGGCTTTTTGGAGTCCACTACCTATGGTGGGACACCTCACACTGACTTGAGGCAGGGGGAGGGGCTTGGTTTCTTCTTCTACTGAGTGTACCAGGCTCTGCTGACTCCCCATGGGAGGCCTTACTTACCTTCTTGTAGGAGGGAATGGGGAGGGAGACTGGAGGGGTGGGAGGAAGAAAGAGAGGGATCTATGATTGGTATGTAAAATGAATTAAAAAATTTCTTAATAAAATAAAGAAAGAAAGAAAAAGAAAGAAAGAATGCTAAAAAAAAGTCCAAATCAAACCAAACCAAAGCCAAAAGAACAACAAAAACCTGACAGCTATTAAGTGACTAAAATGATAATATGTGTGTGTGTGTATGTGTATGTAAATACACAGTTTAGCAATGTATAAATAGTTTATATATCCATATCTTAGGACAAGTAGTTATTACTTTTTATGAAATCTTTATTCATGCTTTAACTGGATGGAGTGGTGTACAGTTTAAAAATGTATTAATTAGTATGTATGGACCATGGTTGATGATGAGTAACTGAAACTTAGGGTAAGTGGGGGGTACTTACATAGCATTCAGTGTGTGTATTACACATATGTGGGTTCTTTTTACTGAACAGTTGAGTCAAAATGCTTTGTGTTTTGTTTTGTTTTTTCCCCAGATACATCAAATTACAGAATGGCTTGCAGGCACTTTTGATTTCAGATCTAAGTAATATTGAGGGTAAAACAGGAAATACAACAGATGAAGAGGAAGAGGAGGAGGAGGAAGAAGAGGACGACGAGGAAGAAGATGATGATGATGATGATGATGATGAAGACTCTGGAGCTGAGATAGAGGATGATGAAGAAGAAGGTTTTGATGATGAAGATGAATTTGATGATGATGAACATGATGATGACGATCTTGATAATGAGGAAAATGAACTGGAAGAATTGGAAGAGAGGGGAGAAGCCAGAAAGAAAACCACTGAGAAACAGGTGTGAGTCATGTCTGTCTTGTCCTTCTCATTTGGGAACTCCTTGGGATAATGATTGAACTTGTGGTTTATCTCTTAGTAGCAAAAAGGAAGTATACAGTTATCTTTTGATTTTTTTTTTAAAGTAAGGGTCTAGTCTATATAAAGGTTATATTTTGAAAACAGTTTGCTCTGGTTATAAAAGTAATAAATGCTTACTATAGAGACTAAAGAAAACACAAAACGAAAAACTCACTCATTAGAGGTAAAAAAAATGGCAATATTTGAGTTTATATGTATTAATATACATTATATGCTTTAAAAAAATGCCAGGAGGTGGGAATCTGTACAATTCTTAGCTGAAGATAAAGGAATAAGAGAGCATACCATCCTTGGAAAGACTTGAGAAAGGAGAACAAGGCTAGTGATGTAACATCTTTACCTGGCCCTAGAGTCCTAAGTTACCCTGTGGGTAATTACTGCGTAGGTAACTGAATTTGATCTCACCTATGAGAAAGTGTCAACAGTTGGAATTAATAAGTACACCAGGAAAGTTGAAGTGAGAGAGTTGAACTTAGTTTAATGACCAGTGAATCGGTATGTGGGTCTTGATAGAGAATTTTCCTCAACACATCTGTTGAAGAGTGCTTCCATTTTGGAGGAGGGAATTCCTATATGAGAGGGTAGGTAACACTTTGGAGATATTATAGTAGAACTGACCAGCAGATGTTTGTTAGTTTCTTGTTTTGTTTTGAGATAGAGTATGATGTAGCCCAGGCTGGCTTTGAACTCTCTGTGTAGATGGAATGACTTTGAACTCCTGATCCTCTAGAGCAGTGGTTCTCAACCTTCCTACTGCTCTAACTCTTTAATACAGTTCCTCATGCCCCCAACCATGAAATTATTTCGTTGCTACATCATAACTGTAATTTTGCGATTGTTGTAAATTGTAATGTGAATATTTTTGGAGATTGTTTGCCAGAGGGATTGCTGCTCACAGGTTGAGAACCACTGCTCGAGACTCTACTTCCCGAGTGCTGGGATTACAAGCATGCACCATCATGCTCCTGTTAAACAACAGCATGGTGTCGTCTTGATATACAGGATTTATAGTTAGATTATTCATTTAGATCTCAAAAGAATCTGTGGGACTGACAAGATAGCTTAGTGGGTAGAGGTGGTTGCTATCCAAGGTTGATGACTTGAATCTGATCTTTGGAACTCACAGGGCAGAGGAGGGATCCAACTTCTGAAAGTTCTCTGACCTCCATATGCTGCACACTTGTATTCAACATATACCATACATACACACATCATTATCATCACCAATCATCATCATTAAGATTCAGTTCCTAGTTTTTTAAAAAGTGGTTAACGCTCAAAGATTTGAAAGTATAAGTTGTAAGTAGTAATGATTGTTGTTGGTGGTGTTTTGAGACCAACTCTTGTTATTTAACTTAGGTTAGTCTTGAATGCTCTGCCTTTTTGCTTCAGTCTCCTGAGTGCTAGAATTTCAGAGTGCTGTGATTATAGACATGCTCTATCATGCCTGTGTCCCCTACCCCCTTTCTTGAGATGGGACTATCTCACTTGGTGGTTCAGGCTGGTCTCAGTCTCTTAGGTTCCAGTGTTACTACTGCCAGCAGCTAGGACTGTAGACATAGCCCACTGCTCTTGGCTTCAATAATTCTCTTAAATTAATTCTTTGAGAGTCCCTCCTCTTTTTCTTTTTCTTTAAGTTTTTTGAGCTAGAGTATTACTAAGTAGTCCTTGCTGGCCTCAAACTTGCTAAGTAGACCAGGCTGGCCTCAAACTCAGAGAGCTACCAGCAGAGAGCTAGTGTCTCCAGAGTGCTGGGATTAAAGGCATGCACCATGACTCCCCACCCCCTACCCCTTTTTGTTTCTTTTAAGAAAGGTTGTACCAGTTTTTTCACCAGATTTTTGGGTAGATTGAGTTATGTTTTTAAGTTATGTTTTTGTGTGTGTCACATAGGAGGCTAAGTTGTGTTAGCTTGGAGAACTTGAGAGGTGAAACTCAAAACACTGAATAAATTTGTATATATACCACTTGTAGACCATTCTAAAGTTTTTATAGGCAAACTGGGAATTAATAGGCTTATTTCTAATCTTAATAGAGTAGTAGTAGAATAGAGAAATTATAGCCAAAATGGAGCTGTAGCCTAGGTCTGTCCCTGGCATCTTGGGTGATCTGACACTGACTGGCTCTCTTTCTCTTGTACCCACTCTCAAGTTCAAGTTTTTGAGCTATATCTTAGCTCCCCAGATAACAATATTACTAATCTTAGATCCTTGCCTCTGAGTTTCTATACCTGTCTTTCTGTTTATAAAACTGCCAGTAACTTCTGTGCTTTGGACTTTTTTTCTGATAAGCAATTAGGTTTAAAGAGATCAGATCATTTTGGCTCTGAAGCAGTGGGTATCCTAGTGGGAGAAAAGATTCCATGATTATTACAGTGAGAAATGGTTTCTACTTAGTGGGTACATAGCATCTGGAGGGAAAATGAAGAGGTTAATTTAGGTAAGAGGTGGCTTGAGACTTACATAGGTTCTGAAGTGATTTAGGATTTAATTTTTATTTGAGAAATGTGAGCTTTATTTAAATCTCATTAATGAAATGGGAAGAAAAACTCTGTTAGCTCTTGGAAAACCTTATCTAATTAGAAGTTACTTTCCTACAGATTTTTTTTAAAATTATCCCTGTTTCTATCCTTCAAAAAGAAGTTTTTCTTGTTCTGAAAAGTTAATAAATTAACAAGATTGAAATTTAAGTATGATATATTTGAATTATGATTTGCTCATAATTTTGAGTTTTATAACTCAATTCTCAAGTATAAATTTCTTGGGTAGAAAATTCTCAAGTATGAATTTCTTTTCTAGCAATCGCAGAACCTGTTTTTGCTGTGGTCAAAGCTGACTGATAGACTGTGGTTTAAGTCAACTTATTCAAAAATGTCTTCAACCCTGCTGGTCGAGACAAGAAATCTTTATGGGGTAGTTGGAGCTGAAAGCAGGTTAGGCATCTATTAAACATCACAGAACAGGTTAGACTGTGCTTTGAAGAAGTGGATATTCTTCCATGTTTTAAATGAACTTATGTGCCTGTCTTCAAAAATGGACTTGAAGGATGAAGTGAGGCTGTTTGGTTCTTCTAAAAGTACAGGGTTGGCTTCTATGCCAGGTACATGCTATTTTTAAGAGGATAACCTTGTCAAACAGTGCTTCACCAAATGGATTATGTCTGAAAATGGATACAAAGTTGGAAAAGTTAATATTTACTTTCCTGTTTTCAAATTGACTATTTCTTCCACTTAAAAAAAAAATCTTTTAACTAATGATGATAGTATGTCACAATCATTTTAAAGAGTCCTGTGTACATCTTGGCCATCTATATTTTTAAAAACTAATTTCCCAAGGAATTTCGCAAATGCTTATTGAAATATGTGTGTATTCAATACAAAGTGAAGAACTAAAAAGCCTCTTTAAATCCTATTCTTATAGCTTTTAAATAACAAAAATTTTCTCTTTTAATCATTTACTTACTGTTTTTATTATTTTCCTAAATTGTTATTTTACCCCCTTCCCATTTTAGTAATAAAATATTCTGAGTAACATACTGAGAAGTTTCACGTTTTGTAACTGAGTTACTGAACGTCAGTTTTAAATTGTTTAGAGCTCTTTATTCTACCTAGATATGTTAGTTCTGCAGATTTCCAAAATCTAGTAGCTCAGGGAACAAAGTTGGTTCAGAGTCTGACTCAGCAACATGAAATGCTGCCCGGGGGGCTGGCCTGGCCTTGTCGCTGTCTGTTTCTGCTTTCTCCCTTAGGTCTGCACCTGTTGAGCATTTGGCAGGATGGCAAGTGGAGGAGCAGCAGGGTGAAACTGACACAGTGCTGGTGAGTTTCACTTTGCTGCTCCTCCCGATTCCCAGGGAAAGAATCCTGGTCCTTTCTGTTGCACAGCTTCTCCGAATGAACCCTTGAGGGACTAGTATTGCTTTAGGATTGACTCAACTATTTGTATGTGTTCTACTTACCCCAGTCTGCAGCGGCTCTGTGTGTTGGAGTTGGGAGCTTTGCTGATCCAGATGACCTGCCTGGGCTGGCACACTTTTTGGAGCACAGTAAGATCTTGTAAAATATCATTCCCGGGTGTGGTTTCCTTTTTCCCTTTAAATTTGTATGAGTTGGTTTCAAAGATTAGTAATTGGTTACCTGAAGTACATTTAAACAGAAAAAGCTAAGAAGAAAATGCTGATTTAGGAATAATCATAAAGACTTTTCATCTAAGTATACTTAAAGATTTGAATGAAAATGGTATCTTCCTCAATCTGTACTTTATTCCTTGAAGTAGGGTCTCTCAGTAAAACCTAGAGGTTGTCGATACAGCTAGTCTCCTTAGCTAGCTTGCTTTGGGGAGCCTCTATCTCTGCCTTCTGAAGTGAATTGCAGGGGGCTGCCACACCCATCTGGCGTTTTACTAGGTTCTAGGGATTTGAATCCCAGCTCATGTTTGTTCAGCAGGTGCTTTAACCACTGAGCCATCTTCCCAGTCCCAAACCTGTTTTACTGTAGGCATCATTATTTGGCAACAGTACAATGAACAGAGCAAGAGATAGTTGCCGTTCTCTAGGAACTGGCTAGCTCTGGTTGGAATAGTCTGGTTCAGTATTAATAGTACCTGGTGACATCAGAGCATTGAAAATACAAACAATAAAAAGACATGATTAATATATCACAAAAAGAAACCATCTGTTTAGCTATGAGTGTGCCGAAATAAAACTGTGGCCATTACATGGTTACAGATGTTTACACACATACTTGCTTTTCTGCATTAGTCATCTTTTTATATTTTTATTTTCTATGCTATTTAAAAGTAAACTTCTTACCTGACATCCTTTGCAGTAGTGGTTAATCTGCACATAAGCTTATGTTTAACTTTTAACCTTTTATAAGGAAATTATTCATTTGTTTTAAAAAATGAAATGTTTGAGTTTTCTTGGAATAGAAATAACATATGAACATTGTAGAATGTTGCACAGCATCAGTGTAACAGTGTCAGACACGGCCATTATTAATGTGTTGCTTTTACTTTTTTCTATTTTTCCCATTGCTTTATCTTTTATGCATAGAAAACTTTATCTTTGATAATAAAAATGTTGTCTATTTCTTTGTGTTGTGTGACTTTTTATTCTTTTCATTTAGTGGTGTTCATGGGTAGTTTGAAATACCCAGATGAGAATGGATTTGATGCCTTCCTCAAGAAACATGGAGGTAGTGATAATGCTTCAACTGACTGTGAACGCACAGTCTTCCAGTTTGATGTCCAGAGAAAGTATTTCAAGGAAGCCTTGGATAGGTAACTATTATTTAATAACACTGTACAAATGGAAATATTGGACATGTTCTGTGGTATTTCAAGAAGTTATCTAGTTCTTTAGACCTGTCAGAATATTTGAGGGAAATGGAGCAAACTATTAAATGTTCTTTCTTTCTTTTTTTCTTCCTTTCTTTTTGAGACAAGGTCTCACTGTATATGCATAGCATTCTTGAAATTCACTGTGTATTACTAGGCTGGCCTTTAAACTCACAGAGATCTACCTGCCTTTTGCCTTGTGAGTGCTGGGTTTAGAGGCAAGTGCCACCACACCTGGCTTGTCATTTTTTGAACTCTCAGGGACCTGCAGCTCACTAGTTTGGCTAGACTGTTTGGCCAGCAAACTGCAGAGATCCTCCTGTCTCTCTTTCCCCAGTGCTGAGAATACAGTTGTGCGGCTTCATGCCAGGCTTTTATGTAGATGCTGGGGATTGAACTCAGGCCTTCAATCTTATGTGACAAGCACTCTATTGACTGTGCCATCTTCCCAGCTCCTCCTCACTATTTTTAAAAATTTATCTTGTATGTGTGTGTATAGATGTCCACACATATTACAAGGGGTGTCAGATCCTTAGCAATTAGAGTTATTGGTGTTTGTGAGCCACCTAATGTGGGTTCTGGGATCCAAACTCTGGTCCTTTGATAGAACAGTAAATTCTCTTAAACACTAAGCAACCTCTCCAGCTCCCTCATTTTTTCTATACGAGCAATGAAAAGTCCAAAAGTGAAATTAAGAGCATAGCTTCTTTAATAATGGCATCTAAAAGAATAAAATACTTCAGAATAAACTTAAAGAGAAGTAAAAGACTTGTAACAGTGGAAAGGCAAAAAAAAAAATAAGTGATAAGTAATAAGTAAGTAAAGAGTAGATGAGAAGCCATGCCATGAGCCTGAGAAACTAAGTTTTTTCTTTCTTTCTTTCTTTCTTTCTTTCTTTCTTTCTTTCTTTCTTTCTTTCTTTCTTTCTTTCTTTCTTTCTTTCTTTCTTTGTTCTCTCTCTCTCTCTCTCTCTCTCTCTCTCTCTCTCTCTCTCTCTCTCTCTTTTTAATATGCATTGGTGTTTTGCCTGTGTGTATGTCTGTATGAAGGTGTCAGATCCACTGGAACTGGTAGTTGTGAGCTGCTATGTGGGTGTTGGGAATTGAACCCAGGACCTCTGGAAGAGTAGCCAGTGCTCCCAACTCCTGAGCCATCTCTCCAGCCTGAGACTTAGTATTGTTAAGAATGGGAGCATAGAAGACTTCTTATTGTTAAGAATGACAATAATTTCCAAACTGATTTATGGATTCATCCCAATCACTTCAAAATTTTAGCTGCCCCTTTAGAGAAACTGGTGAGCTAATCTTAAAATCCATATGGGAAAAGTAAAAAAGCAAAAGTAGCCCAAGTTATATTTAAGAACAAGTTGGACTCTCATTTCCCCAATTCTTAGAGCTGCAGAAATCCCAGTAATGTGGTTTTGGCATAAGAATAGACACTGCTCAGTGGACTAGAACTGGGACTCGAGAAATAACCCTTCACACTTGCTGTCTGTAGTAGAGTGCCAGGACAACTTAGCAGGAGAAAAAAGATCTGTAGCAACTGAGTGTCCACATGCAAAGAATGAACCAAAGTTCTTAATTCGACTATTTACAAAATTTAATTCCAATTGGGCCACAGACTTAAATGTGAGAACAAAGATTATGAAACTTTGAAGAAAATGTCAACCTTTGTGATCTTATTATATTTGGTGATAGTTAGGGCATGAGGTGTTGGCAAAGAGACAAAAAGAATAATAAATGATAGAAATAGTTAACATATATGTGGACACTTAGATAAAGAAACTATGAGAAAGTGGTAAATGGGCTTTTAAATGAAATGATGCCAAGAAAATTGAGTTTCCTTGCATATAGGAATAAAATGGACTCCTTAAAAACACACATAAATGTTCTGGATAGATGTAGACTAAAAGGAGAACAAAACAGCTAATTTTTAAGGCCACAATTTAGGTAAGCTTTGTCACGTAGTATTAAAAACAAATAAACTAAAGAACATAAAGGAAATGGTATATTCCATGAAAAGAAACTGGAGAGGTGAGGACCCTGGCTCAGTTGATAACAACAAGGCTGAGGTTTGGTCCCGGCACCATTCTCTGTTGTTAAAAAACAAAACAAAACAAAGCAAAGCAAATAAAAAGTATGGGGGTGTATTTTTGCAGTGAATAGCAAATTTTGAATAAAAACTGATTTTTAACTTATTAGCTTTTTGTATATAAGTATTCAGTGTGGTTTAAATTGATATATGAAGCATAAATATTGTTAGATATATTGTTAGAATTAAAAATACAATCTAATAAAAAGATTTGAATAAATATTTAAAAAAAATTCCTGATATAACTATATAAAATGGCATTTGGCCTTACTAGGAATCAGGGAAATGTAAATCAAAATTTGTGAGATTTAACTATCTCAAAAGTTAGAGAACAACTTAGACTCTGATACTATCAAAGGGAAGTCAGGCTGTAGAGATGTGGTGGGATCAGAACCACTGGGCAAGGAGATATCGGTACTGTATGTTATTATTTGGTAACGTGTGTGTTCTATTCCTTTTGAGGTCTTTTCTAGGTACCTAGAGAAGCTTCTGCATCTGACCCAATACACAGTATCAAAAACTAACTTATGGTAGCACTGTTTGTGGCACTCCAGCTCTAAAGCCCAGATATCTGAACAGCAGTGGAACAGATGTATAAATTCATTCTAATGAATGTTGTAACAATAGTGAAAATAAACTACAGTCACATTTGCCCATGTGGATGGACAGACTGTCATATAGCATTGAATTGAACAACACACCAACAATTACATACATGTATTTACCACTATATAAAGTTCAGGAACAAAATCATTTGCTTAAAACATGCACTCTCAATGGAAGTGATGGTATTTGTTCCCTTTGGTGACCAAAAAAAAAAAAAAAAAAAAAAAAAGAGTAGTTCTTGAGAAGTTAAACGATTAGTCCTGAGCATGCCTTTAACCCCAGCACTCTGGAGACAGAGGCAGGCAAATCTCTGTGAGTTCATGGCCAGCCTGGTCTACAGAGTGAGTTCTAGGACAGCCAGGGCTACACAGAGAAACCCTGTCTCGAAAAACCAAAAAAAAAAAAACCAAAAAAAAAAAAAAAAAAAAGATGTTTGTTCATTTTTGGTTCTCCTACATTTAATCCCACATGCTAAAAGTTTACACTTCATTTTTTAATTTTCCTCTGTGTTTAATTTTCGTGTGTGTGTGTCAAGTGATCACCATTTAATACAAGGGTGGAGTCATGGGAGGTACACATGAGCAGGATTAGTGCTGTGAAACTGATTTGATCCCAGACTCTGTGCCCGTTGGTTGGTATTGGTTGCCTTGTGTGTTGCTTGAAATATTTTGCATATGACTTTGTTCTTTTAGAACTAAGTAAAAATATTTCCTGTTTTTATTCAAGTTATACTAAGAATTAGGAAGAATGTGAATGTCCTAATGAATATGTAGAAGCCCGAGCAAAGTTACATTGCAAAAAACTCAGGAAGTTAGTCTTTCAATTGTTTAATCTTTAATGGAAAAAATAACAGTTTTGGGAAGGGTACAGTGGCACACATCTGTGTAATCTCAACTACTCAAAAGGCTGAGGCAGAAGGGTCACTTGAAGTCAGGAATTCAAGGCCAGATCAGGCAACATAGTGAGATCCTTGACTTAAAAACAAAACAACAAAAATAGAGCCAGGTGTGATGACTTATACCTGTAATCCTAGCACTTGGTAAGCTGAGGCAGGAGGATTGCCACAGTACTAAGCCAGGCTGGACTGTGGTGTGAGACTCTGTCTCAATAAGCAAGTAGTTTTAAATGCTTAGATAAAACCAATGTCAATTATATTATTATACATTTATATGAATGGCATTTACATGTGTAATTTGGTGTATAACAGTTCATCTAAGTAAATATATTAAGAAAACCAGGGCCATTGAGATGGTTCAGTGGGTAAAAGTGTCTGCTACTCAAGCCTGATTACCTGAGTTCAATCCTTAGAACCAATATTAAAAAAAAAAACAAAAAAACAAACAAAAAAAAATGAGATGTGTTTGTAAGCAGCTGTAATCCTAGCACTCCTAAGGAGAAATGGGAGGCAGCCACCTATTAGGGTCAACTAGCCTGGAGTGTGCAGTACCTCAGAAACATCCAGAGAGACCTATCTTGACAGGGTAGAATCCTGAAAGTTGTCCTCTGACTTCCACGTGTGCACCTGCATATTTATTCATACTCTTCTCTCTCTGTCTCTGTCTGTCTCGGTCTCTGTCTCTGTCTCTGTCTCTGTCTCTCTCTCTCTCTCTCTCTCTCTCTCTCTCTCTCACACACACACACACACACACACACACACACACACACACACACACACACACACACACAAAGAAAAAATACCATACCAGTAGAATTCTGTGGTGAAGTTAAATATCAATAGCCTTTAAAATTCTGATTTTTAAGGTCTATAGCATTCACTCAGTGGTTAAGAACACTTGTTACTCTTGCAGAAGACCTGGGTTGGATTCCCAGCACCCACACAATGGCTTACAACCATTTGTAACTCTAGTTCCAAGGGATCCAACTCTCTCTTCTGACCTCCATGGGCACCAGACAAACACATGGTGCACAAACATGCCATGTAGGCAATATGTATATATTACATGTATGCATACAATAAAATCTAAATAAAACTAAAATTCTAATTTTTATTTTGTAACTTAAAATATCATAACACTATTAAATCAGTAGAGTGAGTTTTGTTTAGTTTAATATAGAAAAGTATGGATTTGATATAAAGATTGTATATTAGAGAGAGCTGGGGGTGTTGGATGTCTGTAATTTCAGTTAATTGGAGGCTGAGGCAGGAGACTTATGAGTTAGAGGCCAGCCTGGGTAACAGCAATATTTCATCTTAAGATGGAGATGTACCTCAGTGGCAGAGTGCTTTCCTAGAATGTTGGAGCTGTGAGATTGATCCTTAGCACTACAAAGAAAGGGCAGGACATGGGATAGGAAACTTCTGAAAAGGCTTTAATCTGTGTATTTATGTCCTAAGTACTTTTCTGAATGAGTGCTTTATTTCACAAAGAAACAAAGTGGTTTTTGGACTTTAAAATATAGAAACTTAGATTATTATTATTTTGATCTTGTAGGTTTTGAGGTAATTTTCCAGTTAAATAAAAATAGTTAATTAAAATGGATGTTGTTTGATGAAACTGAACAATCCTAGAAACCCCTGTTTTACTTTGCAGATGGGCCCAGTTTTTCATCCATCCACTAATGATCAGAGATGCAATTGACCGGGAAGTTGAAGCTGTTGACAGCGGTAAGGAAGCTTTTATGTTTTGTAACAATTTGTTTCTTTTATTCAAACTGGCTGTTAGCATTTTTCATTTTTTCAAAACTAAGTCATTTTATCTGTATATTTCAAAGGGCAGCATTGAAATAGATGGATCATATTTAATCATGAGGTTGGTAAATATCTCATTCAGGATTGAGTTGCCCTGAACCACAAGGATGCTGGGTTCCTAAAGCTGATGTTAGATCTTACAGCTTCAAAAGTTCAGTTACTCTTTGTGTGTGAAGAGGCACTTCCTCTGAGGCTCCATTTTAAGTGTACATATTTACAGTTTGTCCTTTGTTACTTGTCAACTATGTGTGTATTCTTTGTGGCTTGAACTTTGTTATAAAAATAGCTGTGATATGTTTATGGTTGAAGAAATTAAATCCCTATTAGGAAGTGCACTTCATTTTACTTTCTCTTAACTTTGGGGATTTATTTATAATGCTGAAAATCAAATAGGAGACTTTTAATGGGATTTATTTGTTACAAAAGAAGATTGTAGGGGAAATTCATCTTAAGCATTAGCTATTTTAAGCTAGTTATGAAGGTATATTCTTATAATTCCTGTGCTGGAGAAGCTGATGCAGAAGGATAGACTTGAATTCCAGGGCAGGCTGGGCTACAATATGAAACCATGTTTCAAAAAAAAGAAAAAAAAAACTTAGCCATTTTAATGATAATTCTTAATTTCACTTAAGCAGATATACTTGCTTTCATAATGCATCCTAGTGGTTGGGGTAAGGGCTGCATGCCATTTTTCCTCAAAGGGAGAATCTGTTCCTCATTCCTAGGCTATATGACCCCATTTCCACCTTAGAGATAGCAGTGTTGACTCTTTTCCTCTCTGATCTCTGCTCTGACAGTCTTTTTCTGCTGTTCCCGTCCCTCACTCTGAAGACCCTCATTATTATAACGAATCTGTTCAAGTAACCCAGAGTAACCTTTCCTTTTCAGAGTTCCTGACTTGATCATATCTCAAAGTCCCTGTTACCATGAAGCTAATCTAGTCACACATGTCAAAGATGAGGGAATGGATTTCTCCAGCACCCCTCCTTGTATTTCTGTGTACATGTGCATATGCACACCTCAGCCAAGATGTACACTTCTTTTAAAATGTTACAGCCACATCTTCATATTTTACAGAGACTTTAAATTTGTGTTTACAGAGTGAATGTATTTTTAGTGTCGCACCTGTATAATTTATAACTAAAGTATATTTCTGAATGCTGACTTACGCTAATGTTTCTATTTTTTTTCTAGTTTCTTACTGACTGTAACAGTTGTGCCTCTTAAGTTTTCCTGGCTTTACTCTTAGTTATCATCAGTCAGTTCTAATGGCATAAAGAATTTCTGTCGTGCTTTACTCCATGATAATTAATAACTAGCATCTATTGAGTACTTCTTTGCATTATTGTCCTTGTTGAAACTAGGCTTAGAGGGTTTGATAACATAGAGTCCCAGAGTCAGTGGTTTCCCCAGATATCTATAGTCATTTATGACTGTATGGTCAAGTTCTATACTCATGTGATCTTTTGTCTTTCTTTTAATTCTCAAGTATGTTCAATCATATTGACCTCTTTATCAGAGGTGCCATATTCTCCTTCCTCCCTTAGAATGTCTTATACATCCCCATTTATCCTTCTCTTCTTTTCCTTAGAAGATTCTCATTTGTCCTTCAAGCTCAGCTTGAGTCACTTCCTGCCCCCCCACTGGAGAATTTTTTTTGTGTTTTTCTTTTTTTTTAAATTTTATAATTTAATTTAATTTTACATATCAGCCACGGATTCCCTTGTTCTCTCCCCCCCATGCCTCCCCTTCCCCCCAGCTCACCCCACATTCCCATCTCCTCTAGGGCAAAGACTCCCTTGGGGATTGAGTTCAACCTGGTAGATTCAGTCCAGGCAGGTCCAGTCCCCTCCTCCCAGGCTGAGCCAAGTGTCCCTGTATAAGACCCAGGTTCCAAACAGCCAACTCATGTACTGAGGACAGGTCCCGGTCCCGGTCCCAGTGCCTGGATGCCTCCCAAATAGATTAAGCTAATCAACTGTCTCACTTATCTAGAGGGCCTGATCCAGTTGTGGACTCCTCAGCTATTGGTTCATAGTTCATGTGTTTCCATTTGTTTGGCTATTTGTCCCTGTGCTTTTTCTAATCTTGGACTCAATAATTCTTGCTCATACAAACCCTCCTCTTTCTCGCCAATTGGAGTCACTTCTTAAGAAGTCTTTCTTTGCAGTACCCATCACTACCTAGCGCAAACGTATTTGTTGTTTATTGCTTATCTCCCTGTGAGAATATAAACTCTGTATAGGGCTTTATTCACATTTCTGCTTCCAGCTATTTTTTGTGGCTGATGAACAGCAGGTGTTCTGTAAATATTTTCTGAAAGACTATCTTATGTAATCTCATGTAAGAGTCATATGCTCTTGGTCCTGTTAGGTCCCTCTATGGAATCAGGACAGTTAAATAACTTGTTCAGAGTTGTCTGAGTTCAGCGATAAAGCTGGATTGTGGTTGTCCTTGTCTGTCTGGGTTACCTTACTAGAACACCGTGGCCTCAGGGCTTGCAGACAGCAGTGCCTTACCTAAGGAGTCCGGTGTGAAGGCACCAGCAGATTTGGTGTCGGCAGGGGCCTGCTTCTTGATTTGTAGATTGCCATCTTTGTCTTATGTCCTCACGTAACAGAAAGGTGGGGGAGTGCTCTGGGATTGCTTTGTTGCTTTGGTTCGGAGCCTTCAGTGGCTGAGCCATCTCTCCAGTGCTTGGGCCACTTTTATAAGCACACTCAGTTTAATAATGAGGGAAGCTGTCATATTGGAGATTAGGTTTTAACACAGGAATTTTAGAGTGATAAAAACATTGAAACTATAGCATTAGCAAAGATACTTCTGACTTTAAAGTAATTGTTCTGAACCATCATACTTGATTATCAGCATAGTTGCTTTGATGATATTTAAACAAAATATAGACTAAGGTCTCAGATCTGAAGACTGATAGAACATTTTATTAGTGCTTTCCTCAGGGTATTCTTGGATGTAACAATCTATCTAGAACTGAAAAATTTAGATCATTAACTACATTGCCTCATTTGAAAATAAGAGAAAAACTCTAGAAAGGTGATCAATTTACTCAGAATGATAGATTAAATGATAGAACCAAGTTTAGGTCGTTGAGTTACCAAGTTCAGTTTTATAACGTATTTTTAAAGTCAATTTTATTACTACTTTGCTTTCAGTTCTGTAAGCTTGAATTTCCGGACAATCAAGAAAATGATTGTCCGGGTGGTGGAGGAGGCGGCACACGCCTTTAATCCCAGCACTAGGGAGGCAGAGCTCAGCAGATCTCTTTGAGTTAGAGGCCAGCCTGGTCTACAGAGCGAGATCCAGGACAGGCACCAAAACAACACAGCGAAACCCTGTCTCAAAAAACCAAAAAGAAAAGAAAAAGAAAATAATGAAATTTCATTTTATTGTAAATGTTTCTTTAAAACTGACAGAATATCAGCTTGCCAGACCTTCTGATGCAAACAGAAAAGAAATGTTGTTTGGAAGCCTCGCTAGACCTGGACATCCTATGGGGAAATTTTTTTGGGGTAAGATACTATAATTTATCTTATTTCTAGGTATGGAAAACTGAGAATAAGACAAACCGATAAAGAGTGTTAGAAATGTTGTTAGAGTGCTTACCTAGAAAGCAGATCCCTAGATCTGCATATAATTGGGTGTGGTGGGTTCATTCTTGTTATTCCTCAGGGAGGTAAAGGCAGGAGGATCAGAAGTTCAGTGTCATCTCCAACCTATAGGCCAGCTTGGGATATATGAGACTCTGTCATAAAGAAGCAAGTACAACAAGAAATTGAAACAAAACCAAACAAAACCCATCCACCTAAACTCCCCAGAACAAAAGAAAAATTAATAAGCTGGGATAGCTAAGTGTCTGTACCTTCCAAGAGGTCCGCTAGAAAACTTCAAATAGCAAGGTGTGAGCATGTTTGTGCTTGCTTCTTTAACACTGGGTATTGGCAGAGTAGAACTGGACATTCTGTGAGTGCTGTCTAGGTGCCAGATGCTGTGCTGGCTATGTGTGCATAATCACAGTTAAGAGATAGGGACCACTGTAATCTCCATTTAAAGGAAACATGCTCAGGAAGTTGTGTAATTTACTTAGTCACACAGGTAGTAAATATTTGATGGGGGTTTGAGTATCTGTTTATCTGATTGTAAAGCCTGTACCCCAACCTGATGTTTCCATTTATCAACAGACACTCAGGAATGGTTTCTCTAATAGTTTTTGAGCTGTGACCTAATTTTGTTTAACTGGTAAGCTGTTGAACTGGTATCTGTTTTTCATAATGACCTTCTGTTGTTGGTAGAAATCAGTTGAAACCTATTAATCCTGTCATAGCTGGAGACCGGGATGAGTTGATCTAATCAAAGGCTATGTTATTATACATTCCAATATCTATTGGGTAATGTTGGCATCCTGGCTTTTTATATTTTACTTTTAAGAATTAGGTAGAATATTAGTAAAATAATTTAGAGGGGAAAACCTAAATCAATACTAGAGTATAAAGCAAGGAAATTTAGGCAATTACTATCTGTTGTGGAGGTTTTTCCAACCGTTGATTAATTCCTTACATATCTATTTCAGAACTGTTTCTTGGCTTATGTTATTATTACATGCCAGCTCAGAATTCTTGAGTTTCTTGGATAATTTCCTAAGTCTTTTAAGCTTATAAAACATTCATTGTTTGTGTAGAAGACCTGTAACAAAGTACATTTAGTTACTTCTATAATTTTTAATTTTTTATGTCTTTCTACAGGAAATGCTGAGACACTTAAGCATGAACCAAAGAAAAATAACATTGATACACATGCCAGACTGAGGGAATTCTGGATGCGTTACTACTCTGCTCATTACATGACTTTAGTTGTTCAGTCCAAAGGTAGGATTATCTGTTAACATCCTTAAAGTTACATCCTCTGAATTAGCAAGGCTTGAATCAAAGCTTATTTTTGAAGGTTTGCAGCATTTTAGAAAAATTGGCAGATGAAACACACAGCCTAGAAATGTCAAAAAAAAATTAAGAAAAAAACATCATGAATGCATAAAATACACGTAGATAAAAGTTATTTTATTATTTACTATCATATACACAAATCTATAAAAAGGTAAAATTAATCTAAATTTGGATAAATACACTGCATTATTTACAGCAGGGAGAAATGTAAACAGATGTGAAGATGCTGTATTAAAGCATAACTACATCAATTAATGGTAGTAAGTCACTGCTAGAATAGTTTATTTACCTCCATTGTTGTGGTGACCAGTGTTGTGACGTCAGCATAAAGCACTGCTGATCATGTCCAAATGGACAGTTATCTTCTCTAGTAAACTGTATTGTAGTTTTTTTGTTTTTGTTATTTTTTTTAAAAAGGTCTCATTGTGCTTACATACTTTTCACCATTTATAATATGTGTGAAATCTAAAATATATGTTAATAGGTTGTTTATGTTATTGATAAGGCTTCTGTTAAGAGCTCGCTGTTAGTAGTCAATTTTTGGGATAGTCAGAAGTTTTATATCAGGGTTTAGAAAAACGTTTCAGTAGGCAAATTGTTTGTCATTGTAAACACGAGGACCTGAGTTCCAATGTAAAAAAGCCACTACCAGTGTGTTGCCTGCAAATGTGCTGGAGAGGCAGAGAAGGGCAGATCTCCGGAGCTTGCTGCTGTCCAGCCAGTCTAGTTCCAGGTTCAGTGAGAGACCCTGTCTCAAAACTGAGATGGAGAACAACTGAGAATGACACCTGACAGTGACCTCTGGCTTCCATGCATATACACAAACACAGAGCATGCACACACATTCCCACAGAGATAAGGTTACATGTGGCAGCCTATTGTTTTTTAACTGCCCCAGGGGTCAGCATTTCTACATTGTTCAAGGGTCAGCTGTATTACTTTCATAAGATGTTTCTCTGAGTCAATATGACATATTAGTTGCTCCATTGTTTGACATTAATGAAAACTGGTGCTCGGTAGATGACTCAGCAGAGAGAGCTTGCTGTGCTTGCCATGGGCCAGACTTTGGTTCTCAGCATCCATGATGGGTGCCTAACAACCACCTAGAACTATAGCTCCAGATCTCACACCCTCTTCTGGCCTCCATCAGTAGCCACACACTCGTGCACCTAACACACTCCACTACACATAAATAAAAATATTTTTTTTAATTGAAGGAAAGTAAATTTTGAATATGTTACAAAGTAATGGCAAAGTTCACAGAAATATAAGATCTCATACAAATTCTTTCTCATAAAAATAGGTTTATTTATAGGCTAGTGTCAAGTGTCTGTGTGTATACTGATGTACTCATAGATCATTCAGGGTTTTGAGACAGGGTCTCATGTAGCCTTGACCTCCTGGGATTTCAGGTGTGTGCCACCATGAAATGGTTGTTGTGTTTTGGCTTGGCTGTTGTGTTTTCTTTTCAGATGACTCTATTTGCAGTTTTATATTTAAGTTTATAATCAATATGGATTAAATATAAAACCACAAATAGAGTTCATGTAAGTGTCTCATTTAAGAAATTCTGGTAGCTTTCTTTTGTTTTCTTGAAGTTTTAACTTCTCAAAATCATTTGCTAAACCATTCCTTTTGACATTACTTATAGTTTGCACATTCTTTTGAAGAATTTGATCCTCACTTGAATGATTTTCCTTCCTACAAGATTTTCCCGGGTTGGGGATTTAGCTAAGTGGTAGAGTGCTTGCCTAGCAAGCGCGCAAGGCTCTGGGTTTGATCCTCAGCTCCAAAAAAAAAAAAACCCCAAGATTTTCCCAAACCTCTTCAAAATTGAGATCAAAGTTGATTACATATGAAACATTCTTTTCATTTTTCAAAATTAACCCACAAATGTGATTCTAAATTGATTTTTTACATTATTATAACATACATTGGTATTTTTAGTGTAGACATTAATTTATAAATTCTTGCAAATTATTTCATGTATATGAAATTTTATTTACCCAGGTGTTTTATTTCTTTGTATCCTTTTCCTGTTTGATATGGTGATTAATATTATAGATTTTTTGTTTTTGAGACAGGGTTTCTCTACATAGCCCTGGTTGTCTTGGAACTTGCTGTATAGACTGGGTTGGCTTCAAATTCAGAGATCCACTTCCCAAGTCTTACTGTAAATTTTTTAAATAAACAATAGAATTTTGATGAAAATCACATATAATCTAGATTACATTGATTTTGAGGCTTTCTCATTATACTATCTAAAAGTCAAATTTCTGGGTCTGAGGGGATAGATGGCTCCTTTAGTAAAGAGTTTGTTTCACAGGATTGAAGGTCGAAGTTCAGATGCCCCGCACCTGGGTAGAAGGCAAACACAATGTCATGCACTTGTAATCTCAGCACTAGGGAGGCAGAGACGACGGGCCAGTCTGGCTGGATTCGTAAGCTCCAGGTTCAGGGAGGCCATGTTGGAAATGTTAAGGTGGAAGGGCTAGTGAGGTGGCTCAGCAGGTTAAGACACCAAGTGTGAGTTCATTTCACAAAATCCACATGGTGGACCTTCCCACACCCAAAATAAATGTAATTAAATGTAGTAGTTGTCTGAAGGCAAGCAGGAGTAACTTTAGAAACAGAGAACAATTGAGGAAGACACCGAATGTCAACCTCCAGCCTCCACTTGTACACACATGCACACGCACACACACACACAGAGTCAAATATTTATTTAGAGCCAGCAAAATGGTTCAGCAGATTAAGGTATTTCCTGCCAAGCTTGATTACCTGAGTTCAATCCTTGAGACCAACATGGTGGAAGGAAAGAGTGAATTCCTGCAAGCTGTCCTCTAACTTCTCATGCACAGGCGCGCGCGCATGCACGCGCACACACACACACACACACACACACACACACACACATTTAACAAAAATCAAATATCTGTGTAAGTAAAGTAGTTTAGGTTAAATTCAATACTTGATTAGTCTAATTTGTATATATCTTTTTTTGTAACTTTTGTTTCTTTTCTTTGAAGTACTGGGAATTAAGCTCAGGATATCTCTCATGATAATCACATGGTCTGCCACTGAGCAAAACCTTGGGCTCATTTATTGAGAATTATTGAAACTTACGTGTCTGGTTGGAATTAACACAAACTGTCCAGTGATGGGTTCTTTTTCATCTTGTGTCTTAATAGAAAATTTAAGACTTCTTATGCAGTTTAGGAAAGGAACCAAAAGTTAGAAATCATGCATTATATTTGTTCCGTTTCTCATTGCTCTGACAAAGTACTGACAGAAGCGACGTGGGGAAGGTTTTCTGGCCTGTGGTGAGGGTAGAATTCACTGTAATAGAGTGTGCCTGGTCCTCTACATCCTCTGCAGACCAGAGACCCAGGCAAAGGCTGGTGCTCAGCTGCCTTCCTCCTTTCCCCCTCTGTTATTCAGTGTGGACCACTAGTTATGGGATGAGGCCACCCACAGGCAGGTTGGTCTTCCTAATAGACCTCACCTACACGCCCAGAGGTGTGTTTCCTATGATCCTAAATCCACCCAAGTTGACAATGAAGATTAACGTGATGTACATACCTGAATCCCAAGAATAATTGTGGGGAACGCTCAGCAAATACAGCACAGTATCAGCGGTATATGCAGGCGGAGCCTGGAGGCATAGTAGGATGCTAAAGAGAGAAGGGTTAGTCTGGGGAGAAAAGAACCTTCCTGAAAGACATATTTTGGAGTGGGTGCAGGAAGACACTTGGTGTATTCATGTCTCTTGCCTCTTCATGCTCACCTAGTGGTAAACAAAAGTTTTTTTGTGTTTTTAAACTTAGAGCCTAACAAAACTGTGGGTGTCAAGAGTTTTCTTGTCTGTTGATATCCTTCCAGTTACTCATGACTGGTTAACACAAGTCGGTGTTAGCCTAATTCAGATGTGTATAAAAACAGCCACCAGTGTGTCTACAGTTGTCTGCATTGACTAATGATATTGTGTGTCCATTCTCCTGCACCCTCCCCCTTATCCTCCTTCAAGAAACCCTGGACACTTTGGAGAAGTGGGTGACAGAGATCTTCTCTCAGATTCCGAACAAGTAAGACAGTCGCTTTCTGTAAGTTACATGTCTCCACCACTAAAGAGCACACCTTTTTGTATTAGTCCCGAAGGTATTTTTTGTCTTGTTCTTTTTAAAAGTCACAAAACTGAGACCTAAGTTTACTAGCTTAGTCAAGATTGTATAGCTTTTGAGAGAAAAGCTAAGATATGACCCTATCTCCATAATTTCCATAGTTCAAAAATTACATGCTTGCAAATTTATAGTAAGCAATAATTCTGAAGATTTTATGCTGCTTTTTACATTTATTTTTTCCCTTTTCTGTTACCGTCGGAGCATTTGGAACTATGATAAGAGCTGAAAAACATATCATGTACACCTACCTCTCCTAACAAATTTTGTTTTCAAAGGTGTTTTTTTCCCCTCCTTTTCTTTCTTTTGTCAGTTGTTTGGAATATGGAATGTTTTTTCTCATTAAAGAAGTATCTTGTAGATGATGGTGATTTATACCTAATCACTCCATATATAGTTGTTACATTTTAAGAAATATTATTTCTAGTACAGCTTTACTAACTGCAAGTTCTTCTTATAGGAGGAAAGCTAGAAGTAAATGGCACTGAAAGAGGCAGTAACTGTTAGGGGCAGGGTCTTCTGGTGCCGAGGTCAAGACAGCGCAGTCGGGATTTTAATCCATTTGCTCATGCCCATAATGCTCTTTAGCCAGCACTGTGCAGAGCAGATTGCTTAGAAATATTTGTCAGTCAGTGAAGCATCCCTGATACTGTTCATAAGGCTTTTCCCAATTAAGTCTTAATGTGTTTGTTTTCTTTTCAGTGGGCTACCTAGACCAAACTTTGGACATTTAACGGATCCTTTTGACACACCAGCATTTAACAAACTTTATAGAGGTTTGTGAACCTAAGGTTTAAAATTGCGTGAAGTAACTTTAGCACATTTCCTAAAATTTGAGTCTGCCAGTTTTCTTTGAAAATGCAAAACAACAGAAACTATGTCTGTTGAAAAGGGACTCATTGGGCAGTGGAGATCCGGTTAGGGGCAGATAGTGGCCACTGACAGGCTGTGGCGCCCTGCTGCTCCTCGGTCTATTTCATGCTTCCCCAGTTTCCCCATATTCCTTTTGTTCTTGTCTCCTCCTCCCCAACCCCTGTTCATTTTATCCTTAAGAAAATGAAAGTAGAAGAGAGAAAATAATTTGAAAAACAATTTTTTAAACTTCATTATACATATTGGTATTTATCAAATGAGGAGGTCCTCAGGTGTCAGGGAACTGGAAGGGCGTCTTTAGGTCTTACTAGGAAGAGAGCCCGTTTTGGCAAATTTCCTTTGATACTTTATAGGTAGATGAACATAAATATTCGAGATTATAAAATATATACTTAATAAATATCTACTGATCTTTTCTTTTTAAAACTTGTCATCTGTGGTAGCTACACGACAAGCTGCTGCATGATCACGTTGTAGTTTTCTTTCCAGTTTGCCAATAGTGATTGGTACAGAGACATTCTTCTGTCTCCTCTTTTTCTTTTAGTCCTGGAATTTTCCTCTTTTTCTCTGTTTCTTTCGGTCTTCTCTGCTTCTCCTGAGTCAGTCTCTCCTCACCTCCTCTTATCAGTGTCAGTTCTGGCACACCCTTTCTGCTGCAGGCTTCATCCTGTTAAGCCAGATATTCCAAGAGTATTTTCTGCTGTTTCTAGCTTTAGATTTTCTATTTATGGATTCATAATCTCCAGAAATACTTTAGCCAGTGCACACATTTTTATCATGAGAAGCAGACTCAAGAAGACTTAAATGTAAGTGAGTTTTTCCAGGAACCTCAAGCACTGCCACCAGGAGCGAGGGGCAGATCTCCCATGGACCTCCTGACCCTTGACAGAAGGATTCAGCCCTCAGGGCATTTCACATTCTCCCTGTTCTTTTTCATTCTTGCTTAAAACAATTACTCAAATTAGAAAATTGGCAACTTGAAGTAACAACTACATTTTATTTAGCCATCCTGTGATTGCTGGAGGATGAGCTATATTGAACAAAAAATATGTTTTTGTAACAGAAAATGTCATGGAAAAATACTTATAACAGTTCTTGTGGCATTTTTGTTTAGTTGTTCCAATCAGAAAAATCCATGCTCTGACCATCACATGGGCACTTCCTCCTCAACAGCAACATTACAGGTGAGAGGTCAAGGGAGACTGGCTTCACTGAATATGGAGTCAGGGTCAATTAGAGAAGGCTGTGTGCTTTAAGTTTGGCTTTCTATATTTAAAACGCAGGTGTCTTATAAACTGGAATTTAACTACTAGATTATTCAAGTCTTTAGGTATTTCATATTTTTCTCAGTGTAAAAAGTAGAATTTTTTTATAATGAGTTACTTTACCTGAGTCTTTGAAATCAAACATTTGGCATTAATGTTTACTTTTCTAATTATTTTTTAATACTTGTAGCATAAAATATATTAATGTATGATTTATTTGTTTATGGCATTTATTTTTTACTTGTCAAAAGTGAAGGTTAAGCTCAGTGGTGGTGGTGTGTGCCTTTAATCCCAGCACTCAGGAGGCAGAGGCACACAGATCTCTGTGAGTTCAAGGTCAGACTGGTTCACAGATCAAGTTCTAGAACAGCCAGGGCTACACAGAGAAACTCTGTCTTAAGAAACAAAAAACAAACAAAATACTCAAAAAGTGAAAAGTTGAATAGCGTTAAGTTCCAAGGATTGTCTTCTGTGAGTTAGGGACATTATATAAACTAGGGTAAAAATGTCAGTTTATATATATGAGCAGCACAGCTTGGGCAAGTAGTTTTTGTTTTGTTTCATTTTGTTTTGTTTTTAGGTAAGGAATAGTTAATTCTATAAATGCTTTATAATAAATAAATGCAAATGAATTGATATAAATTTAGCTTATTTTAAAAAATACATGTTTTTTGTTTTGTATTGAGACATGGCTTCTCTTCATAGCCCTGGCTGACCTGCAGCTTGAACTCAAGAGATCCACCTGCCTCTGCCTCCCAAGTGCTGGGATTAAAGATGTATGCCATCACCACCTGGTTTATTTTAAATATGTGTATATGTATGTCTGCATATGGGTATGTACACATGAATGCACATGCCTGTGGAGGACAGCAGAGGGTTTTGAATCCTCTGGAGCTGGAGTTACTGGTGGTTGTAAGCTTTCCAACATGGGTGCTGAGAACAAAGTCCAATCCTATGCAAGAGCAGTACATGCTCTTAACTACGGAACAATCTCACCAGCCCATCTTATTTTTTTCTTAAACTACTACCAACAATACCAACAAAGCAAGCTGTGCAGGCAAACCCAGCAGAAGGAAAGGAAGCAGTGTGTATTGTTTGAGCTCAGTAAATGTTTTTTGTTTCATGCTAGAATATTTGATCAAGTTTATTGAAATTAACAAAAACATTATGGCTGTCGTGAGAAAGCAGGAAAGTGTATTACAAGAATAATATAGCAAAAAACAATATATATATTTGTTGTTATGAATGTCTTAAGAATGTTGACATTATTAAACTAATACTATAAAGGCATTAGCTAAAAAGTTCTTCTGAAAAAAAAACTAAAATTAAAAAAAAAAATTCTTCTGCCTTTGTATCTGTCCTCAAAGATGGTCCAACATTAGTAGCTCATTTGATATCCTTCAAGCATTAAAATATTGGGGCTGGAGAGATGACTTAGCAGTTAAGAGTACTGACTACTCTTCTGGAGGACCCGAGTTTGGTTCTCAGCACCCTCATTGTGGTTCACAGCTGCTTATCACTCCAGTTCCAGAGGATCTGACACCCTCTTCTGACCTCCATGAGCACTGCGTGCATGTGATGACAGACAGACACACAAGCAAAACACCAATACACATAAAGTAAAAATAAATATTTTAAAAACTAAAAAGAATCAAATATAAAACATCTCTTATGGGAGTGGGATCTCAACACATGCTGTTAACAAAGACTTTTCTTTTTTTTTTTTTTTTTTTTTGGTTTTTTTCGAGACAGGGTTTCTCTGTGTAGCTTTGCGCCTTTCCTGGAGCTCACTTGGTAGCCCAGGCTGGCCTCGAACTCACAGAGATCCGCCTGGCTCTGCCTCCCGAGTGCTGGGATTAAAGGCGTGCGCCACCACCGCCCGGCCAAAGACTTTTCTTAATCACAAAATATTTGAAGAAATATTGAAAATTATAAAAGAGACGAGTTGTTTTTTTGTTTGTTTGTTGCTGTCCAGCTATTTTTATAAGGCCTGATGCTTATATAACTTCTTTATCAGTCATTTTTATACCACAAATATGTGAATTCTCAATAAATGAACTTTTAGTCCTATGTTAGTTTTGTTCAGATGCAAATGTTCACTCAGCTGGGCTCATTCTGTGCTGCCTTACTCTGTACCTCTCTAGTGTGTGTGTAATTCAACTCACATTTTAATCTATATTATCAAGGCTTTGAGAATTGCAGGGCAGAATTAGTACTTTGATTTTCAAAGTCTTACTAAATTTTGGTGGACATGGTATCCAGTATCAATAGTTCCTGTATGTTCATCATGTTACAAAAATGCTACTAAATTGTATTTTGTAATCTAATTAGATTTCTTGTCTTTTTATTTTATTTTTTTTATAAATCTTATTTTAGGGAACACACCTTTAAATTGTAGTAGAAACAAATGGTGAAAGAATTTGAACAACACATTTTTACATTGACTATTATTGTATGGTAGTAACTGACTGTTATATGAGGTTCTGTGAGTAGTGATGGCTAGTCAGATGAAGAGGAAAAAAGAAGTACATTAAATCATATCTTTGGTCAAGATCCTAATATACTTGAAGGAAACTGAAACTGGACTTTATATTTCCAACCTTTAGAATAACATTGTTTTATTCTATAGCCTGATAGAGTAATGAAGGACTTTGTAAAAATCTGATTCTGGACACTGATTCATATAGTCCATGTTCTGGTAGAGGGAGCTGAGGAGCAGGGACAGGAGGACCTGTGGGCTCACTGGCCCCATAGTCTAGTCTAGTCTAGTCTAATCTAGTCTAGTCTAGTCTAATTGGGAAACCCCAGTCCTGTCAGAGACCTTGTCTCAGAGGAGGTGGATGGAGACCATAAAGATGACACCTGAGATTTTTCTCTGGCCTCCACATGCATGCATGTGCATATGTACCTGAGCACACACATGCAAGTGTACACATCTATACACACGCACACGCACGCACGCACGCACATATGCGGAAAAACCTCAAAATCAAAAATACCACCCTTTTCTCCAAAATGTAACTTCATATGAAGTGTCTTACCATTTTCTGTTTTTATAGTGTGACTGTTAACTGATTTAAAATTTCAAGTTAATAAAATTCAAATTATTCTGAATTTATAAGAATAAGCTTAGATTCTCAAACCTGGTATATTTAAACCTTCTTTTGACTTCTGACCCTTAATTTTTTTTTTTTTAAAGGGTGAAGCCACTTCATTATATTTCCTGGTTGGTTGGACATGAAGGCAAAGGCAGCATTCTTTCTTACCTTAGAAAAAAGCAAGTATTCAGTTATTAAGCATTTCTGTAACAGTCTCTGAATAATAAACCTGCAATCCTCTGCTTTAGCTGCCATGAGGTCTGGAATCAAAATGCTAATTATAGTCATAGTAATTACCTAGGTCATTTTAATGATTGTATTTTTGAGGTTTGTTTTTTTTTTTATAAGCTGTCTTTTTTTTTAGCTGTCTTTTTTAGTTCATGTTGGAAATAATTACAAAGTTTAAAAAATTATATATGGAATTAACAGTTGATTCCATAATTCTATAAGGAGGCTAGTTCTAATAAAATAATTTGGATAAGTAAGTCAATTATTTCAATTCTCTGGCTCTCTAGGGTTTCCAACCCAAAAGGTGAACTGTAGAAAAATCATACTGAACATGTAGAGTTAAGAAAAGTATAGGTAGCCAGTTGGTGGTGATGCACGCCTTTAATCCTAGCACTTAGGATGCAGAGGCAGGCAGATCTCTGTGAGTTGAGGTCAGCTTGGTCTACAGAGCGAGTTCCAGGACAGCAAAGGCCACACAGAGGCACCCTGTCTCGAAAAACCAACATCCCCCCTCCACCAAAATACAGCTACATTAGTAGAATGTGTCCTAATTCATTTATGCAGGTTTTTCATTTCTAACCAAACAATAGAAATAGAACTTTAGAGTCTAGATCAATACTTTTAATTTCTTCTTTGTTTTTTTTTCTGTGTACTAATTTGAGAATGAAAAGTTTATAGAAATATTACTTAAAAAATATCATTGTGTTCCAGAACATTCACAGAAATTGAGAGGGCACTTCTTACTAAGAACTTTGACATTGAGTATATGTGGGAGCCTTTAGGACGTGAGCAGTGTGCTTCTTGGTATATGTGGGCATTTTTCTTACTGAGCCCTATTGGGCTTGCAAACTCTTCATTTGGTGAACACCCTCTGATTTAAGTTTTTGGTGTTATTTTAGCCGGGAAATGATCTACTCATTGTTGCTTTATTGGCTAACCATGTAGGATAGCTTAAAGGTTCTAAGAACTCATTTGACATTCTGAGTCGGATTATAATTTAATTGTTTTAAGTCTTTTAGGGGACAGAATCAAAGATGATAAGTGAAATGTTTCCCAGTAACTGTATGTAATAGTTAATTTGTGTGTTTTTATTTTATTTTTTCGTTAAGAATCACATTGGCATCATAAAGCTGCTTGGACAGTATTAGGCTCCCATTAAACAGGAAAAGTTAACTGTTGTTTGGTTCTGGTGACTTCTACTGTAATTTCTTGTGCTCTTAAGATCTGAACTTGAAAACTTACTGTTGTTCGGTGGGGTGTCACAACCCTGCCATCTCAGCTCTGGGGAGGCCGAGGCAGGAGGATTGCTGCAAGTTCAAGGCCAGTCAGAGCTATGTTGTGAGATCTGATCTCAAACAAGCAAAATCCCTTGAACACTTAAAAGTATACATTTACATCAAAAGCTCAGAGTCCATAATTTTACATAAAAAGCTTGTTGACTTTGTTAATTTAAAGGCTTACTGATTAGATTAATTTTCCCAACTATAGGTGCTGGGCTCTTGCATTGTTTGGTGGAAATGGTGAGACAGGTTTTGAGCAAAATTCTACTTACTCTGTGTTCAGCATTTCTATTACGTTGACTGATGAGGGATATGAGCATTTTTATGAGGTAAGTAATTAAATGGAGTTATTTTTCTTTTCTCTAGATACTACTTTATGCAAAAGACTAATGAAATGTTCTGCTTCTAGGTTGCTCATACTGTCTTTCAGTATTTAAAAATGCTGCAGGAACTAGGCCCAGAGAAAAGGTAATAAAATTTCTTAGAATGAAACTGGGTCAATCCTAGTGCAATTTCAGTTTCAGACTGCCAACAGACATGCTTTAGTCCTACAAGATGGTGGTCTGTTATTCCTTACTGTTTCCTTCATTGGCTCTGTATCCTGATCCCTCTCCATCTGAGTGCAGACTGTAAACTTTACTATTATTTAGCTTGCTCTTTTTATTCTTGTGCCTATTTTGTGGGTAATTGCAGTGAGAAATCTTAATATATCTTCTAATTGTCATGTTCTCTTTCACAGAGTTTTTGAAGAGATTCAGAAAATTGAGGATAATGAATTTCATTACCAAGAACAGGTATTAGAAGTCAAATTATTTTTGCATGTTATATGAACAAATTGGAACTGGTGTGACCATTGTCCCACTTGATGGAAGTGTCACTGGAATTTTAATTGTGCTTCTCAAGATGGTCTTGATACTTTTGTTGTTAACACTTAGGTTACAGGGGAAGACTAGGCCCATGACCTAGATCATGATATGTGACCATTTTTCTGTGTAATCACCTGTTTTGTCTGTCCCCCTTGATAAACATTTAATGGAGAGCTTGCCATGGAATTCAATAGTTGGGGAATTCAAATATTGTGAAGATATTTTATAAGGTAATCAATAGTAATTACCACGTGTGATATCAAGAACACTTGTGAGATTTGGGAATTTAAGGGAGAGGAGTTTTTCCTTGATTGAAGGTCTTCATGGATATGATAATTTGAGTTGAATTTGCCAAAGACATAAGATTTGTTTATATTCCAGGGAATTGAAAGTACTTAGGTAAAGAGCTTTGTGGGCTCGGGCCGTGCCTCAGTGAGTCAAGTACTTGCTATGTATGCATGAGGAACTGAGTTTGGATCTCTGGTACCCATGTAGATAAGAGTGGAGGCCTGGCATGGTGGCACATGGCCTTTCATTCCAGCACGTGGGAGGCAGAGGCAGGTGGATCTCTGAGTTTGAGGCCAACCTGGTCAATGTAGGAAGTTTTATCTCAAAAGAAGGAAGAGAAGAAGATACTCAGCCTTGGCCTTTGACATACACTACACTTGGTTGAGCGCACCCATGTCCCATGTTCATACATACAAATGATCTTTGGGACATTATGAAAAAGTCAACCATCCTGTATATGTGTAGTATAAGGACATTCAAATGAAAGTACTGTATAATATTGAAAGTAAAGAGTTTAGAGAAGGGGTGTGTGCTTGCATGTATACATGCCCTTTGGAAGTCTGTTGAAGCCTCTGGGTTGCTGCTCAGAATAACGCATCCTGTCAGCTCCCGAGGTTTAGGGAAATTGCTGTTACTGCACAGCAATCGCTGGTATACCTCACCTAGAGACTGGTAATATTTTTCATTTGCTTTCCTCTCTCCGTGTGGTTGTTTTGTTTGTTTTGTTTTGGTTTTTGGTTTTTTGAAACAGGGTTTCTCTGTGTAGCATAGTTGGGAAATTTAACACTGAAACAATACTGTTAATATACATCCCATAGAATAGTGTTTTTAAGTATGTGAAAGTACACTTCACAAAAGAATACAGGAATAAAATGCTCAGAATAGTAAAATAGTAATATGTGTCTTTCTTGTGTAAGATCCAGTGGAATGTCTAATGATTTTCAGAATTGTTCAGCAGTAACTATGCATGGTATTTTAAATATCTGTAGTAACTGTATTGTAGTTTTTGTGGGTGGTAGTCATAGACATTACTCATATTACCATGTGTACTGCTGATATTGATACTTTTATTAATTTATCTTTATGTGGTGCTGGGGGTTGAATTTAGGCCTCTTGCATTTTAGGGAGGTACTCTACCACTAAGCCTTATATACAGCCTCTTATAATAAAACATTAGAGGTTAATGAAAATATGTTGTGGTGATATATTGTGTACCCCAATAAAGCTTGCCTGGGGATCAGAGGACAAAGCCAGCCACTTTAAACATAGAGGTCAGAGCTGGGTGGTGGTAGCTCATACCTTTAATCCCAGAACTTAGGAGGCAGGCGGATCTCTGTGAGTTCGAGGCCAGCCTGGGCTACAGAGTGGGTTCCAGGAAAGGCGCAAAGCTATACAGAGAAACCTTGTTCTGAAAAACAACCCAAACAAAACAAAACAAAACAAACAAACAAACAAAAAAAACCAAAAAAACATACAGGTCAGGCAGTGGTAACACATGCCTTTAAATCCTAGCATTTGGGAGGCAGAGATCCATCTGGATCTCAGTGAGTTTAAGGCCACACTGGGAAAAGAGCCAGGCGTGGTGGCACACACTTTTAATCCCAGCACTAGGAAGGAAGGAAGATGGCAGGGCACAGAAAGGTATATAAGGAATGAGTAAACAGGAAGTCTCTCTCTTGAGGCTGAGGATTTTGTAGAGGTACGAATGTGGCTGGCTTGTTCTGTTTCTCTGAGCTTTCAGCTTTCACCCCAATATCTGGCCCTGGATTTTTTATTCATAAGACCATTTAGCAATTCATGTTACAATATGTGATTTCTTCCCACCAAATTCAGGGTCTCCCTGATTTTGTCCACTCACATAAGGGTCCTAGATATGAGAGCTCTGATTTATAGCCAGTCAGACCATTTGAAAAAAGGTGGCTTTTTTGATGGTTACCAAAGTCTGTCCTCTCAATGTATACCATAAGTAGGGAAGATGTAAGTTCATGAGGGAAGTTGCAGAAACTCCAGTTATTATTGACTTCTCTGTAGTGTTTTCTATGCTTGAAGCCATCTAAAATTAAAAGACTTACTCTGTGAAACTGGAAGGCTGCAGTGTCTCACCTGAGCCCCTAGAGGGCCCTACAGGCACTCTTCCCTGTAAGTTGATTAATTGATAGAGCTGGTACCCACATAAGTCCTGTCCAACCACCTTACTGGGAGTGTGTTTTCTCATCAGTTGTGGTGGCAACCATGAGAGTCAGAATCACAAGGGGAGAGATCAGAGTGAGCATTTGTGTACCCCAGCTGTAGGTGACACCCAGATTCCTATGTTCTTCATGGTTAAGAGTGTCTTTTTCCACCCCCGTCCCTCTATTAGTCATTAGCAGGACATCTCAAGATCAACATTCACTGACATCTCCTTATGTCATAGCTCCTCATCCTTTCCTCCTGCATCTTTGGTGTGCCGCTTTGAAATTAAAATATGAGCTCAAGACATCTTAGATCAAAACCTAAGCAAATGTGAAAGGAGAACAAGTCAGAAAAGGCCAGTTTTGCTGTATAAACTGCTGAATTACTTAAAGTATGCCAAGTTAGTTCTGTTTGGGGGTTTGTACATTTCTATTTTAAATAAAATTGTTTCCTTTTCACACTTTTTTCTGACTTTCATCAATGAAGGCAAATAGGAATGCCTTTCTTGAAGTAATATATTTTTTTCTTTTTTCTTTTTCAAGACAGGGTTTTTCCATGTAGTTTTGGTGCCTTTCCTGGAACTTACTTGGTAGCCCAGGCTGGCCTCTAACTCACAGAGATCCGCCTGGCTCTGCCTCCCGAGTTCTGGGATTAAAGGCGTGTGCCACCACCGCCCTTGAAGTAATATTTTTAAAGAAAAAATTTAAGTTCTGTATAGAAATTTGAACGCAGTATGCATCATAAGTCAAATGTTTGAAATGGAGCTATTTAAAATTTTTACTTGTTTATTTGTGGTGTGTATGGTATAGCACACATCTGGAGGTCAGAGGACAGTTGGTAGGAGTTGGACAATTTCTGTCGTGTGGGGATTAACCTGAAGTCATTTTGCTTGGTGGCAAGTGCTTCTACCTGCTCAGCTGTCTTGTTGACTTCTAGAGCTATGTTGTTAAAGATTATTTTTGTAGACAGGACTAATACTGTAGCAATTAATGGAAGGCAGTTTATTGAAATGAGTTTTTGAAATGAAAAAGTTTGTAGAAGACAAAAAAGGTAAAGGATGTGTATTAGCAAATGTTTGAGAAGCTGTGGATGGATCTGAATGCTCAGGCATAGCTGGCAATGACAGATGTCACAGCCGCTTTGAAAAAGTTCGTCAGTTTCCTCAAGAACTAAACAGTTACCATTTGAACTAGCCACCTAGCCACGACTCTTAGGTGTATACCCAACAGAATTGGAAACATAGATATCCACAAACTTATGTACAAAGGTTCATACCAGCATCACTTATTGTAGCCCTAAAGTAAAAATAACTTCATAAATCATTAAATAAAAAATGAAGCAGAATATTCTTGTTATGGAATATTATTCAGCCATAAAGAAGTGATTTTGTATTACAACTGGACCTTTGAAATGTTATGTTTAATGAAAGAAACCAGACACTAAAGGTTTCTTGGTAAACGAGTCTATGTTGTTGCAGGATATTTGATCACACTGTGAACCCCAAGATTGTGTTATTTACTGGAAAAACCTGTTTCTAGTTGTGGTGTGGTTCAGCCTTGGCACACACCTTTAATCCAAGAGCTTTCTGCTTTAATATTGTAAACAGGATTAAATAAAGTCAACCATATGTCAAGAGGTGGAGCAGGCAACCAGTTGACAGGAAGTGAACAAGAAAAAACCATAGAGAGTAAGAGGGAATCAGGAGGGCGGATAGAGAGATGCACAGGAAGCGGAAGGGAGGGGCATTCAGGTTGAGGTTTGGGTTTGAGATAGTATAGGACACAGAGGTCAGGGACTTCAGCAGAGGAGAAAGGTCAGCTCGGTACTTTCTCTGCTTCTCTGAGCTAGCAGGCTTTCCGGTATCTGACTCCAGAGTCTTTATTGGTAAAATTGAATGATTGAGATTTTGTTAAAACAACGCTATTTGCTGGGAACAGTACAAGTAAATGAAGAGTGACAGAACACAGGTGATGGCTATTGGGCTGAGGGCAGAGAGTATTGAGTACTTGAGTTGGAGAATGAAGAAGTGTTTGAAACTTAGTGTAATGATGGAACAGCTTTGTAAATAGAGAAACTATTGGATTATAGACTTTCAAAGGGTAGATTTTTGTGGTTTATGGATTACAGCTTCTAATGTTAAATTTAAAATTCTAAGTTAAGTCTCAGTCTAAAATTATAACTAAAAATATGTGCGCGCACATTTTCATTTGTGATGCTAGAGATTGAACCCTCGTCATACCAGGCAGGGCACAACCACTGTGCCACACACCCCGTTTGCTTGTTTTACCAGTACCTAGTCTATTGCTTTTGTGCCACAGGTCAGCTTTAGGTAGGGTTCATTTGTCAGAGCAAATGCTTTTCATTGCTCAGGCTTCTACCATGTTGGCTAGAGCAGTTGCATTATAAGGAAGAAGCTGGTAAAAAAAATAACTCATTAAAAAGGTAAAACGAGGCTGGAGAGATGGCTCAGAGATTAAGAACAATGGCTGCTCTTCCAGAGGTCTTGAATTTAATTCCCAGCACCATCATAGTGGCTCACAATCATCTATAGTGAGATCTGGCACCTTTTTCTGGCATGCAGGCATACATGCAGGCAGAACACTGCATACGTAATCAATGAATTAATCAATCTTAAAAGCAATAAAAAGGTGAAACAGCCAGGCCTGATGGTGTGAGCCTGTATTCCCAACTACTCTGGAGACTGGCAGGCCGGCTATCCTGGGCAACTTAATGAGACTCTGTCTCAAAATAAAGTAAAAACAGAGTTTGTGTATGTGTTAGTTACTTTTTTATTGCTGTGATAAAACACCAGGACTAAGACAGTATATAAAGAGTACATTTAATTGGCTTATGGTTCCAGAGGGTTAGAGATCATGATGGCAGATGGCGGCAGGACCATCTGAGAGCTCACATCTGAAACTGCAGGCAGGAGGCAGAGACTGCACTGGGGATGGTGGGAGGCTTTTGAGAGCTTAAAGCCCACCCTCAGGAACACACCTCCTCTGCCAACAGGCCACACCTCCTAGTCCTCAGATAGTTCCAGCTGGGGACCTAGTATGCACACAGAGGGCCTGTGGGGGGCGCTCTCATTCAAACCTCCAGTGTTCCGGGTGTGCAGTGAATACTTGAGTTGATTGCTTTTTTTCCTGGAAAATTACTTCTACTTTATAAACCAGAGAATTGATCATTTTTTATTTTAAATTGAGATAACATACTGATTAATATAACTTCTTCTTAGAGACTATTTTTATACACCATAATAAATGTCCATTTTTGTATACAATGTGTAATGCTCAGATCAGAGTAATTGATGTATCTGTTACCCAAACATTTTTATGTATTTAGGGAATGTTTAAATTCCTTTTTCCTGGCTATTTTGAGGTATTTGTTGTTACCCACGGTTCTCCTCCTGCTCTGCAGAGCGCTGTCACTGTTCCTGTCCTGTGGGCCTGTGCCTGTTGGCTCTCTCTCCAGCCCCTGCCTCGTTCTGTTGAGACCCCCTCTACTACTTCCTGCTTGTCACTACTCTTATCTCGTGACACATTGTAGTTTAACTGGTGGTGCTTCAGTGTTGAGTCCCCGTCTTTATTGACGCAGCAGTCACGTTGTGCAGTGTGGGGCTGGGCTGCTCTCATGAGAGGCTGGTGTGACTGGAGCAGAGTAGGTTGGTCCTGGGCTCGGGGTGGCACTTGGCGGGTGAAGCTTCCTGGCTCTGCAGCATGGGCTTGCTCTTTTGGAGTCCTGAGCGTCCTCTTACAGTGACATAGTGTCCTGTTAGAGCCACTCAGATACTTCTGTCTCAAGTGTCTGCTGTGATGGACTAAGACAGCGGTGGTGGCCCTCTTATGAAACGTAACGATTCTACGTGCCTCTTTACAGACAGATCCAGTGGAGTACGTGGAGAACATGTGTGAGAACATGCAGCTGTACCCACTTCAGGACTTTCTCACCGGAGATCAGCTTCTGTTCGAGTACAAGCCAGAAGTAAGGAGCAATCCAGTTTAGAACTTGCTTTAGGAAAGAGAGTGAAAAACTATAGAGATGTTTTTAAGAACTGTGAGAATGGAGAGAATGTGGTAAGTTTAGTCAGAATTGTTGTTTGATTAAACAGAAGACTAAAGAGTGATTTCTCACAAGTCTCTTACACAGGCCATCTTTTCTGGTTGTTGGAGACAGTCTCATGTATCCTAGGCTGGCCTCACACTTGCTCTGTAATTGAAGATGACCTTGAACTCCTGATCCTTCTGCTTCTCACAGGTGCTATGATTGCAAGTGTTTGTCACCATGCTGAGTTCCTGTGGTACCGGCTGCCAGCCCTAGGGCCTCTTGCATGCTGGACAAGCACTTATACAATGAGTTAGACCTCTCACTCCATTCGTTCACCTTTTGATATAAAGGATGAAAATAGAAACTTATTACACACCATTTGTAATTTTTCAAGTGCTAGAACACTTAAAATAATTAAGGCAGTTTCTAACATTTGTGTAGTTTGGTTCTAAGCATTCTTTAAAGAAATTGCCTAGCCTATTTTTAACTGGAAACCCAGGACAATTAATTTTAAAACTTAGAGGGGTGTGGTGGTACATGCCTTTAATCCCAGCACTCAGAGAGGCAGAAGTAGTCTGATCTCGGTGAGTTCAAGGCTAACCTGGTCTAGATGGTGAGTTCAAGGATAGCCAGGGATGTTACACAGAGAAACTCTGTCTTGAAAGAAAAAAAAATTAATACTTAACATATTTACAAGAAAAATGCAGCTGCCCCTGTATTAGAAATAAATTACTTTCACAGGCCTATAATTATAGCTGTTTGGGAGGCTGGGCTGGAGGGTCTCAGCTCAAGTCTGCCTGAACTGCAGGCTGAAATCCTGTTTCAAAATAGTCAAAAGATGCTTTGTGATGTAGCTCAGTGTAGGAGAATTTGCCTAATGTGCATGCAGAAGGTCCGAGGTTTAGTCTCCAGGGCTACAAGGATTAAAGACTTACATATAATATGTGTACAAGTGGACAACAGTTGATTAGTCACTCCTCCACTCCTGGGGACCAAATCAGCTTCTTCCTGTAGGGTCGCTTTTGTCAGCCTGGATAGTTTGCCTTCAGGGAATATTTGTTAGTGTCTGAAGATACTTTGTTTGGGACAGTTAGGGATGGATAATAGGGTACTGTGGTGATATCTTATTTTAGAAATTCGTCTACAGGGTACTCCTAGAGCATAGTAGGTAGAAGCCTGAGGTTGTACAAACGATCTTAAAATGCACAAGATAGGACCCAACAATAAAGTTAGCTGTCCCAAGATATAGCTTGTGTTAAACACTGCTTCCTGCTACCTAGTGACAGTACAGTAAATGACAGCCCTGCTCCTTTATTGCTGGTCTCATTAGAGTGTGAGGGTCCAGATGAGCCGCGTTTAAAGCACCTTGAGGACACAACAGTTGATGTTTGTCAATTATAGCTCAATAGAAGTAAAAATAAAGGTTTTGAAATAGTAATAAACTTAGAGTTTTATAAATTAGGTTCATGAATTAGAAACAGTTCACTGACATCAAGACACTAGGGTAACAATGCAACTATTTTTCTAACAGGAGTGTATTCACTTAAATTGTTACTATGTTTTCAGCCTTCCCTTCTCTCATGTCATTTCCTGTCCCCTTTGTTAGGTCATTGCTGAAGCCCTTAATCAGCTGGTTCCTCAGAAGGCAAACCTCGTTCTTCTGTCTGGTGCTAATGAGGGAAGATGTGACCTCAAGGAGAAGTGGTTTGGAACTCAGTACAGCGTAGAAGGTAAGAGACTGATGCTTCTCTAGTTGAGTATTTCTGACTCAGGCGAGGATTCTTAAAAAAGAGTCTTTTATTGATGTGTGTGGATGTATGAGTTTATGTGCAACCATGTATATGTGGATGCCTGAGGAAGCCAGAAGGTGTCAGATCCCATGGAACTGGAGTTACAGGCAGTTGTGAGCTGCTGTGTGTGTGCATGAACAGTAGGTATTCTTAACTGCTGAGCCATCTTTCCAGCCCCAGCAGGGAATTTTAACTTGATGGTTCTTGTGGAGACATACACACACATGCATATATATATAATTTTAATTGTTGTTAATTTTTTAGACAGGGTCTCACTTTGTAGCCTTGACTGACCTTAGACTCATTATATAGACCAGGATTGCTATCTCTCTCTTTCTCTCTCTCTCTCTCTCTCTCTCTCTCTCTCTCTCTCTCTCTTTAAAGAGAGGGTCTCTCTACATAGCCCTGTCTATCCTAGACTTATGTGTGTAAGACAAGGATGACCTCAAACTCATAGAGATCTGTTTGCCCTGCCTCGGAGTGCTGCAGTTATAGGAGTGCTCCCATACCAGGCTCGAGATGGCTGTCTTAAGGTTTCTCTTGTCTGCACTGTTCTTAGCATTATCTCTAACTCCCCAGAATGGCTCATTAAGCTCTGAACAATGGCTTTTCTAGTCCAAAATTCCAAAGTCCTTTCACAATCCTCAGACAAACATAGTCTGTTCTGTCACAGCAATACTCCACTCCTGACACCGTAGTTAGGGTTTTTGTTGTTATGATAAAACATCATGACCAAAAGCAACTTGGGAAGAAAAGGGTTTATTTCTTCTTACAACTCTTCAGGTCACACTTCATCACCAAGGGAATTCAGGGCAGGAATTTGAGGTGGGAACCTGGGGGGCCAGACTGAAACAGAGATCACAGAGGAGGGCTGCTTATTGGCTTTTCAGCCTGCTTTCTTATAGCACCCAGGACTACCTGCCAGGGGTGATACCATCCACACACAATGAGCTGGGCCTTCCCATATCAATCATTAATCAAGAAAATAGCCCAGAGACTTTCCTATAGGCAATATGGATGAAGGCATTTTCTCAATCAAGATTACCTCTTCCTAGATAAGTCTAGGTTCATGTCAAGTTGACAAAAACCAACCAGGATACTGGCCTCAAACTGACAGAGATCTGCCTGCCTCTGCTGCCTGAGTGCTGGGATTAAAGGAGTGTACCACTATGTCTGGCAAAAAGTATAAGTTTTTAAAAATTTATTTTGCAATGAAACATACTTGCACTTTGTGAGCAGTTCTTTTCTGATATATTTATATTTTTGAATTAGTGAAAATATCCTACTTAATTGGTTATTTGGTTAGGTAGATTTTTTTTTTTACTTTGTTATTCATTGATATTACTTATTGTTTTTGAGGCAAAGTCTTACTATGTAGGTCTGGCTGCCTGGAACTCAGAATCTTCCTGCCAGCACCTCTGAGTGCAAGGCAGCCCTTGGTTTCACTTTGTTTTAGGGCAGTGGTTCTCAGCTCTGGGTTTCAACCCCTTTCACAGGGTTCATGACCTAAGACCATCTGAAAACACAGATATTTACGTCATTATTCATAACAGTGGCAAAATTACAGTTATGAAGTGGCAATGAAAAGAATTTTATGTTTGGGGTCACCACTACACAAGGAGCTGTATTAAAAGGTCCCACCATTAGGAGGGTTGAGAGCCACTGTTTTAGAGGACTGTTTCTCAGGAGGCATCACTGCCTAGTTCCTGCTCTATGCAAATCAAGTACCAAACAGAAAAGGGGGGTGGGGGAGAGCACTTCTCAGACTTCACTGTGCATGTGTGTCACGTGGCAATCCAAAATAGATTCTGGCCACATGTGGTAGCACATATTAATAATCCCAGTACCCAGGAACCCAAGACAGAAGGAACTCCAGTTAGAGCATAATGCAGGCTATGTAATGAGACTTTGTCTCTAAAAATGAAGAGGGAGGGAGGTACAGGAAGAAAGATTGACTCTGAATAAAGAGAGAGTCTGGGTAAGACCTGAGTCTGCATTCCGAACACTGTCTCAGAAGATGGCGTTGCTGCTGGGTCCTGCTCTGACTAGCAAGTTTCTAGGTTTTGTAGCTGTGTCTAAGGAGAGATTTAGTGGTGAAGACCAGTTGATGGTTGGTTTGTTAAGAGAATTCTGAGTGTTGCATTATTTGTTGGATCTGTTTGTTTTTCCTCTCTACAGATGTTGAAAACTCTTGGGCCGAACTGTGGAAGAGTAATTTTAACTTAAATCCAGATCTTCATCTTCCAGCTGAAAACAAGTACATAGGTTAGTAAAATGTAATCATTGTGTATGTTGATCCATGTGCTAATAAAACATTGCTGTGAGGCTTCAGAGCTGGCTCAGCAGTTAAGAGCACTGACTGTTCTTCCAGAGGTTCTGGGTTCAATTCCCAGCAACCACGTGGTGGCTCACAACCATCTGTAATGAGATCTGGTGCCCTCTTCTGGCCTGCAGGCAGACATGCAGACAGAACACTGTATGCATAAAAAAACCCATGTGAAGTACATGGTGTTTACAAATGAATTAATATTTTAGGATATCAGCAGTATTCTGGGGTAGGAATTACTATTGTCTTTGTTTTCCAGTGGAGAAAAACAAATTTAGAATGCAAAGTGACTTATCCAAGTCACCGGAGGAACCAGGCTTCTAATAGTCATAGCTGACCCTTCCATAGGAAGAAACTTTTAGAAGGTTGTAAAATCAGGTCCAGCCCGATAGCTTAGTAAGTGAAAGTGCTTGCCACTGAGTCTGACCTGAGCTTCATCCCTGGAGTCCATGTGGTGGAAGGAGAGAACCAATTCCTGCAAGTTGTCCCTGTCTTTACACTCCTCCCCAGTAAGCAAATGTATTAGAAAGAAGAGGGGTTGGGAAGTCAGCATAATGGGCTTGAGTTCGCTGTGATGAGGGCTGAAACCTTACAAAGCCTATGTGAATGGAAGACAGCCAAATGTTTAACTGCATATAGAAATGGTGTTACTTCAAAACATTTTGTTCTAAATAGGCATCTATCTATTAGCTTGCACTGACAAATATATTTTCTAAGTTTCAGTGAGAAAATTAAAAACTTGAGGTTTTACAAATGTTTGTAACTATAGTTTACTCAGGACCCCTTCCTTCCCAGCAGTTCCATTCATCATCCATATCCCTAAGAGATGAGAAGGCACTCACGTCCATGTCCTTGCACCCTCATGGCAGCACTAGTCACAAGAGTCACGAGGTCAATGAACCAAACTGGTACACAAAGACTTTAGAATATTATTTAGTAATGTAAAGAAAGGAAGTATTAATATGTATTACAATGTGATGAATCTTTAAAATACTGTCAAGGGGCTAGATAGCAGACTCAGTGGTTAAGAGCACTTGTTGCTCTTGCAGAGGAACAGGGTTCGGTTCCCAGCACCCACATGACATGAGGTACATATGGTTCGGCCCAAGAATTTTCAATATCTGTAGAGTAACCATATGGGTGCTAGGAATTGAACCTTGATCCTCTGGAAGAACAGCCAGTGCTCTTAACCATTTCTCTAGCTCCATCAATACTTTTTAATAACTAACTATCTGTTATCTCTTACCTAATTAACATGTTAGCTAAACAGTTTGCCATTAATGTGAAATGACAAGTTAGGGTTTATTTGAACAGAACTGTTTGGTAACCTTTCAGAGTCCTTAAGGATATACTTATTGAAGAATATATTCATTCAAAGATTGAGTTATACAAGTACCCTGACCCAAAGGCCACCTTCTTCTAGTTAACAATTACTTGAGAAAGGGAATGAAGCTAAATGTCTGTCCAGAGATAAGAATCTACTGTTGGGAATTAGACATGTTCAGTTTTCATCTAATGTAAGGCCCAAGTGTGCACTGTATTCCAGTATTTGAAAAGTGATCACTCTTTTGTTCATGTTGTTAGCCACGGACTTTACATTGAAGGCTTTTGATTGCCTTGAAACTGAATACCCTGCTAAAATTGTGAACACTGCACAAGGTTGCCTGTGGTATAAGAAAGACAACAAATTCAAAATCCCCAAAGGTAAGATCTGCCCTCCACAGGAGTGAAGTAGGAAATCTTTCTCTTACATAGCAACCTCTCTGTGCCTGTCGCCTACCTCCTTCCCCATCACTTTCCCTGGGAAGCCCCCTCACACTCACAGATGAATAGTGTGCTCCTGTGCTTACAGGAGTCTCTATAGACATCTGCTTTCTAGGAGATAGAAAGTCAGCTGAAGGGCTGCTGAGATGGCTCTGCAGCTAAAAGGCACTTGATGCCAAGCTTGATGTTCTGACTCTTGATCCCCAAGACCTACGTGGTGGGAGGAGAGAAATTGTTTTTAAGTATTTTCTTTCTCAGTACAATGAAATTAGAACCAGATATTTGATTATCTTAAAGGATTGATTATATTATTTGAACATTATGTTTAAAAACAGATAGAATAAGATATGAGGAAAATTATTCCTAGATACAATAGAAAACCTAATCCAGAATTGTAACATGAATCTTCCCCAATTGTGTATCTCTGCCCTTTGCTTCTAGCATAAATCATTTGTAGTTTGGGACTAAACAGACTCTAAATTCCTTATCTTTAGATGGTGGCCCAAACTGTGTTGTTGTGTTGGCAGCTTGGAGCCGGCGTCTGAGGCTGCCACTTAACCAATGTTCTGTCCTGTACACAGCCTCCCTTTCCTCCTTCCTCCCCGTGCGTCCTTTCTCCAAAGCCTCACTCAGTATGTCCAGGTCTGCCTCCAAATGGCAACCGCCCTGCCTTCGTCTCCCGGGTTTGGGGAGATGAGGCTGTACCATCAGAGTCTCTGAATGGCTTATAAGGACTTAGAAATAGTAATTGCCATTGATTCAGCTTCTTTAGAAAACTTGTTGTTCTGACTTCTGTGAATACTGAGTTGCTTGATTAATGTCCTAACTTGTAGACTTGTATACGTATTTTTACCTGTCTGAAGTTACTGATAAACATGGTTATTCGTAGACCTTTCTGTATGTGTCTGATATCCCCATAGGTTAAAGCATGCCTTCTATGATACTTTATTTGGAATGGTAAAAAATACCCTTTAAAAGCTTTAAGAGTAATAAAGTATGTAGGGATAAAAGAGAATAAACATGTAATGAAGCTTTCAGGATTAGTAGTTTATTTAGACTTTCAGAGCCACATTGGGGAAATAGTGGGTGTTAGAGTGTTTAAGCCCTCTGGCTTCTCTGTTTCACTCGCGGTCTTTTTCTTCCAGCCTACATCCGTTTCCATCTGATCTCACCTTTGATACAGAAGTCTGCAGCAAAGTGAGTGTGTGGGCTTTGGTGGTGGTGGTGGTGGTGGTGGTGGTGGTGGTGGTGGTGGTGGTGGTGGTGGTATTTTTTCCTCAGAAAAGAAAAAGAAAAAAAAATTTAACTGTTGACTATGCTGGCTAGTTTTATGTCAACTTGCACAAGCTGGAATTTTTTTTGAAGAGGGAAACTCAATTGAGAAAATGCTCCACCACATTGGCCTGTGGGAAAGCCTGTGGTGCATTTTCTTGATGGACAGTTGATGTCAGTAGTGCCATCCCTGGGCTGGTGGTCCTGGGTTCTATAAGAAAGCAGGCTGAGCAAGCCATGAGTAAGCAAGCCATCAAGCCATAAGCAGCTCCCCTCCATGGCCTCCGCATCAGCTCCTGCCTCCAGGTTCCTGCCCTGCTTTTCTGTCCTAACTTCCTTTGATATGGAAGTGTAAACAAAATAAACTCTTTCCTTCCCAAGTTGCTGTTGTTTCACATCACAGCAGTGATGACCCTAACTAAGAAGCTGGTGCCAGGAGTGGAATAGTGCTGTGACAGACTGGACCATGTTTTGGGGAGGACTATGGAAGGACTTTGGGCTAGAGAATCCCTGGAGTGCTCAGAGCTTGAGGAGCTGTTATGGGACCTTGGAGGATAATGCTGCGAGTGATGCAGATGATGAAGCCTGCCTGATTACAAAGTGTCAAAGGGAAGCCAAGACTCCATGGGGCCTTTTGTGTGATATTTTGCATTAAGAATCTGTGGTGTAGCCCGGCGGTGGTGGCGCACGCCTTTAATCCCAGCACTCGGGAGGCAGAGCCAGGCAGATCTCTGTGAGTTCGAGGCCAGCCTGGGCTACCAAGTGAGCTCCAGGAAAGGTGCAAAGCTACGCAGAGAAACTCTGTCTCGAAAAACCAAAAAAAAAAAAAAAAAAAAAAGAAGAAGAAGAAGAAGAATCTGTGGTGTCTGGTTAGCCAGAGCTGAAGAATCAGCAGTAACTAAGAAGAGATCAGTACCATGGAGGCAGACTCTTCTGAGAAGTGTTTCCTCGGAGCCAGCACGCTGAGTGTTTTATTTAACTGTTGGAAAGCAGTTTTCTTTCGGTCTGAACAGTTGGTTATTTTTTCTTTTAGTACTTGAGCTGTGCTGGCTGTTTTATGGTTTCTGTTTGTTTTCTGTGCTCTAAACAAGTTAGAATAGCTTGTAAGCAAATCACAGAATGACTGCACCGGGGAGGGCCCTAAAGTCCAGCCCTCACTCTGAACTAGGGGTAGAGCCATCCAGGGGCTGGCTCCCTGTCTAGTACCTGAAGACTTGCAGGGTTTTAGAATTTATTTTGTTTTAAATTGTGTGTGTGTGTGTGTGTGTGTGTGTGAGAGAGAGAGAGAGAGAGAGAGAGAGAGAGAGAGAGAGAGAGAGAGAGAGAGAGAGAGAGAAAGAGGAGAGGAGAGGAGAGAGAGAGGAGAGAGAGAGAGGAGAGAGAGAGAGAGAGAGAGAGAGACAGAGAGAGAGAGAGAGAGAGAGAGAGAGAGAGAGAGAGAGAGAGAGAGAGAGAGAGAGAGAGAGAGAGAGACACTAGTGGCAGGTGGGGTGGGGTGCTGCTGCTGCATGTGGGTGAAGGTTCCAGAATAGGCCAGGAGAGGGCATTGGATCCCCTTGAGCTAGAATTATAAGCTGTTGTGAATTGTCTGTTGTGGGTACTGGGAATTGAACTCAGGTTATCAGCAAGAGCTTTTAACTGCTGAACCATCTCTCCAACCCCAACTTCCAGACTTTTAATTATAACTTGGGTTTTTTTAAACAAATTATTCATGTATTTATATAGATAGCTGCACTGTGGGAGATCAGAGGGCCTAAAAGTGAGTCATAGGAAAGGCTTAGAAAGCGTTAGTGCACTTTTTCTTTGTTTTCTTGATTTGAGACAGGGTTTCTCTGTGTAGCTTTGGAACCTTGTTTTGGAGACTAGCTCTGTAGACCAGGCTGGCCTTGAACTCAGAGATTCATCTGCCTCTGCCTCCTGAGCCCTGGGATTAAAGGTGCATGCCACTACCACCTGGCTGCATTTCTTTTTCTTTGCCTCTTAATTAGAAAATCCAGCCTTAAATGGTGAGCATTCCTACTACCCACCCCACACCCCCAGGTGTTACTCTTCTTTCTTTCCTCATATTTTAAATTGATAAGTCGGAAATCCTAAGTCTGATTGGTACCAGGGTTGATGGCTAGTTGGGCTGGTTGCTTCTGACGCTGGATCATTCCCTCATTGTGCGTGTGCACGTTGTCATTTTCTGTGTGTATCTGACGTGAAAAGATTGGGGGAGCTACTGAAGTATTCCTATGATGGACCTGTGAGGCTGGGTCCTGAGTAAGCTAGGTTTCCTTTCACACCTCATGGGTTGTGTGCTCTAGAGTGAGAAGGAACACCTTACTAACGGTGAAGGGTCTTCCTCTGATAGAAACAAGTCTGTGTATTCCTGTCTTCTCTGCCAATTAATGATGCTGGTTATATTTTGTCCTTTCCAGTGTTGTCCTCTTTGACATCTTCGTCAATATTCTTACTCATAACCTTGCTGAACCAGCTTATGAAGCGGACGTGGCACAGCTGGAGTATAAACTGGTAGCTGGAGAACATGGTTTAATTATTCGAGTGAAAGGATTCAACCACAAACTACCTGTAAGTAGACGAGCTCTGTTTTTCTCAGAGGAGCTTTGAAGTCCCATATTTATCTTTGTTGCCCCAGAGCACTAAGCAGAGGCCCAAATGAGGTCTTTGATAGGAGGGCTTCCCCGTGGGCGGTGTCAGGTCTTCCTTGCATATGGCACCTGCTCTAACTTTGAACATACGTAGCAAGGTTCTTGCCCTGGCTTCCCTTGGTGATGACTGTGATGTGGAAGTGTAAGCTAAATAAACCCTGTCCTCTGTAAGCTGGTGTTGATCAGTGTTTTATGACAGCAACAGAGAAGCAGAATAGAACAGGCCTCTCCCTGAATCTGGGGCTTCTCAATCTAAGGATCCTCCATCTCGGGGTGCCATGGTGCCTGGCTTATTCTGACATGGATGCTGGGGTGGAACCTAGGTCCTCAGGCTTGTGTGGCAAACACTTTACTGACCGAGCCATCTCCCCAGCCCCAAGATTTTTTTTTTTTTTTTTTTTGAGACAGAGTTTCTCTGTAACTTTTGGAGCCTGTCCTGGAACTCGCTCTGTAGACCAGGCTGGCCTGGAACTCACAGAGATCCGCCTGACTCTGTCTCCCGAGTGCTGGCATTAAAGTTGTGTGCCACCACCGCCCAGTCTAGTCCCAAGAAATGTGTAAATATATACATTATATATATGTATATATATATATATATTAATAAGACATTAATATGTAACTGACAGTGCATAGGAAACACCTCCACTTTAGGTCTGATCTCACTTCTGTTTGCTCTCTGTTTTTCTGAAGCCCACACTGGCATTTAGGTTTGGTCTGAGGTAAAGTCTCACAAAAGAGCAATAACAGATTTAAGGAAGGACATTAATATTCTGGGAACTGGGTTCATGTAAGAAAGGTCACACAGGAAAGAACCTGGCAGAATCCAGCCCGATGCTGACAAAACTTCTTCCCTTTACCTTAGCCTCTGTCTGACTAGCAGGAGGCACTATGGAGTGACTTACTTTTGTCCACCTTCAAATGTAGCTTTAAGATTCAAACAGATTAAATCCCAGAATACAGTGAATGTCATTTGGGAAATATGCTTAGAAAGCTGTTTAAAATACAAATCTTAGAAAATTGGTGTTCTCCATTTTTTTTAGATATACCTCACCTTAATACTTAATAATATATATTTATGTGTAGAAAACTAAAGGCTGATTTTATTTACAGAATATAGGTGCAAGCTTCCTAAAAAAAAATTGAAAATTGGGCTGGGCAGTGGTGGCACACGCCTTTAATCCCAGCACTCAGGAGGCAGAGGCAGACAGATCTCTGTTAGTCCAAGGCCAACCTGGACTACAGAGGGAGTTCCAGGAAAAGGCACAAAGCTACACAGAGAAACCCTGTCTCGAAAAACCAAAAAAGAAAAAAAAAAATTGAAAATTCAACATAAGAACATTGTACAATAAATAATGCACTTTGGCTACGTTCCTGATGACAGAGCTGCTTAGTGTGAGGAGGTTGACGGCACAACTGTGATGGTTGATCCAATAGGCTTTTCCCTCCGAAGCAGTTACTGCCCTTTAGAAATGATTGGAAACAAGTACTTGAGATACATGTTGGGGTAAAAAATGCCTAGGAAACGGAAAAAGTTTAAGTTCTATCTAATGAAAATCATAAAACTTCACATTTCTGGATAAGACAATTTTTGTTTGTTTTGTTTTTTGTGATAGGGTCTTACTGTGTATCCCTGGCTATCTTAGAACATGCTCTGTAGACCAAGCTGGCCTTGAACTCACAGAGATCCACCTGCCTCTTCTTCCCAAGTGCTGGGATTAAAGGCATGAGCCACCATGTCTGGCTTGGATAAGACAATTCAATATTAAACAGTTATCACTGCTTCCAAAATTTATGTGCAAATATAATAAATACCCTTTCAATTAAGGGCACATTTTAAAAATAGTTTGGAAGGAGAACGATGAAAACTGAAGGCATATTGCTTCGGCTTTGAGGAATGTGGCAGCTTTGGCCTCTGGGGACTGAGTCCTGAGGACTTCTCTTGGGTCCCCTGCAGTACCTTTTCCTCCCGGGCCCTGGTGCTACTGAAGAAAAGCTTTTCCTCCTTGAAGTTGAGTGTTTTCCATGCTTTGCTGCTCAAAGTGCTGTCTCTTTTAGCTGCTCTTTCAGCTCATTATTGACTACCTGGCGGAGTTCAGTTCCACACCCGCTGTCTTCACAATGATAACGGAGCAACTGAAGAAGACCTACTTCAATATCCTCATCAAGCCTGAGACTCTGGCCAAGTAGGTACACGTGGGATAAGCCTAAAAACGCTCGACTTTGTAGGAGGCAGCGGCTGAGTTGCTGAATTGAATTGCTCACCATGTCAGTACCTTTTAACCTCCTCTGTCGAGAAGAGTGCAGAAGGGAGCCGAACACCTGAGTTCAAGTGTAAACCCTTTGTGACATGGATCCCCTGGCTAATTGCTACCTACATGAGTATCTTGGTGTGACTCAGAAAAAGGTGCCTTGGGGTACTCCTCTTCAGCTGATAGAAGAACTCTGTGGGAAGGGCAGAGAAGGCTCCTGTGAGTAGACACAGCCCTTTGTCTCCGTGGCTTTAAGCCCCTTCAGGACTTCATTGCTTGGGTATCTGTACCTTAAACACAGGTCCTGCTTTGTTTTATAAGTGACAAGAAATTGAATCACAGATATTAAGAACTCGAGAAATCCAGTAGCTATTTTGGAGGCAGTTTGGAGATTGGGAGTGAAGTTCGTCTGATTGTGAACTAAGGCCACTACAATCATATACACTGTAGTACTAGCTAGAATTACACATTAGTGAGACTTCTAACAAAACAGCAATAATTAAAAAATGGTGTACAATTAGTTAAATTTGACTTACTTAGTAACTTACATGAAATATTTCACTCTATACCTGAGACAGGAAGGTGCATTGTATTGGTGGATAAACTTTGTATGCAGTTTAATTGCTACTTTGGCTATTTTGGCATTTTTCTCCTTCATACATTATGATAGGAATCACTTGTCTCCTACAGAATCTTGACCTAACATTTTTCTGCAGATACATTTCTTGCAACATTTGTTTTTAAATGTCCTTTGTACAGAGATGTGAGGCTCTTAATCCTGGAATATTCCCGCTGGTCTATGATTGACAAGTACCAGGCTTTGATGGATGGCCTTTCCCTTGATTCTCTGCTGAACTTTGTCAAGGACTTTAAATCCCAGCTCTTTGTTGAAGGCCTGGTACAAGGGAATGTCACCAGCACGGTGAGTGAGGTGCTCTTACGGTAGGCGGGGCCTATGAATTACATTGTTCTAAAGGTTTTATTGAGCTAGCATTGGCAAATTCTGGTAGGAGTTTCTGACCTCTGATGCCAGGCCAGGTCATATGAAGAAGACTGTTTATGATTGAGTGAAAGGGGTTTGTTATTAATTTTGTTTTGGTTAGATTTGCTGAAGACCAAATGAGAAAACCAGAATGTAGAGATTAAAATAGGAGAGGAGAGTGGTGAAGTATGTGTACTTACATGCACAGCCAGAACCTGCATGCTGAGCTTAGGCAAGCTAAGCAGTGAAATACCCACTTATTTTTGAAGTATCTTAAGTAGTAGGATGGACAGAAAAGGTGGAATGCTCGTTTCCAGGGGCCAGTGAGGCTGGGAGGGAGGAAGAAGGGAGGTGTTTAATGAATATATAATTCTGATTTTCCAAGATGGAAATATTTTGAAAATGTCTCACAAGTGTGACTATAGTTAACCGAATTTGTGTGTGTGCATACACATACACACAAATTTTATATATATATATATATATATATATAAAAAATTTGGTTTTCAAGACAGGGTTTCACTATATAGCCCTAGCTGCCTAGAACTCGCTCTGTAGGGCAGGCTGGCCTTGAACTCACAGAGATCTGCCTGCCTCTGCCTCCTGAGGATTAAAAATTTTCCTGGAATTAAGAACTGTACACTTTGTTAAGTGATAAGCTATGTTATATGAAAATGATGAAGGCTGAAAATAATGAAATAAATGAAAAGTGCTTAGGAGACAACTGGGGAGAAGATGCCCAAACTCCCTGGGGAGAGGGACCTCAGCTGCAGTGGCCTTTTGTAGAATATAAAAATGGTCACTCTTAGAACTGTGGCTTCTGTTCTTCCCCTTCTTTCTGGTTTTATCTTCCAAGCCAGCCTTGGTTTCCACCCTGCCAACAGGAAGACCTTCCAAGTCTCAATAGCTAGAAAAGTAGGACTAGCTAGTTGTCTGTCTGACACAATGGGAGGACCAGGCAGGGGTTTGGGCTGAGGATTTGGTGTCATGAAATAGCTGCAGAGGAACACTTCAGAGTTGAGTTCTCCTGCACTTAGCATTGTATAGGCAAACCAGGTCTCAGGAGGAACAGAAGGGATGCAGTCAGTCAAGTGCTTTCTATTGCTTACTCTACCATGGCAGAAGTGTCAGCTGCCCAGACTTCCAAGATACCTAAGTATGGCCTAGCTAGGTAAACCAGTGTGAAACAGGGAGCTGTTAAAATGTAAACACACTAGGCAGAGGGGCAGCTTGAGTCACACAGTATGTGATGAACATAACTAGCCTGATACAGCTTGTCCAGGGATCAGGTGACAGACTCGCTGCTTTCCTAATGCTGTCTGTCCTAAGTGCTGCAGGGAATTAGAAAATTGCAATTCTTCTCTTTTACCTTTCAGGAGTCTATGGATTTCCTGAAATACGTTGTTGAGTAAGTATTGGTTGTTTCCTCTGAGGTTTAGTGCTCGTCCCAGGAAGAAAGAAGCATTACACTGTAGCTCAGCTGACTGCTTCACAGCTCTTGCAGCTCCTCCCTCTGCTTGGTTTCTTGAGCCTGATATAAACAGAGCAGTTGAGAAGGGAGGAGAAACCTGCCTTCTTCAGTGTGGGGTTGCGGGAGAGCATAAGGTCTGCCTGTGTGACCCACGCTGACTCTGTTGCAGCAAGCTGAACTTCATGCCTCTGGAGCAGGGGATGCCTGTGCAGTTCCAGGTGGTGGAGCTGCCAAGCGGCCACCACTTATGCAAAGTCAGAGCTCTGAATAAAGGCGATGCCAACTCTGAAGTCACTGTGTACTACCAGGTGAGTTGGCCCCATTGCACAGCAGGTCTGCAGACCTAGGCATGACTTCACCCAGTGGCTTTAAAGGCCCCTCCTTTTGTTGCATTAAACTCCAGGCCATTTGCCCCCCCTGGAGTCTCTGCATTTAAAAACTGTCAGTAAAATGGGCCTCCTCTTTTTAAAATAAATCACATTGAGTATTGTTTTATTAATCAGTTGGTAATGTAGAGCACATAATAAAATGTGATGGAAATTCCTACGCAGTCCCTAACAGAACCCAAGCAATAAGAAGATATTTTAAAGGACAACTTGGAAAGAAATGAAATAAACCTACCTAGCTAAGCAATCGGCAGAACAAACAGAATAACTGCCAGATGAGAAAAAGTCTTCACATGCGTTTGGTGGGATGGTAAATCCAGGGCAGAGTTCTTTGTTCTCTGGGACTCAGATCTCCTTTGTGTGTGTGGTGGAGGGGGCGGCGGGGGCGGGGGGTGTTGGAGACTTTGGTAGCCTGGGCCTGAGTCTTCCCCCTCTCTTGTAGGTATAGGCTCCTACAGGTGCATGTGGAAGTAGGTCAGAGGCCAGCCTTGGGGATCATGCCTCAGGTGCCGGTCCCTTACCTCTTCCTTTAAAATCATTGAGACAGAGGTGCCGCACTGGCTTGGAGTGCACCAAGCTCGCAAGGCTAGTGGCCAGTGAGCCCAAGGATTACAAGTACATGCCACTGTGTTGAGAATTTTTTTCAAAAGAATTATTTTTATTTTATGAGTGTTTTGCCTGCACATATGTCTGTGTACCACACAAATGTCTGGTACCTTCAGAGGCCAGAAAAGGGTGTTGGATTCTTGGAACTGGAGTTACAGATGGTTGTGAGCCACCATTTGGGTGCTGGGAATTAATCCTAGGCCCAACTCCAGCATTTCTTAAATGTGGATTCTGAGGAGTGAACTCAGGTCCTTGTGCTTCTAGGGCAAGCACTCCCATCTGAGCTCTCTCTCCAGTCATTCATTCCTCCTCTCCACGCCCTTTCTTACTGTGACACTGTCCTGGTTGTCAGAAGCAAACGCATCTGCCCAATGCCATGGTCATGTCACACTGACTGCTTCCTTTAGGAAGCTCTTTCCCTCTTCACAGAACACACTGACTGCTTATGTGGTGGCCCTCTTAAAGGCAAACAGGACTTCTTGGTGCTTGTTAATCACTCTATCCTCTTCCTCTAGCAAAATAGGAAAGATAAGGAGTGAATCTGTCAGAGCCTGCAGGAGACCTACTCCGACATGTGCTAGCAACAGCCTTGTTTGGCCTCCATCCATCCTTTGAGTCTGAGTTAGTTTGCTATTCTCCAGACTTCCTAGGTGCCTTCGGAGTACTTGGTTTGTGTCTATGTGTTTGACTGCAGAAGTTACTATTGAAATGAGAAACAGATTCAGATCCTCCACAGTCACTCACCATTTCTTGCTCCTTGGGGCCTTGAACTACGTACTTATTTTACAGTGTATCCTGAGCCTTGCAGGCAGGAGCTGTCAGGCTAAGTATTGTCGTCTTCACCCATGTCTACTTGGAAGTCTACACGAGTGCCAACAATACAGGTGTCCCAGCACTATTCCTGTTCTCAGGCTCGTGGGAAGGCAGGCATAGTAAACAGGATTGTTGGGGCAAGAAGCTAGGGAGTGAAACCTAAGCGGTTGCCAAGATTGTTAAACCCTTGCTTGTAATCGTAAGCCATTGCTTGTCTGATCGAGTTTTCCCTTCAGTCAGGTGCCAGGAGTCTAAGAGAGTACACTCTTATGGAGCTGCTCGTGGTAAGTGCATGGAAGTGGTATTCAGGAGTTCTGGTCTACCTACCTTGAGGCCAGCCTTCATGGCTAAGGGCTGTGGACCTGGGGTAGTCAGAAACTTGTAATTGGAAGGTCAGGTGGTTATTTATTCTCATATAAGCAGTCAGGGACCTAGACCATTTAGGCCTGTGTGTGTGTGTGTGTGTGTGTGTGTGTGTGTGTGTGTGTGTGTGTGTGTGTGTGTGTGTGCGCACAAAAACACCTTGGAGTGAGAAATTGAGGTTTCTCTTCTGGAAGTTTGGCTGATGGAAAGTATGTTGAATTACAGATGCACATGGAAGAGCCCTGCTTTGACTTCCTTCGAACCAAGCAAACCCTTGGGTAAGTCTGCTGGCAAGAGCACTTGAAGGACTGGAGCTCCCTTGCAGACAACTTGCCAGTCTACTCTGGCTCTCCCATACCTTACTGTGTAGTACCTACTTCTGCAGTTTGTATGTTAAGACTATGACTAGTTTTTCAGTTTGTTCAGGTGTCTGGATAAGCCAGAAAAGTGAGTTGTACCCAGTTCAGCATCAGGGTGGGTACCTTCGCTTGAGCCTACAGCAGCTGTACACATGCTTATGTTCTTTTTGGGACTTCCAAAAGGGCAGAAGCCCTTCACCCCATGCTCAGTGCCTCTCTGGACAAGAACTAAGTGACCAAGTGAACTCCTCTAACTTCTCTGTCTGGCTTCAGGTACCATGTCTACCCGACCTGTAGGAACACATCTGGGATTCTCGGATTCTCTGTAACTGTTGGGACTCAGGCAACCAAGTACAAGTAAGAGAGTAACTGTGTATACCCTATTCCAGATACGGGGGTGGGGGTGGGACACCACAGGTGCTTCCCTGAATCCTGTACAACTGTGGCTAAGCATGGTTTGCTGTAGTTGAAAGCGGTGGGTGGATAATGGACAGCCCATCTAGGACTAATCGGTCTTTACTGGTTCCATAGGGTATGGTTCAAATCCTACAGGTCACTCTGCAGGGCTTACCAATGTTTGTTTTCAGGGAGACCAGTGAAAAAGGATGTTGGACTGATGACGTGGCTCATCACTGAACACACAAAGCCCTGGGTTTGATTCCTAGCACCACAGAAAGCTAGAAATGATAGCATCCTCTTGTAATCAAGGCCAGCCCAGGCTTCATGACTGTCTTAAACCCCAAAACCACCAGATGGCTCAGCAGTTAGGAGTACTGTTCTTGGAGAGGACTAGGATTTGATTCCCATCCCCCACATGGTGGCTCACAACTGTCTATAACTCCAATTTCAGGGAACCCAATGTGTTCTTTTGACCTCTGTGGGCACAGGTACACGTGAGCAACACATACACACACACATCTTAACACCCCCCCCCCCAAAAAAAACCCCATACAAACACTGACCCTGAGGTATAAGGCCTTGACAGTTTTAGCTGTGGCGTGGCCCTGCTAAAATACCAGGAAATGAGGTTGTAGATGAGAGGAACAGGAGTTTTTCCTCGTTTTCTTTGCTCTCCTGGCTTGGGGTAGAAAACTTTCAGCCTTTATGCGAGTGAGCCTGACTTACTTTGGCTTCTACCCAAATTGTTTCAGCTCTGAAACTGTTGACAAGAAGATAGAAGAATTTCTTTCCAGCTTTGAGGAGAAGATCGAGAACCTCACTGAAGATGCATTCAATACTCAGGTGACTGTAGCCCAGTCTTTGTAAGCCTTGAGGATACCAGAGCTGGTCACTACCAACCAGCATGTCTATTACAAGCCAAGTTTGTTCTGAATGGGTGTGATGTCATGGCTGACAGGTCACAGCTCTGATCAAGTTGAAAGAGTGTGAGGACACCCACCTTGGGGAGGAGGTGGACAGGAACTGGAATGAAGTGGTGACACAGCAGTATCTCTTTGACCGCCTTGCCCATGAGGTAATGATTTTTCAGACCAGGACAGCCCTGGGACCAGACTGGGAAAGGCCCTTGACTATACATTGAGTATTACGACGTACAGTATATAAACAGTATTATGTGAGGGAATTAAATCTTTAGTCGTCAGTCACTGGAGTTTCCTGTAAGATGCTAACCTTTACCTCTGTACATGAACCAGTTGCAGTCAGAGCAGCTCTGCTTTGAGGTTTATTATGAGATTTTTATTATGGGGGTAATTATGGGTTTCTACTGAAGAATATATAGTTTATATTTTTATGGACGTGGAATTCCTTCAGGTCTTTTGGGAACTTCTAGCTGAAATTATTGAAACCATCGCAAAAGCACTTTGGTCCTCTCATCCAGGCAACTGGATGCACTACGTCTCACATTGTGTGAGCCAGCTGAACCGTCTTAACAGTTGCTGAGTATGAGGGACCCTGTGAGACTGAGAAAGGCTGGGTTTCTAGCTCAGGCTGCGGTCCCCAGCTGTAATCACACCTTCCTAATGTAGACAGCTGCTAGTACCCTAGTACAGAGACCCAGCCCCTGAGGATCTCTGTCCTTTTGTGGAAGGGTGGGACAGCCTGAGACAAGCTCCGCAAGATAAACTTAGGTGCTGAGGAGTGGGGACCGATGTCTACCAAGAACGATGCTCTTACACCCGTTTCCTTCTCTCAAGATTGAAGCACTGAAGGGTTTCTCAAAGTCAGACCTGGTCAGCTGGTTCAAGGCTCACAGAGGACCTGGAAGTAAAATGCTCAGCGTTCATGTGAGTACGCCCAACCATTTGCAGTCGCTGACATCGAGCTGGCAAACGTCACACCCGAGTCTTTGGCCTCTTCCAGGTTGTCGGATATGGGAAGTATGAACTGGAAGAAGATGGCGCCCCTTTTGGCGAGGACTCCAATTCTCGTGAAGGGATGCAGCTGACCTACCTGCCAACCTCTCCTCTCCTGGCAGATTCTACCATCCCCATTACTGACATCAGGGCCTTCACATCAACACTCAGCCTCTTCCCCTACCACAAAATAGTCAAATAAACTGCAGTCTCATTGGCCTGAAGCAACATGTATTTAAAAACGTGTGTGAATTTTATGGAGTTACACTACTGCCTTAGGGCTTCTGTTGGATTTTGCGATGGCAACCTAGGATTTGATTTCCTTTTCTCTCCTCTGCAAGACTAACCCAGGGTTACTGCACTGAATGGTTATGAGCTAGTAGCCAAGTGTGACCCAGACACTTATGTCAGCAGCTTGCCTGGCCTGTGTCCTCTGAGGAGAACCCAGTTCTTGTGTGCCTACATGTAACTAATTTGTTATAGCACCAAACTGCCCTGTTTCGTTTTTTAATGTATTTTTAAATAAACATAGTTCTGTATTTCCCTTCAGATCAAGCCATCTGCTGTGGCTTTTTTTGAGGTGGGGGAGGAGGAAAATAGTGTGTTCCTTGGCCCTGTAAGGCAGGAAGGTATTTCATGTGCTGGGGGGAGGGGGGGGCTGGAGTCCTGGGGCGAAGCTCCGTCCGAGGTTGCCAAATTGGTTTATAAGCAATGAAAGAAACATATTTTTAAAAAGGTTGGAAAATTATTTTATGAAGCCTTAAGCACTGCATATAATTATACTAATCCAGGTTTAGATACAATCTAATAGTTCGATTCTAAAATAAAGGTTATAGGTGAAACCATGAAATTTCCCAACACTTGATTTTCGTACATTGCTCTAATTTTCTAAAACAACTCTGAGGAAACAGTATTTACAGGTGGGTGTACTTGTGGAAAAACTGTCAAGTGTATTTGTGTGTGTATCTAGAACCCAAGATTATATGAACTAGGAGACAAAGATTTTATGCCTGAAGAGCAGAATTCTTAGAGGACAGGACACTAAAACCCAGGTCTGTGTGTAAATGCTTTTCAACGCATGGGATCTAGAAAAGGAAGAGACATCTTGTTTCAAAACCTGCAAAACCTGAAGTTTTTCTCAGGACTGAAGTCAGAATTGTAACTGCCACAGAGGAGAAAAGGGAAGCGTTTTCCACTTTAATTGTTCATCTGTGTCGTCAAGTCCAGTATCCCTGAGATAGGAACCACTGCAATAAGAGAGGAAGTGACAGGTTCTCCTGAAGGAAGATCGATTGTTGCTTAGCTACGCCTACTGCCCTGGTCCCCAGGCGTGAACCGAGTTGCCAGCCTAATGTTTCACAGCACCAAGACGCTTCAGTAATGGTTCGTCATAAACCCAGCATTCTCCATCTTCATGGAAGAGCTACAAAAGAAGAGAGGATTCAGTTAGTGCATGTGTTCATTCCATGCCATGCCATCCCACCCACTGCAGTGAGTGCCAGGTAGGGACCAGGGAACTCTGAAGGTTCACAGAAATGAACAAGTTACTCTCAAGAGGCCCCAGAGGAACCAGGACCAGGACTTACCCTCGTCTCCCACTGAATTTCCTTTTCCTTCCTTTCTCGGGCTTCTGCTCTTTGTCTTTCTTCAAGTCTGTGCTTTGCTTCGGTTGCTGCGTCAATGTCCCTGATCTTTAAATTGAAAGTAACGTCCTTCCAAAGGCTAAAGAGATGGAAGGAGCCTGTGAGCCGGAGAATGCAAGCCTACAGCCTCCTGACAGCTGCTGAGTGCCACAGTGTAGACTAGACCTCCTTAAGCTGCTGACAGTACCAGAGCAGTAACTGTCCTCAAAGAAGTAGGGACAGGCAGCTTGGCTTGGCTTGATAGCTAAGACCTAGGTGTTTGCCTCTGACTGCCTCTCTGGTTGTCTGGACGACTCTAGGGAGTCCGTTTATTTCTTACTATAGACTGAAAGGGTTAAATGAAGGGGTCTGATCATTTTCATTCCAGAAAAACTCAGATTAAGAATGTGATCTCAAAAGGGTCAAGAGGTCAACTGCAGGGACTTAAGGGCACAAGAAGTGGCTTCTTCATGTTGCTGCTATTTCAGCTGTGGGGACAGAGGCAGAATTCTGTCAGCAAACTTAGCTGTAGTTACAAAGCTCTTAAGTGTGGGAACTGACAAAGGGCCCAGGCACTGGAGCTCAGTCTGCACTGTTTCACAATGCTCTCTCCCAGACCCACCTGGACCCGGGCCTAGGCAAGCAGGAAGCACCATGGCAGCTGCTCTAGTTATGGCTCCTTACCAGCGGGACTCATACTCGTTCTGATCTTCCAACTTCCTCACTTTTTTCTTGATTATAGGCAGCTTCTTGGTATCTACAAAGATGGTATTTTCCTAGAGAGCAAGAGGTAGAATGGTGCTTTATTATTCAGTGTTACTACAGAGTCAACTTGCCAGGAGACTTTAACACACGAATCCCATATATCTCAGCACAGTGAGTTTCATATGCAACCTAAGTCTAAAATAATTCTTGGAAGTTTAGTGGCTCAACTCAACAGACATTCAGCATGGCTGTGCATTCACTACATGTTAGAGATACCTCTTGGAGCTACACCACCTCTATCAAGTCATCTTCATGGTAAGCGGCCTCTGAAGACAGGCTGCAGATTCTCTCTAAACTCCAGTTCACCAGCTCTCCCTACTAATCTATACACCTGGCTTAGTAGAAACACTGAGTGCATTAAACCCAAGTTCCTTCATGGCAGGACTATCTTATATCTCTATCTGATGCAAAGCCAATCAATGAATTAATCATAAACCTGAGTGTCTAAAACATGAATTAATTTAGCACTTTGTACTGGCTAATTTTATGTCAACTTGACACAGGCTAGAGTGATCTGAGAGGAGGGAGCCTCATCTGAAAAACTGCCTCCATACGACTGGGCTGTAGGCAAGTCCTAGGACATGTTCTTTTTTTTTGGTTTTTCAAGACAGGGTTTCTCTGTGTAGCTTTGCGCCTTTCCTGGAAATCACTTGGTAGCCCAGGCTGGCCTCGAACTCACAGAGATCCGCCTGCCTCTGCCTCCAAGTACTGGGATTAAAGGCGTGCGCCACCACCGCCCGGCTATGACATGTTCTTAATTAGTCATCAAGGGAGGAGGGCCCAGCCTACTGTGGGTGGTGCCATCCCTAGTGTGGTGGTCCTGGGTTCTCTAAGAAAGCAGGCTGAGCAAGCATGATGATCAAGCCAGTAAACAGCACTCCTCTATGGCCGCTGCATAAGCTCCTGCCTTCAGGTTCCTGACCTGCTTCAGTTCCTATGCTCACTTCCTTAAATGATGAACTGTTACATGAAATTGAGTGAAATAAACCATTTCCTCCCCAAGTTGCTTCTGGTCGTGGTGTTTTGTCACAGCAATAGTAACTCCAACTAAGCATATTTCACCTTACAAACCTTTTGACAACAGACTGAGCATTCACCAGGTGACTGCCAAGCACTGCTTCAAATTATTAAGTGTTTTGAGAACAGAAAAAAATAAAGGCCATTCCGTTACCCGCACTGTAGGATGTGAGGAGGGAGGGAGGTAAGGCTCACCCAGAACAGATGCCAAGTGTTCTTGGTTAAAGGTGGAGATGAAGGAAACAAGCACAAGGGGCAGGCGACATACAGTGCAGCTTAGACAAACGGCAAATACAGTTCTTACCCCTGTTGCATACTTTGCATACATGACACCATTCCATTCCCCTTCAATTGAGCAGAAAGACTTCTTGTCATTTGGAGAACTAAACAGAAAAGAAACAATTTATATTAGTCTCAAGTTGAAAGCTATTCTACTCAAAGTGTTCAGAAGAACATGAGAAAGCAACTGTGAGGTCTGGTTAAAGCAGCTGCAAACCCATTTCACAGTGAGATGCTGTCTTTCCCGTGGTTCCTTACTCGGGACAGTGTTCTTCAGAGGATGTGTGACATGCAGCAATGGACGGAACACAAATACCACAGAAGAGAATCCATCTGTCGTCTATAAATTACATCAAAGTTCAGGACCATGAGACGACAGTGTGACAGTGTGACCTGTCACTCAGGCCTGCCCACTTCTGTATCAACAGTAAACTTTTCTGTTCTTTTTTGGGGAGGGGGATGGTGGCAGCTGATTCTTTTATTCAAATTAAATTCTCTTGGAAAACTGGGTAACCAACTGGTCAAGCATTACTCCATTGGGACACTGTTTCCAGGGCAGAGGAAAAGCCTCAGGGTACCACAGGACAGACCCTTTTGCAGGCAGTTTCTGAGACCACAAACTCAGTTACTCAGACACAGCTGCCTCCTAGATCCTAACTGCTGGGGGGAAAATGGTGCCAGATACCTATGTGTGATGTTTACTGTTTCTCACTAGCAAAGGAACAGAAAAATGAGGGGCTTTGTGAAGACTTCCAGAAGCTTTACTGGAAGTCACAAAGCCTGTTTCATGGCCCAACCTGGCAAGAAGGGTGGAGTTTATGGCACAGGGCTCTTGGCACTTAGGGGGTCTTTTGGTTCCCCAGTACATAACAAATCCTCAGGGAGATCGCACCCGCCACCCTCGACTGTTCTGGGCCCAGAGCATAGGTCTCCTTCTGACATGAGTTTTTTGTTTTGTTTTGTTTTGTTTTTAAAGATGGAAACAAGCTTACAAAGTCAGGTGATGATTAGTTCCTAACAGAAGCTCAAGAGGAAAGTACTGCAGAAAAGTGGAACACTGAGGGAGGCAGAAAACCGAATACCTACAAAATCTCTGCAGTAATTCTGTGCTTCTTGCCCCCATAGAAAGGTTTCGTGTGGAAGACGATATTTGCACTGTAGCCTGTTTTGGAGCAGTTAATGTTGCATTCTCCTCCTAATTCCACCCAGGGCACTGTCAGGATAGACCTACAAAATCCAAGGTTCTCAGGTAAGACTGGCAGTTAGACAAGAAAGGAGGGGTGTGGCTTAAGAACAGCAAGGTTGCAGCTGATGAAAGCAGTCTACTTGCCTTCCATAGCCATTGGGGAATGTGAGGATGTAGTGCTCATCATACTCCAGACAAGAGACACAGCCTGTGGAGAGAAGAACAGCCTCTGCTAGACAGCATTCACAGGCCTGCCGTCTGCTTGATGGACTTCAGGGATGATGTGGTACATACCCACCCCTGCTCTGTCTCCAAATTCATGTTTACATGTAAATTATGACCCCGACCTTACTGTCAGGTCATTTTGCCTTGAGCGTCAGTACATGCTAGAATGCACATTATCACACACTTACCCTGACCTATGTTGTGCACCCCAATCGACATCCCAAGGAATTTTGATTTAGTCCAGATATGAGCATTGAATTGTATCTTCTTGTTAAAACACTCAGCGTAAAAGGCTGAAACTGAAAAAGAAAGTGTTTTCTATGAGGGATCTACAGACACTGCTCCAAACTGGCCCCACAGAGAAGCCTCCAATCATGTTAGGCGTGTGTGTGTCTTTCACCCTTTCCCCAAAGCAAGTACACTCAGAGCTGGGGGGCAGGACCCCCGCCCCAACACACACATATAGGGGTCAATCCAGAAGGTTTAATCTAAAATCTACAGGGTAATCTGTTCTGGTTGGCGAAGATGCTTACGCTCTCCCTCCCCCCAACTTGGGCCCCTCCAATATTCCACTCTTTTTTGTTGCTTGAGATAGATAGGGTTTCTCTATATATATATATTCTCTATATATAGCTCTGGCTATCCTGGAACTTGCTCTGTAGACCAGGCTGGCCTCAAATTCAGAGATCCACCCACCTCTGCCTCCTGAGTCCTGGGATTAAAGGTGTGTGCCACTACGTCCAGTTCATTATTTCCACTCTACACTGAACAAAGATGTTGAGGCTATGTATTCTCCCCACCACATCTGGAATACATTGTGCAAAAACTACAAATGGTCTCCAAGTTTGCCATGGGTAAGGTGAATTCAGAAACACTGAACGCTGGTTCCCAAACCCCTTCATTTTGTACAGATCCAATCAGTGATGCTGAGTCTTTGAGATTACAGTTTCCAGTTCAGGTAATAGGAGAAGGACAGCACTCAAGCGACAGGTCATTTGACCTGGCTGTTGTGCACTGGATGACAGGCTTTAGGACAGTTTAAGACTAAAGGTTGTAGGAAAAACCTGTAACTTACTGGGTGGATGATGGGAAACTTGCTCAGCCACAAATGTTACACTGTTCTTAGAAACCCAGGGTACCGGCCCTTCTGAAACAAGCTCCTGGAAGCAATGGTAACATCAATTAAAAAACTTTTCAGATAAAATAGGACAATGCAGAATCTAACAAGCAGCATATCTCTGGTCCTTCCTGGACACACACACATTTCCATTACGGCACTAACCCGCACTGCCAGTTAGGGATTTGTAGTTTCCCCAACTAGACTAAAATTTTAAAGGCTTCATGTGCCTTAATGTGAGACAGGCTATAAAAGCCAGGCCTGGCAATAAGAAATAGTACGAATTGTCTCTCTTTTTAGTAATGACTACACATTAATGTGTCTCCTGGAAATAGATACAGGAGTCTCATTTTCCACACGATTATTATGGGCCAGGCACTGTGGACTGAGGACTTTCCTTGTTCGTGCCTAGTAGCTCCATGGCCTACACTCTTTGTTGTTGGTCCCTGGAACAGTGAAATGGCTCAACAGACACATACCATGCAAGCCTGGAGACCTGAGTTCAATCTACAACACTCATGTGAAAATGGAGAGAATCCAGTTAGCTTCTACTTTCATATCTGCTGTGTCCCCTGCCCAATAAACAAACACATAAGCAGCAGAGCCCTGGTCTCAGTTCTAGGTACCTAGTCTTCTCTAGCTGGCCGTCCTCTTGTACAACTTCATCCAGACCATCCAAGTACCCTAAAATCTCTCTCCTTCAGGCTTCTCTAGCAAGCACCACACATTTCACTCTGAAAGTTCCCTTTGCAAACCCAACAGTCTCAATTCATCTTGGCTTACCCTTCCTTTGATAGGAAATTGACAACTGGAGCTGCTGACATCCAGGCACAAGCACCCATCAATCCCACCTTGCCAATGTCATTGGAACCAGCTCTTTTTTCTAGAACACTGATGATTTGCCTTAACACCAGTCCTTAGTCATGTTACTTTCACCCCCCACTACTTCAGAGAAAATGCTCATCAACAATGTTCTCTGTATGGTGAGCATCTGAGATCACTACCTTCACCATGATCTGATCCTGATAAAGGGAATCTTCAATTATTTCACACAGTGTGAAATAAATGAAAACCGTAACACAGGGCCACTGAGACGGGTGTCAGCTGCCAAGTCTGAGGACCTGAGTTTACTCCCTAAGACCCACATAGAGAGAACTGCCTCCTGAGAGCTGTCCTCCAAACACACACGTATTGACGGCACACACTCAACCACATTCACAGACAGACACGCACGCGCATGCACACTCATGCACACATGCACACACAGACTGAGACTGAGACTGAGACTCACCGTGTTCTCTTCAGTATCATTCGGCAATGTCCAGTGGCACTGGAAGATCTCACCCAAAATAGGATTGTACGGCTTTTTGGCTACTGATCCTCTCCTTCCTGCATGGAAGGCCGAGAGGTACCATTTCACAACCTGAACCATTCGATCCCTGGGATCCTTCTGGTCACTAATGCTGGAAAAGACAAGGACAAATGTGATGCTCTACTTTTTGGCAGGATGAACGCTGGTGTAGCATGACAAGCATGATCTACCTTGGGCCACATGGAACCTAAACTGTGGACGCCCATCCCAGTTTGACACCACATACAGAACTAATTCCTTCAATTTAGCGTGTGGTTAGAAGACTAGCAAATGTTTATATCCATGTAGTTAATCATCACCCAATTAGAACACAGAGCGCTTCCCTCATTCTCAGAGTCCCTGGCTCCCTCTGCACGCTCCATGCCCTCCCGAGTCAAACACTGATGCTAGTTTCTGGGGCCGAATCTGCTTTGCTTGTTCTAGGACCTCATGCAAGTGTTCTGCTTCACTGCCAGAGAGACTTCCTATATTCCAAACTACCAATTGCTAATTTAATCATCGCTTGGATTTTGAAAGAGGGTCTTAGTCTGTGGCCATACTGGCCTTGAATTTGAATTGATTCTCCTGCCTAGTTCTTTTAAGAGCTGGGATTACAGGTAGCTTGTGCCACCACACTCAGGTGGCTTAATTCTTTTATGGTCAAAAAACATTATGTGGTTATAAGCGCTTTTAATTGGTTCAGATATTCTATGGGCTTACTGATTTTCTTTTTTTTTAAATTTATTTTATATTTTATGTGTATTGGTATTTTGTTTGCATGTAGGTATGTGTACCACATGCATGCCTGGTGCCTGCAGGAGCCAGAGGAGGATGCTGGATCCTGTGGAACTGGAGCTACAGATGACTGTCAGCTACAGATGTCTGGGTTCTGGGAACCAAACCTGAGTCCTCTGGAAGAATAGCCGGAACTCTCGACCACTGAGCATCTCTCCAGCCCTCATGATTTCTTGGATTGACTCTGCAGTCAACTCTAGAGGGACTGACTGGCTGGCTTATTTCTCCCTGTGGTTATTCTTGTTTTGTTTGGTATTGGGGGTCATACTGGTGATCATGTGAGGGCTTCACACATGCCAGAGGGTCACCTCACTACTGGGCTATACTCCAGGCCTGCTGCACATATCTTGAAGCTTGATCAATTCATTCTTTCATCCTTACAATTGTCCATAGCTGTCTCTGGTTCTAGTTCTTACCCATTTCTTTGTTTGTTTTAAGACAGGATCTCACTCTTTAGCCCAACTGTTTACTATGTATGCTAGCTGGCCTCTAACTTACAGCAATGCTCCTGCCTCTACCTCCCAAATGCTGGGGCTACAGGACAGTTATCTTCTTCACTCCTTTGATACTAATACAGCCATAACAACTTTGCTGTGCTCAGTGTTTTACATGGTGTGGTGGTTTGAATGAGAAGGCCCCATCCCCCATGGGCTCATATGTTTGAATGCTTAGTGCCCAGTCACTGACTGTTTGGAAGGATTCGGAGGTGTGTCCTTGTTGGAGAAGGTATACCACTGCAGGTGGGCTTGGAACTTTCAAAAGCCCACACCAGGTCCAGTGTCTCTCTCTCTGCCTGCAGACTGGGATGTAAAGCCCTCAGCTACTTCTCCAGGACCATGTCTGCTCACCTGCCTGCCACCACACTCTCCACCATGACAACAACATAATAACCCTCTGAAACGTAAGCAAGCCACCAATTAAATCATCTGCAAGAGCTGCCTTGGTCACAGTGTCATGGTGTCTCTTCACAACAATAGAACAGTACCTAAGAAACATGGTAATTTCCCCCCTTGTTGGAAGGTGCTTATGAGTGTGTGTGATAAACACATGTGTGGTGCATATAGACGAGTGTGCAGGTATGTAAGCCCAGAACAGTCTTACAGGCCAGAGGAGACGTCAGGTGTCCTGCTCTATCACTCTCTGCCTCACCTGGAGACAGTCTCTAAGTAGACCAGGCTAGCAGCCAGCAAGCCTGTGTAGCCTTCTCTTCCCTGTCCCACAGCACTAGGGAGGGCTTGGGCAGGTATGAGCACGCCCTGCTTTACATGGGTGGGAGCCCTCCTCCCCACCACGCAATTCCCCGGCCCCCCAGAGCGGTACAGTATTGTTTTCCTTTTCATTGTTTGCATCCTAGAGATCAAAGCCAAAGCCTCACACCTGCTGGGTAAGCACTCCACCACTGAGCAGCACCTTCCACCCTGGCCTTTTACTTTTCACCAAGCAGTAAGGATTACTGTATTTCACGTCCCCCCTTCAGGGAGGCTAAGGACACATCCTGCTTTTTTAGACAGTCTGACAACAGCTGTCTCCTTGGAGAAGACGTGTTCCCCTACATTTAGTGGTTCTGACACTGACGGCTTTACCTGGGTTACCTTCTTCTCCCTGGCCCCCTGTCCCTGACTCATGATTTACTCTTTCTTCCTTTTTGGAGTTAATCATGCATGCATTTTAGTGTTCCATTTTACCTGATTTATAATGTTTTAGCTGTACTCTTAAAATTCTAAAGCGGCTCCTCTGAGGAAAACAAACTTTAAATTTCTGTAAATAAGCTGCTGTCGTCAAGCACCTGACCCCTGACAGCATTGCCAATGGCTCTCATCTGTCAATCATAGCCTAAGCTTCACACTGTTATAGATTTTTAAATACTTGCACTTTGAAAACTGGCTATATGGTTTTCTTACATCGCTCTCTCCCTTCTCCCTCTCCCCACCCGCCTCTGTGGTTAGCCAGTTCCATCTACTAGGAAACCTCAGTGTAGACGTGCATGTGGCTTCAGGAAAGCCTTGATTCTTCCAGAACAAGGGATGCAGTCAGAGAAAATTTGCCTGCTGCTAGTGAAAAGCATGGACTTTTGTCAGTCTCTCTCTGATGACTTCTTTCCCTGTGCACGCCGCAGCTCGGACTGCAGACTTTACATTACAGCTTATGATTCAGTCAGTAATTGGACTTTTAAACTTTTCCTTTCTTCAGGTTGTAACCAAGTACCTGCCAAATGAAAGGTCTGCTGAGCAAAATTAAATGAATTTCAAGTAAGTTCATAGCCTTGACCTTTTAAACTCCAGCTGCCTGCCTGTTAGCCAGCTTTAAAGCAGCTTCCCAGGTGACTGACTTGATGGTCCTACTCCTCCACCACATGACCTAAGCAGCACGCCCTCACGAGATTCAACTTCTACCCCAGATGCTTGAAAGGATGTGGAGGGTCCAGCTGTGCACCCAGACAGAAGGCTACCAAGCAGTAACATCTGTAAAGATTACAAACTACTGTGTTCAGCCAAGTAAGTACCTCACGAACAGGTCCGGATGTGCGAAAAAGTCGGCGTACATTTCTAAAAGAGATCGTCTCTCAAGAATAAACGTTGGAAGAACTACCTGTAAAACATACGTTTGACTCCTGAGGATCAAATCCTATGAGAAAGAGATTTCTGCACTGCAGAAAGACACTCATCCATCCCATCACACCCACCACAGGTCCCCAGGCATGCGTTACCGAACCCCTTTCCCAAGATGCCCTGGTTCAGAATACCCAGGACCCTGCCCATTAGATGCGGAACCCCAGGGGGTTCTCAACAAGTCTATGTGCTTCCTCTGTGCATGTCTCTGCCGTCCCTAAGCGTGACAACAGCACTTAGAGCCTAGTTGGACTGTGACAAACATCACACAGGATTCAAGAGTGCTGGGATCCAGTGAGGAAAGCATGCTCTGGGAACTAGGAGGAAGGTAGAGCTAAGAAACAATTCACCACGTGCTTCTTAGAGGACAGCGAGGCAGTAGTAAGACAGAGTGACACAGAAGAACACACTGGGGGACAACAGCCCTGCCCCCAGACACAGCAGACAGAAACACAAAACCAGAGTATGACAGGTACTAGCCAGGAAATTAGTATGGATCCTACCAGATGCCAATGTTTTAATTTTTAATAAATATTTTCATGCCAGAATCTAAATATGGTTCAGAATCTAAGTATTACAGGGTTGGCGAAGATTTTTCACTTGCTACAAATCAATCTCAATTCTTAATGCATACAGCCCATCCACCACTGTCTCTGAAAACTAAGATGTTTGTTTTGTTAGTTTAGTTTCCTTTAGTCATCTGCATACAGTGAAACAGGAGACAAGCAAAACCCACGCTGGATGACTATGCTCATTCTGTGAACACCCACCCACCCACCCTGTGTAACCATGTAACCTGGAAGACTTGAAGAGAAGGCCAGATTTGCTGCCTACCTTTGTAAGGTCCATTCCAAGCCTAACTTGTGATAAGAGGTGCATGATAACGCTCTTGTGCTCCTCCACTGACCCCGCCTCCCCATCATCATCTCTATCGTCATGGGAATCAAACAGATCTACAACAGAACAGATCGTCGTCGTCTTAGCTGGTTTTAGATCGGCTGACGGTCCTCACCAGTAACGCAAACATTTCTAGGAAAAGGAAGTTCTCAGAGGACGCTCACCAGCATCACTTGTGCCATTGGACATGGAGGAATTCAACGATTCTGTGGTGTCTGGGCGCTTTAGGCTATTTCCAGAGCTGCTGTGTGTCAAGACTGAGGCAGATCCTGAAGAACTGAATTTAAAAAAAAAAGTAAACAGATCAGCTTTTATAGCTAAAGAAAGCAACAACAGGGAAGGAAACGATGATCACAAGTTACTTGAAACCAATACAGAGGCAGACGGCAGAAACAGCCAGACTCCTCCTATAGCAGCCACCTGCGTGCCACACTGAGGTCTGAGCTTTGTGCACAGGATGTGTTCAACCAAGCCCAGCTGAAGGCCATGATCAAGTCAGTGAGATTTCTGCCTCTGCATCCATATGTGAAACTTGGATTCACGTTCTCACTTCTTTGTGCACATGGAGATGTGCCAGTCACTGGCAATTTCTTCAAAAATGGCAACAGTCCAGCTGGAGCTGTGGATCATACCTATGACCTTCATCATTTGGGATGTTTGAGTTTGAAGCCAGCCTGAGTTACAGAGTGAGACTCTTTGGGGAAAAAAATCAAAATGGCAACATAATCCATCCTTTGTCTTGGGTCTTTATTTTCTGAGATCCTTGAGATAGTCCATAGAAGATTAACATTTTTCTCATTATTTAAAAAGTAAATTTGAATTAACAACTTTTTAAAGTATATTATGTTTAAAAATAAATTTATGGCAACTGACTTTATGAGCAGGCTTAAGAAGGTCTAAAAAGAGCCTCCACTAAAAATTATCAAAATCTACCCACGAATTCATATATAAATTAAATACCCAGCCGGGCATGGTGGCACACACCTTTAATCCATGTACTTGGGAGGCAGAAGCAAGCCATTCTCTGAGTTCAAGGTCAGGACTACATAGTAAGAACGTGTCTCAAAAAACAAATAATCGTAAGGGCAAGCAATTACGTAAAGTATAAAAATATAGACCAAATTTCTCACAATGCAGACACTTAAAAATGCTACAGAATAACCAGTCTTTTTACAAATCTTTGTGAACACTTAGTTTACCCTGTTGTCTTTTTTGATCTTTAAAAAAATTAATGAACTGTTTCACAGAAGAACTAAGCACGGGCAGAGTGCCCAACCCCCACCCCTGCACACGGCACACGGCCTCCCTCCAGGACCCAGCACTAGAGCAGTATGCTCGTTCCAACTGCTGAGTCTACAGGACCAGCCCCAGCCCCAGCCCCAGCACACGGGTCAGGCTTCACCTCTACTGCTCTACACCTTCTGGGTTTGTAAGACCAATGAAGAATGACATGTACAGAATACTTTCACCTAAAAATCCTCCGGGCTCTGTTTGGATTAATATATTAGAAGTTTAGAATAGGGTACGCATGTATCCTAGTGTAATTATAGTTGCCTAGGTTGCCTTGTGTGCGTATCTATTTAGCATACATCCTTAGGTAATTACTTACTGACTCTCTGATTTAAACTTAGTATACATCGTAGGGGCCTATAAAAGTGTATATCTCACTGCTTTAAGAAGCAATGTAATGAATGTAAGGCCCAGGTGAGAAATCAAATTATTTTTACATGGAAGAACTGCATGAGAATTCTTGTCAAAATATGTGGTTCTATAACAGACCATCAAAACAGAATCAAGCTTTTAAGCCAACTCAATTGTATATAAATTTATATCAGATTTTTACCGAATCATTCTTCAAACCTCAACTCCTATAAAAACATGAGTTTTATTTTGATAAAATTCCAAAGGCCTGTGATTTATGCTGTGCCTTTTCTCTTTACCAATGGTTGCAGCAGACTGGTTTGGGCACGTGCAACAGCCTCAAGATAGAAACCAACAAAAGCATGGGATAAGTTTCCAGCCTTCCACAGCCCAGCTCATTCAGAACAAAAAGGGGTCATACACAACATTTAGCTTGTACTTTCAAGATAAGGAAGGTTTTAAGGTTCTAAAATTAATTAGCATAATTTATGAAGCATTTATAACAACCCTCCCAGAGAAGCATGATCATTCTGAGAACACAGAGATGCACCAGAGATCAATGAAGACCTGATGTCCTACGGCGGCAAAGCAGAGAGGTTATTTTAAATGCACATCTGGGACAAGCTCATTCCAACACGCACTCTCACCTGATGTACAGACATGAAACCACACTGGCTAGTTATGCAATCTGTAAGTTAGGGAGTTCTGAAGTGTGTAACAGTTACACAGTCCCTAAGGAGCTGAGAACAATGATGAAAGGGCACAGACTCTGGAACTCTCTCCCATCAGAGAGACACAGGGAAACGCGTAAGTAAGGGCAAGAACTTGACCTGAGTTAGAAAACTGAAGGCAGCAGCTAGTGACAGACGTCTCAGCTCAAAGTCCAGATGGCAGGCAACAGAGAACGTGAATACACTGTTCAAATAGGGCTGGATTATGAGACAATGTGCAACGCTAGCCAACACATCCAGTTGAGAGTATTTAAAGCCTCGTTACAAACAAACAGAAAACCAGTAAGTAAAAAGCAACAACAAAAAGAACCTAGTTTGGCCAAAAGTATCTACGTTCTCCATGAGTTTGAGACCCAAACTGAGACGATCCAAGTAGAGTCTAAGATTGAGGGAGGAGAGGAACTCGGAAGGCCAGACTGAACACGGTGCTTCATTTGGGTCATTTCAAAGGGTAAGTTCATGAACTGTGCACTGGAGGCAGGAGACAGAGAAAAGAGAGGGGAACCAGAAGGAGGGAAGAGGGAGAGGGGCCAGAACAGTGCAGATGGTTTTACAGACATACCTAGGATGAGTTAATAATAAACATGTCAAGAGTAATCTTTAAACTAGACCAGAGACTTTGGATGATGTTGTAAGGAGTTCATCATGTGAGCCAGCCCTGAGAAAGCGACCTTGGAGAGCTAGCCCCACTCACCTGCCACTCGGAGGCATGCGCTTGGGAGAGATGCCCTCTCCTGCCCACCCATCAACATCTAAGGCAGGTGGGAGAGTTGACCCTGCCATAACAAGAGTTCCGAGTGGGAGAGCCTTCCTGCCCCTCAACAGCTGCAGCACTCGGGAGAGCAGGCCCTGCACCTCTCCAGGGCAGCACAATGGAGCCAACCCTGTCAGCGAAGGTGTGGGCGAATCAGCCCCGAAGTTATGAGTATGAGAGAGCTGTCACCATTTCTCATCTGTCCCATGGTGGCATGGTTTGGGGAGAGATTCACCTCCCCCCCCCATCACATCTGAGGCAGATGGGTAAGAACAGAACGGGAGAGCTGTCTCTGACCCCTACCAGCTACAACACTCAGGAGAGCAGACCCTGCATCTTGCCTGGGCAACACAATAGAGCTGACCCTGTTGGCACACATGTGGGTGAGCCAGCCCCCTTCACCTATCTGTCCTATGATGGCATTAGTGGGGGGGGGGGAGTTGCCTTCCTTCCCACCTCCCCACCCCTCACCCCATCAATGCCTGAGGCAGATAGGAGAACTGGCCCTGAGGTCACAAGAGCAGGAAGGGTTGCTGCTGCCCACCTGCCCATCACCTGCAACACTCGGGAGAGCAGGCCCTGCCCCTCACCTGGGTAACACAATAGAGCCAACCTTGTTGGTGGAGGTGCGGGTGAGCCAGCCCTAAAGCTGTGAGCATGGGGGAGCTGTCCCCACTACTCATCTGTCATGTGGCAGTGTGGGAGGGTGAGAAATGCCCCCCCTTACCCCCTGCAACAGACCAGAGAGCTGCCCCTGCCCCTTACTAGCTGCAGCACTCAGGAAACAGGCCCTGCCCCCTCCCCCAGCTAGGCAGCACAGCAGAGCTGCCTAGTGGTTGGAGGTGAGGGCGACCCAGCCCCAATGCTATGAGCAAAGGAGAGCTGTAGCATGAATCTTAAAAGGTCTTATTAATAAAAACAAACCCGGAGGCAGGTATTGGGGTGAACGCTGAAAGATCAGAGGCACAGAACCTTGTCAATTCCTCAGCTGATCTCATTTCCTCAAACTGGAAGCCTCCAAGTCCTCATCCAGAATGAATCTCAGCTGAACTGCTGCTCAAAAGCCTAAAAACTTAACCAGGCTCTAGTTCCTGGTCCTCAGGCCTTAAATACCTTTCTGCTTCCTGCTATCACTTCCTGGGATTAAAGGCGTGAGTCACCAAGCCTGGTTGTTCCCAGTGTGGCCTTGAACTCACAGAGATCTGGATGGAACTCTGACTTTAGAATGCTAGGATTAAAGGTGTGTGTGCCATTATTTCCTGGCCTCTAGGTCTATGTAGCTACTGTTCTGTCCTCTGAGCCCAGATAAGTTTATTAAGGTGCACCATATACTGGGGACACAATACCACCACAGAGAGCTGTCCCCATTACTCAGACATGTGGTAGCATGGGCAGAGGAGAGATACCCTACTCCCCACCTCCCACCCATCAACTCCTGGGACAGGTGGAGGAGCTGGCCCTGGGGTCATAAGAATGGGAGGGCTGTCTGTACCCCTTGCCAGCTGCAGCACTCAGGAGAGTGGCCCCTGTACCTCCCCTGGGCAACACAATAGAGCTGGCCCTGATGGTGCAGGTGTGGGAGAGCCGACCCTGAGGGCATGAAAGCAGGAGAACTGGTCCCACCCCTTGCTCATTGCTGCAAGAGCTGAATTAGCCTGGGCAATGCTGGAGAGCTCATCCTGGTGGTGAGGTCAAGGGAGAAGTGACTGGTGGACCAACCCTGCAGCTGCCCAGGCCAGAATCAGGGTTATGACTTGGCCCGCCCCAACATCCACCCCATCAATGATCTGCTGGAGCACGTGAAGGGACCTGACCTGCAGACCCAAAGCTGCAGGTCTCCACAACACAGGGCAACAACAGGATATCCAAGAAGAGTCCTGGTGAGGGCTCAGTATCCATAGTGTAGTAGAAACCAGAGGCCTTGAACCAGACCAATGACTCTTTACAATGAACACTTGCAAGTAACGATATATGGACAAAAGGGTTTACATGACTCACTGTGCCTGCCACACTACAGCTTCCATGATAAGAGTTTTAATTTCCCCCCTTTTTTTCTCTCTTTTTTTTCTCTTAAATTTTGTTTTATTGGGGGGGAGGTGCAGGGCTGGAGGGTGGATTTAAAGGGACAGGGAAATGAATGAGACAGAGATACATGATGTAAAAGAGGCATAGAAAAAGCCAGGCGGTGGTGGCACACGCCTTTAATCCCAGCACTCGGGAGGCAGAGCCAGGTGGATCTCTATGAGTTCGAGGCTAGCCTGGTCTACAGAGTGAGTTCCAAGAAAGGTGCAAAGCTACACAGAGAAACCCTGTCTCGAAAAAAACAAAAACAAAAACAAAACAAAACAAAAAAACTCAGAAAGAGCATAAATAAATGACTTAATGGTCCAACTCAAGAATGTAGAAAAACAAGAACAAACTAAACCCAAATCCAGGCAAGAAATAATAAGAAATCAGAACAGAAATGAAGAAAACAATGCAAAGAATCAACAAATCTCAAAGCTGGTTCTTCAGGAAGACAAACAAGATTCACAGACCATTGCCCAAATGATGACCCAAATGATCAAAACCAGAGGCTACCAGAGAAACCTGAGACACTGAAACTGCTGGAAGAAAACACAGCACCCTGCAAGGCACAGAGAACCAAAGGCCTTTCTTTCTTTCTTTCTTTCTTTCTTTTTTTTTTTTTTTTTGTTTTGTTTTGTTTTGTTTTTCGAGACAGGGTTTCTCTGTGTAGCTTTGAGCCTTTCCTGGAACTCACTCTGTAGACCAGGCTGGCCTCAAACTCACAGAGATCCACCTGGCTCTGCCTCCCCAGTGCTGGGATTAAAGGCGTGCGCCACCAACGCCCGGCTGCAAAGACTTTTCTAAACAAGACTCGATTTGCCCAGGAATCAAGGCCAACAACTGAAAAGTAGGACCTCATAAAACTAAAAAAGCTGTACAGCAAAGGAAGATGAAAGCCATATATATACACACACACATATATGTAACTATACATATAGTATGTATATAACAGTATTGAAGAAAAAGGTCATGAACTTGAGAGGGAGAAATGAGGTAAAAACAGTAAACATATGAAAAAATTTAAAAGCTAAGAGGGTAGGGATCAGAAGAGACAAAGAACAAGAGAAAAAGGGAAAGAAGAGAACCCAACTCTTCTTGTTCTTCTGGCCTTCGCCCCTTCCTCCCCTAACTCACACTCCAGGTATTCATCTAGACCACATATAATTTACTTTTCCTCAAATTTAAAAGTCAAATTTCCCCTAATGAACTTCACAGGCCAACAGCTGTTTTCTTGACAACTGTTGGTTTTAAGTCATTATTACAGATGAATGCCAGTTTTTATTTATTTAAAAAACATTTTTTTATTCATTTTACATACCAACCACAGATCCCCCTCTCATTCCTCTTCCCGCTCCCTCACCAGTATTCCCCACCCTAACCCCCCCATGCCCTCCTCCAAAAGGGTAAGGCCTCCCATGGGGAGTCAGCAAAGCCTGCCCGGTACATTCAGTAGAGGCAGGACCAAGTCCCTCGGCCCTGCATCAAGGGTGAGCAAGGCGTCCGACCATAGGTAATGGACTCCAGAAAGCCAGTCAAGCACCAGGGATAGATCCTGATCCCACTGCCAAACAGACTAAGCTCCATAACGGTCTCCCGTATGCAGAGTGAATGCCAGTTCTTAATTCATGTGCATACTTCAACAACAAAATAAAACACAGCCCTATGCACATTTCTCACTGAAAGAAAGAACTTTCAATGACTAAGGCTCATATGCTGCTTGCAATCCACATATAATCAGTTCCAAATTTATCCTGCCACACAAAGCAAAACCCAACCTACAGCAACTGTACTAACTTCCAAGAAAGCAGGAAAATCAGGAAGAAATGCCCAGCAAAAATAAAGCTAACTACGCCTCTGACAAGCAGAAGTAACGCGAAAGCAAACAGTAGGCGTCTTCTGTGAGAGCAGTCATGCTAAGCACAGCACCTCTGACTTACGTTGTTCTCAGTTAGACATTCACAATGACTCCTCCACACTGAACTTATTCTTATGCCCATTTTACCAATGAGGAAACTGAGGATTACACAGGATAAGTAAGTTGACTAAGGTCACCCAACAAAACACATTCAGAATGCAATGTATCTGAGATTCTAGAATTCAAACATCTGAACCATAGCAACCTACCTGTAGAGAGGTTGATAAGCCTAAGAGGCAGCTGAAAGCTTTTTCTGTACAATGTTATGTAGTTAGCTTTCAATTAATAGAGTAAAATAAGTCAAACATTTTCTACTGAGGAAAAACCTATCAGAGGGTCTGCCAACTTTCCCGCTCAGTATCTCAACTCCAGCACTCCATTCCATCCCCAGGAACCCCCATAGGGCAGGGCCCCTGAGCTTCTTATTCTACTACCAGGCTTTGTCTTCTCTTTCTACACCACCCCTGGGGGGGATATTTTATTTGTGCTGAAATGTAGTCATATTTTATTTGTATGTTCATAAATAAAGTTTGCCTGGAGATCAGAGGAAATAGCAAGCCAGTAAACACAAAAGTCAGGCAGTGGTAGCACACGCCCTTAATTCCAATCACTTGGCAGGCAGGGTCTCTGTGTGTTCAAGGCCACACTGGGAACAGAGCCAAGGGTGGTGACACACACCTTTAATCCCAATACCAACCATAGAGACCTGGAGGTCTGTATAGACAGGCAGTGACAAGGAAGTGAGGTAGCTGGGCTAAGATAGCCAATGAGAGGGCAGAACAGCAAGGCAATAAAAGCCTGGGTAGACAGGAAGTCTTGGCACTTTGGAGGTTACAGAGCTGGTAAGGTAAGGTGGTTGGCGGCTCTCACTGTTTCCCTGATCTCTAAGGCTTTCACCCCTATATTTAGCCCCGTGTTCTTTATTTAATAAGACCGCTTAGAAATTCAGCTACACACCCCCAACACTACACAATCTGGGGCACTATCCACAAAATACAGACCTGGCCAGCAACTGCCAACACTCATAGGACGAGGTTGCAAATTCCTAAAAGTCTAACAAATAACACAGTATGCCTTGCACTTCAGTCACACCCAACTGCTCACAAACAAATCAAGCACTCTTACAGTCTTGCCTTTTGGGGGGCCATAAAAGATGTAATAACAGCTTTATTTGTAACAACTAAAATCCGTTAACAGCTGGGCAGCCTATCAATAAATAAACAACCTAGTGCAGTATACAGTCCTACAACAGAGAAAGGCCCAGCAATGAAAAGGGTTGAGCTAGTGTCATATTAATACAGGGCTAACACGAGGGAACTTCAAGACAAAATAAACGCTGTGTAAGAGGAGGCGGAAGTGCTCCCTCTGCCCACTAACACAGCATTCTTTTGGTCCTTTTTGTCACTGTCACACTTCCTGCCCCAACCCAGTGCTGGGTCTAATGCACACCAGGCAAGCACTTAACCACCAACCTGTATCTCAGCCCACAACCCTCTTGAGAAAGAAAAAGAAGTATCTCGTGACAGAAGAGATCAGGGGTTGCTTGTGGATAAGAAGGTAAGTGGTGGGAGAAAGGGCAAAGGGACACACAGAACTTGGAAATGGTTGTGCTTGTGAGATTGTGTTCATGGTTTGAAGTACACAAAAGTTCATGCAACCATATCAATGATGCCTCCACAAAATAAGAAAAAGGGAAAAACCAACCAACCAACCAAACAGAAACAGATGAGCAGACAGGATGCCATGTACAAAGCAGGGTTTCTAACTACTGCTTTTTTTTTTTTTTTTTTTTTTTTTTTTTGGTTTTTCGAGACAGGGTTTCTCTGTGTAGCTTTGCGCCTTTCCTGGAACTCACTTGGTAGCCCAGGCTGGCCTCGAACTCTACTACTGCTTCTTAAAATGAAAATGAACACTTTCACTTTTATTCCCAGCTTTCTCCAACCTGACCCTGCCACTGAGAAAACTGGTCTCTGCTGGAGCTTCTTACCTTTCCCTGCATTTCTTTGTGGCCTTTACACAGTAACAATTCCTATGCACTGTGGCTGTGACTCAGTAGTCAAGCAAATGCTTCCCACCCACAAAGCCCAGGGTTCAATTTCCAGCACCAGACAACAGCAACAAACCCCAAACAAAACAAGAACTAAACTGTGAACAGTAAGAAAGTGCTTGCTTCTGCTTACATAACTATTTGTTTTAAAACCAACTACTTCCCGCCCCCCCCCCAAGTAGTTATAGGTTTCTTATATATTTTTCTAGTGTTTAAGTATAAACAAAGTATTTTTCCCTCTCTACACAAAAGGTAGTAAACTAAACACAGCTCTGCACCTTATTTTTTTCAGTTAGGTACACTATGAAGGTTCTACAATTTATTAACATGTTACCTTTTTTTGAGACTGGGTCTCACTACATAGCCCTGGCTAGTCTGGGGCTCACTATGTAGACCAGGCTGGCTTTGAATCCCGAGAGATTTGCCTGTCTGCTTTATTGGTGCTGGGATCAAAATGTGCACCACCACACTCAGAAGAACAGGCTACTTTTCAAAGGCTGCCGAGAATCTCACTAAGTAGGCACCATTATTGTTATGCACAGTCATATTATTATCACTCTCAGTAGCCTCCTAAAGGCAGACTGTTTCAAGTATTCCAAACCACACCGAAATCAGCAGCACTGCAAGCACATTTCACAGATGTAGGTTAGCTACAGGGTCAAAGTCCACAAGTGGAATTGCTGGGTAAAGACAGCACTTGTAATCTTGATAAAGATTACCCTCACCCTCATGCAATCTGTTCCACGTCTTCTCTGCTAGAATGAACACAGCCCCTCCTCCCCAGCAGGGCTGGTGTACACCATCTGAATTTGTGCCTATCTATAATTAAGAAATAGAGGCTGGGGAGGTGGTTTAGAAGTTCAGAGGTTCTGAGTTCAATTCCCAGCAACCAATTCCTCACAACCACCTGTAATGAGATCTGGTGCCCTCTTCTGGTGTGCAGGCAAACATGCAGGCAGAACACTGTATACATAATAAATAAATACATCTTTAAAAAAAAATAGAACCTCAATATACTCTCAATGGACAATTATTAAGAAGCTGTCAGCTATTTTGCATGTTAAATGTGTATTTATCTATGTATCTTTTATTCATGTCCACTGCCCATTTTTCTCCTATGTTAAGTCTTAGTCCACAGGAAATGCAAATATTTCTATCAGTTTGTCATCATCTTTTCAAAAGTTTATGCTGTTCTTTCTTTAGTTAGAGCTTACCGCCTATCTTCAGCTGAAGGTTCTGGTCTTCGCTGGTGTAGCTGAGCTCATGTTTCTTCTATATCTCTAGACTGCATTCCACCAGGGTAATGATGTCACTCGGGGGTACTGTTTCAGATTCCCTATGACACTGTAAATATCCTCTCCAAAACAAAGCCAATCACCACCAGTGATTCCTGTCTGCTGTATGCTCCACAGCACTGCTAATGTAGTAACTGAAGATGATGGCCACTTTGTCCATGTCATGATCTGACTTGCAGAGCCTATCCATTAATGCTGCAAATTCCATCACACACTTAAGACACTCTGGGCCATGGTGACTGCAGGCTCCTGTCCCCAGGGCTTCTAAACACCAACAGGAAAGGAAACAGTGCTGCTGACTGCTTCCAGAGTTGCTTGCCAATTTGCTAGACACAGAATCCCCCTGTGAGGAGAGCCAATCCACCTCCACACCTTTCTAACAGGGTTCCATCTGTCCACTCCTAACTCTTCTCAGGACAATTTCCATTCTCTCTACTTAACCTTAGAATCACATTCTCTCTCTCCTCTGGAAACCCTCTCCTAGCTCAAGACTGCAAAATGTCCCCAGGTTTTCCATGTGTAACCTTACTGCATGCTATCTTAGAATTATCTGTGTATGTGCATGTGGTTGTGTGATCTTATGTATCCCACATGTATGCATGACCTGGTTGAGCAGAAGAAGGTACTGGATTCCCTGGAATGGAAGTTACAGGCAGATATAAGCTGTCATGTGGGTGAGGGAAATCAAACCTGGGTTCTCTGGAAGAGCAGCCAGTGCTCTTAACACCCAAGCTCTCTCCAGCCTTGTTCTTAAATTCTTACATTGAAACCCGAATTGCCAATGTGGCAGTATTAAGAGGTACAGCCTTTGAGTAGCTAGCAATCAGGTCATGAGGTAATAACCTGTACATGGGATTAAAGGCCCCACAGAGTTGCCTTGTCTTCTACCATACAAGAACACTACTAGAAGGTGTTACCTGTGGCCCAGAAAGCAAGCCTCCTACCACAGACAAATCTGCCAGCACCCAGATTTTGAACTGAACTGTGAGAAATAAAACCCTATTATTTATAAGTTTCAAGTTTATAATCATTCAACTAGATATACCACATTATCATGGAATACACACACACACACACACACACCCCACATATCATGGATTATATAAATAAATATGTTTATTTCTCCCAACAAACTAAGTTATTTTCTATCATTCTTCCACCCAGGAAAATTCCTGCTTTTAAGTTGTTAAATATCCCCACTCTATAATGCAAACACATGTACTAGTGACTCCTCTTTCATACTACTTCACAGCTTGTTCAGTTCTCACTGGATCCTGATGACAGTGCCACTATAGAAATAGAGAGCTGACCCAACATTACTGGCATATTACCATAGCTGATTTATTTATTCAGTTTGTATTACTAAATAAGGAGTACAAGTCAAAACTGTCACTGAACTGACTTTGCTCAATAAGCCAGTGAAAAGCAAGCATTCCTTTCAAAGACTTTACAAGGCAAGTCTCACTAATAGCAGTCTCAAGACCACATCATTTAAAAACCAGGAGCCATTTGAATACATACATTACTCACATACTTACTCTATTAAGCGCTTTGGGGATGAGCCACTTTGATGGAATTCATCAGCATCATAGAACTCATCTTCACTGCTAGAGTAAGAGAACTCTGGGACTGTATTTGGAGACAAGTTGACATGGCTGGGAGGAGTTAGACTGCTGCTAGGTGGTGAATTCCCACTGCCTAGGAGTCAAAAGTTTTCAGTTAGGGAAAACGGTGGTAATTAGGGAGCTGGGCCCACAACAGAGCTTTCTAAAGTCAAGACTGAGTTTGGTTAAATTGATAAAATTCTCTATATTATTTTTTTAATCAACAGTTAAGTTAGACAATGAAAATAAGAAGGAAAATTGTACTACAAGATGGGGACACAGACTTTTTATTCTTTTTATGGTACTGAAGACTGATCCTGGGGGTTCATACATACTAGGAAATGTGGTGGTATTGTGTTCCCCAAAATATTGTGTACCTTAATAAACTTATCTGGGGTCAGAGAACAGAAAAGCCACTAGTTAGGCAGTAATAGCACACGCCTTTAATCCTAGCATTCCAGAGGCAGAAATCCATCTGGGATCTCTGTGAGTTCAAGGCCACATTGGAAACAGCTAGGCATGGTGACTCACGCCTTTAATCCCAGGAAGCAAGCCTTTAATCCTAGGGAGTGATGGTAGAAAGCAGAAAGGTATATAAGGCATGAGGACCAGAAACTAGCAGCATTTGGCTGGTTAAGCTTCAGGCTTTCCAGCAGCAGTTCAGCTGAGAGCCATTGGGATGAGGACACAGAAGCTTCCAGTCTGAGGAAACAAGACCAGCTGAGAAGTTGACCAGGTAAGGTTAGCTGTGGCTTGTTCTGGTTCTCTGATCTTCCAGTTCATCCCAATACCTGGCTCTGGGTTTGATTTTATCAATAAGAACTTTTAAGATTCATGCTACAAGGAAAATGTTCTCCCACTGAGCAATGACACTCCCAGTCTGGATATGGCCTTTTAAACATGTGGGAAAATTTCTATCCCTCCACTCTGTAATTCAAGATTAACTTGTATTCTGTATGAGAAAGGGAGTTCTTTTGATAGTACACGTGCTGGTGTTCGGCACCTCATAACAGACACCAGTAACCAATGGGAGCCATGGCTCTTTATACCATAGACTCAGACACTAACGTCTATGGAAATTTAAGACCAAGACTGCCTGACTGTTAGGTACTGCTCGGGATACCACACTCATATTCACGGCACTCTTCATAGTAAATATAAAACCACTCCATGAAGCCCAGACCCTTCTGCCTAAACCTAAGTCAGGTGCCTATCAGAGCAGAGATAAACAGAGCTACTAAGGGAAGTGTGAAGAAAAGGAAGACGAGAAGAGCATCTTTCTAGTGATGTAGTCCAACTAAAGGAGCCAGAACTAATGGAGAGCCCGAGGAAAGACAGTCATCTAATCTCTGAAGTGACTATTGGTACACTGTTCAGTAACAAAGCAAGAACAAACATGCATCAGGGTATTGAGACTAATTCACTGCCCGTCTAACAGCTGTCAGGCTGTCTGTCACTAATCTATTAGAGATGCTGGGTAGAAACTGAAGTTCAGTTACTGCTAGTGCTGGCAATCAAAAGCCAAGGAACCCAGGCATGATGGTGCAAGCCTTCGATCCTAGCACTTGGGAGACAGAGGCAGATTTCTGTGAATTCAAGGCCAGCTTGCTCTACATACCCAGTTATGGGCCAGCCAAGGCTACAAAAAGAGACCCTGTCAAAAACAACAACTAACAAGGAAAACAAAGACAGCAGTAACAGAAACAAGTGAAGATATATCCCTAGACTTTTAGCCTGTTCTTGTTATCTTGGTTCAGTTAATAAACCAACTAGCTATTCACTGTGCCATGTTCACAAAGATCCCTTTTAGATAAAGCAGCTTGTTCCCTAAAGTAAAGCTTATTGAAGAAATTCCAAAGGTAACTCTCCTTACCAAATAATTAAGTTCTCTCTGTTCCTCAATGGCAAAAATAAGGGACCAACTCTTGTTGGAACAGGAAAAATAGATCATGAAACACAAAAAATAACAGACAAATACTCCGGGTGACCATATAAAGGAAACAAAAGAAACTGAGTTTGAATGGGAACTGTAAGCCCAAGTACTGAGAGTTCAACACAACTTATTATTAAAGGGAATATTTTTCTCTATGCCAGAGAAGGAAGAACAGAGATGGAGGAAATAGGGAAATTAGGATGAAAATAAGACAAAAATCAAATGCTAACTTAATTTTCCATGTCCTAAACACATCTCTAAAATGTTAAGGTACTTTGAGGTATCTTCTTCAGAAGTAATTCTCAGAAGATAACCCTCACCCTCTGAAAATAATCTGTATTAAAATTAGTTGACATATAGTAATGTTCCTAACATTTTCATTTACTAACCAGTTTTATGTATTTCCAAGTGTAGATATATTTGACCATTTTATAACTTGAACATACATTATACAAAACAAAAATAAAAGCAAAGCTCTCAGGCTTTTTTGTTTGTCTTTCTTTTGGTTTTGTAAAACAGAACCTCACTGGCTAGTGAAACTCATTATACGGGCCAGGCTGGCCTCGAACTTGCAGCAATCCCCCGATCCAGCTTCCCAATGCTGGCATGACACCTGTGTACCACTACACTCAGCTACAGAGTCTGTTTTTAAGCTAAGATATGACACAGTTCATGAAATACTGTTGACTCATTTTTTTTTCTTTCAAATTTTAGAAGGAATTAATGCTGTTAAATATGAAAGACCCAAGTACAGAATTACTCACTACCCCAAAATTTAATATGGGCTAAAGTCACATATTTTTTCACTGTTACACAGAAAAATTCTACCAAGGAAGTGTCTGTGGAGTGATAACAGACGCCAAGGTCCCACCTGCTAACCAGGACTTACAGTTTTTTGGTTTTTTTCCAGAGCTGAGGACTGAACCCAGGGCCTTGCGCTTGCTAGTCAAGTGCTCTACCACTGAGCTAAATCCCCAAACCCAGGACTTATAGTTTTTAAACCTCCTGATTTAACAGAGTCAAAAGTAGTAACTGCACCTCATTGAGTCGAGTTCTACAGGTAACACAATGCACATTTAATTAATTTAAAAAGAAGTAGATCTAGTATCTAACATGGGTGTAGCCCTGCATCTAAGAGAAAGAGTAAAGATCATTATAAGTAAATAAAATGTAAAATGACATATTTAATGCTACCAAACTGACAAAAATGTGACTGATAAATATTTCCTAAAAGGTGAATCACTGAGGCATCACTCTACAAAGAAATTACTGGAATCATCTAGTCAGTGGGCAATCCGGGAACCACCGCTCAGGTGGCTACAAAAAGAATGTTGCTGACCAAACCATATAAACATGGGAAGCTCTCAGTCATCTCTGTTCTAAGAGCCAGTCACAGGAACACACAGCTTCACTGAGGGCAGAACAGAGGAGAATAAAACTGCACAGGAGGTGCAGCTGCACACACGTAGGTGAACGAGGAGCATCAACAAGGCCTTCAGCTCCAGTCTGTCCTTATAGAGTACCAGATGCCTTTTCCATGAGAAAGCATGCAAGTCTAAAGCGAGTAGTGTGTGTGTGTGTGTGTGTGTGTGTGTGTGTGTGTGTGTAAAGATTCAATCAGGAGCTTTAAGTAAAGGGTACACAAAGAAAGCCCTACACTAAAAAAATTAGAATTATAATTACTAAATACTCTTGGTTTAATCACAAAGTTACCCATTTCAAGAAGGCACTATAATTAAAAACTAAGCTATTGCTAGTGTTATTAGCTATTACATTTCTTCATCCTTTCCCCTCTAGATGCCAAACATAAATCCCATATGTTAATGGAAAGTTACAAGAAGTAAAGGTTACACAAACCTGTACCTGTACTATTTGGTGTTGGAGTCTGATGATGTCCCAAGGTAGCTAACACAGGTCCAACAGGTAAGGAAGATGGACGCTGCTCTGACTTACACAACTGAGCAGGTTCTAGATTTGAATATGTGAAATAAGTTAGAAAAACAGCCCAACATATACTCAACAACTGCAATTGTTTGGAATACAAAACTCCAAGGTCTGGATTTTTCTATATGAAGTCAAATTCATGCTATTTCTCTTTATGATCTCTGAGCCCCTCAGAGTCACTGACACTCTCAGCACCAGCACAACCAGTCAGGGTGGCCAATACCCAGCACAACTGCTGCGTCCAACCAATAATGCTTCTGACAATAGTGTGTTCCTGAACTCAAACCCTGTAAGATCAGACACAGGGCCCACTCCCCCTCATTAGTGCTCAGTGATAATAAGTTCATCCTTTTTTGTTGTTGTTGTTTTTTAGGATTTATTTATTTATTATGTATACAGCATGTATGACTGCAGGCCAGAAGAGGACACCAGATCTCATTAGAGATGGTTGTGAGCCACCATGTGGTTGCTGGGAATTGAACTCAGGACCTCTGGAAGAGCAGTCAGTGCTCTTAACCTCTGAGCCATCACTCCAGCCCCATAAGTTCATTCTTAGAGTAAAAGTTTATAAACAATTTCTTGTGGTCTTCATGAACAACTTCCTTTTATACAGTGTAGTCTGTGGCCTTACTATGTCATTGAGAGAACACAGAAATATATGGTGCAACAAATGGATTTTTGAGAAAAGAGCTCACTATTATCTCAGGCTAGCCTCAATTCTTGGGGATTCTCCTACCTCAGGCTCCTAAGTGCTGAGATCACAGGTTTGAGCCACGACACCTAGCTTTTGCTAATTTTATTCCCTTAACAGTATTAATTATTCTCCTCTCAACTAGCAGGACATCTTATATACACTTTACATCTATTCCCTTTCTCATTGATGTCTACTGTGGTAAACTATTTATGTTGTTCAGAATTATAAAGACTATCTCACATTTACACATCGTGGGTTACACTGAACTGGATCAGGAGCTTCCCATTTTCTTGGCTATGAGTTCTGAGTCACAGGAAGTTAGTCCTATCAGCAAATCTACACCTTCACTGCTATGCTGTCCTCCACCTCTAAAAACTGAAATTCCTTCCCTCAACCTCAAAAGCACCACTATCCAAGATACTGTCTTCTTTTTTCATTTTCAGCTATACTATGTGACTGTTATTTTTAAAATATATAGAAAATCTAAGAGTACTGTGAGTAGCAAACAAATGAATTTTTTCATATCTACTACTCCATGAAACATGATGGTTCCAAATACTGTACCTGGAGGTAAGACAGTCTGGGAAGGCATTGTGCTGATCACAGGTTCCAAGGGACTAGGTTGGTATATTGCATCTACAGGATTAATAGTACTCTGAGATAAGAAACACAGCAGAGTTATTTTTAATTAAATGTTCTTATGCTGACCACCCCCCAAACAAGAAAATGCCACATTTCTAACAGCAAAATCCACAGGATAGTATATAGGTAAATTGGTCAAATTGCAAAGGGGAAATGTGTCTTTTTATGCAGAGGTTTAAGAGTTTTTCCCAATAAAGCATAGAAAGGAAGAAAAATGAGTGAATCATTGTCATAGAAGGACGCTAAGTAGAAAAACCTGCAAGGCAAGAAAGCAAACAACTACCTCAGTTCAACTCAGTGCTCTCAAACTCTTATCTCACCACAGTATTGTTTCGTGCACCACACCAGTCACTAGATAATGGTCTGTACCACTTGGCCCACATCTCCTGCCCCAGCACTGTACACCACACAGCAGAGTCGCCTGACTATACATTCCACAATGGAGTGCCTTGTACTGAGTATGGGGAAAAAGCCTTCCTTGAGGACTTTTTGGGGGTTGGGTGCTCAAAAGATGTAGTGAAAATGTCAGGATGAGGACAAAAAAAAAAATCTAGATTTCTCTGATTCCAAATCAAGAAGTTATTCTGACAGCATGATGCACTTTAACCCCAAACTCCATAGTTTACTTACTTTGTGTTTTGTTCTGTTTGGTTTTTTGAGACAGGGTTTCTCTGTGTAGCCCTGACTGTCCTGGAACACACTCTGTAGACCAGGCTGGTCTTGAACTCAGAGATCTGCCAGCCTCTGTCTCCCGAGTGCTGGGATTAAAGGCGTGCACCACCACTGCCCAGCCTTACTTTGTTTTTTAAAGAAGGAGGTAGTCTAGGTAAATTTAATTTTGTTTTGTGGTCCAGGCTGGCCTGGATCTCAGCATGTAGACCAGGCTGGCCTCAAACTTGTATCTTCCTGCCTCAGCCTCCTTCATACTATGAGCACAGAAGTTTGCTACCGTGCCTGGTTTGTTTAAACAAGACCTTTGCTACTGAATGATCCCCAAATGTATCCATACAACTTTAAAAACCACTGTAATGAGTATAATAGAACAAGAGCCTTGATTATATAGCCTCTAATGCAGCAGGTCTCAACATGAGGGTCACAACCCCCTTGACAAACCTCCATCTCTAAAAATACTTAATTATGATTCCCAACAATAGCAAAATTACAGTTGCAAAGTAGTAACAAAAATAATGCTGTGGTTGGGGGTCACCGCAACATGAGAAACTGTATTAAAGGATCGCAGCATTAGGAAGGTTGAGAACCACTGCTCCAGTGTTCTCTGGTTCTGACTCTGACATAAACTACTTGTCCCTAGCGCTCTTCTCTAAGGACACCAAGAGTGTCACGCAGGAATGGGGCTGCAGCTGAGTGTTGGAACACTTGCCTAACATGTCTAAGGCCTTGGGCTTGGTCACCAGGACTGTAAAAACAAAACTAAGCAAAGTCCCCTCACTAATATTTTGATCCACATGAATGAAAACGTACTATTCTTCCCATTGAAGAGTCTAAGAAATAACTAACTTTACAATCAGGGACTGGAACTCAACTTTTTGGATAAAATATTTCTTTAGGGGAAATATTCTATTATTAGGCTTGTCAAACAAACAGAACAAATTTTACAAAAACTTTTAAACTTCTTTGCATTAAAAAACAAATATGGGAATTTAATTTAACCCACTGGCATTTGCTTATAATCCTAACTATTTGGAAAATGGAGGCAGGAAGATCCCAAGTTCAAGACCTACAACAGCCTACAGAATGAATTCAAGCACAATTTAGGCAACTTAAGTAAGATCCTGTCCTAAATTTTAAAAAAAAGTAGAAACGATGGCTGGGGACACAGTTCAACGGTAACTAGCTTGCCTAGCATGTGTAAGGTCCTAGGTTTAATCCCCAGTATCATAAAAGCAACAATAAATTGGACTTTTAAAAACTAGAAGTCCTGGTGTTTTGGACTGAGCTCCTTATACTAGGCCTCAAAAGACCAGAGCAAGCCCAAACTGAAGCATCCGCACTAGGTGCGAACAGTCAAAGTGAGACTCCAAGGAAACAGGTAGATGACAAAACTTTCTTCTAATCATAAAAATTCAAATTCTCCTGAGTCCGCTTTGATATATAAGTGATCTATAAAAAAACTAGCTGTCCAAATGGTGGTAGCACATGCCTTTAATCCCAGTGCTCGGGAGGCAGAGGCAGAAGGATCTCTGTGAGTTCGAGGCCAGCCTGGGCTACAGAGCGACAGCCAGGACAGAAAGGACAGAAAGGAAGAAGGGAAGAAAGGAAGAAGGAAGGGAGAGGAGGAGAGGGGACAGGGGAGAGGAGGAGATAGAGAGGAGAAGGAGAGAAAGAGAAAGAGAGGAAGGAAGGAAGGAAGGAAGGAAGGAAGGAAGGAAGGAAGGAAGGAAGGAAGGAAGGAAGGAAGGAAGGAAGGAAGGAAGGAAGGAAGGAAGGAAGGGCGAGCTAGCTTACTGGAGGCTCATCAGTGTTGCTTTTATTGCTCAGTTCCCACATCATCTTATAAAATTCACTATTTCTGATACTGCCTCAGTAGAACTCATCCTTTTAAAATAAATTAGAGGCTCCAAAGTCCATGAATCACAGAAATAGTAATCAGATCTATAATAAAGTTTGCCGTACTTTTGTCTTTTTGATAGCATATATGTTAAAAACATACACCCTTTTCTTGTTTTGATGGAAAAAGAATAGCCTATGTTTATCTTCAATCACTGGTCAACTTCAGCTAAAAATCAAAAACAAGAAACAAAAAACATTTTACAACTTCCTTTAAAAAGGATAGATGTTTATAGTCAGACAGTGGTGGTGCATGCTTTAATTCCAGCACTCAAGAGGTAGATAGGCAGGTCTCTGAGTTTGAAGCCAGCCTGGTCTACAGAATGAGTTCCAGGACAATAAATAGAGAAACCCTGTCTTGAAAAAACAAAGCAAAACCCCCAAAAAGGAAAAAAAAAAAAGATGTTTATGCAAGTAATCCTCAACTGTTGGAACATTAATGTATCCATGATAAAGTAATGTGTAAATAAATTATATAAAATATGCATGACTAACATTTATTTATTAACAGTGTGTGTTCACTCTGTACCTTACAAGAACATGCAGAAGAAAAGCCTTCAGCTTTGTCACAGATGACAACCCTAAGACCCACAAAGGATGGGTACCTTGCCGCGGGTCTCACGTGGTGAGTGGCAGGACTACTGACTGCACAAACCCGAGCACTCTAGCTCTCAGCCTGTATCATGGGTTCCCATCTTCAAAATAAAACTCTTATGCAAAAGGACTAGTTTTAGAGCAAATTATTCAAAATTGCTTTCTACAAGTTTAAATTTCCTACATATGAACCTTCCCAATGTTCTTAAATTGCAAAGGATCAAGCACATGTATTATGCTTTCTAAAACCCTGCCTATTTTTATACACAATGAATTGGTCCCTAAGGGGGAATGAGATTAAAAATAACCAAAACTTGCATTTGCAAAGGCGTCTTCCTTGGGGACCATGAACATATCCCTGCCCCACAAGACTACCTCAAGAAGGGGCAGATTACACTGCACTTTTGTTTATTCTATGCAGTTGTGGCATATCACCAGGGTTTACACTTTGGGTAGAGAAATAAAAATCCCAACATATTTCATTTGTTTTTCAAAAATAATTCCTTTATCTGTTGTCTTAAAAAAAAAAAAAGATTAAAAAAACCTGTAGTTAATGAACCTTCCCATTTCAAAGCAATGTAAAGCCAACAAGCTCCCCACTCCCAGGAGCCATGAGGGGCTTGTCAAGGGTCTAATGTGTCATCTCCAAGTCTTAGAAAAGCCAGCACTGAGCTTCAGGGTAACGAGGCTGCTTACTGTTTCAAGAACAGTCTCTGTTTATCTCTTGAGATAAGGTCTCATGTAGCCTAGGCTGGCCTTAAACTCGCTATGTAGCTGAGGATGGCCTTTAACTCCTAACCCTTCTGCCTCCACTTCCTGAGTGCTGGGATTATAGGTGTCACCACTACATCTAGTTGATGCGGTGTGTGTGTTGGGGGGAGGTGGCAGATATGATTAAACTCAGGGCTTCCCATGCTAAGCAAGAACTCTCAACTAAGCTACATCTACAGCTCTGCTTTAAGAATAGTCAACAGAAGTCACTAACACTACAAAACTACTGATCTTATTTTTGTACGTGAGGTGAGTGTGTCCGTGTTACACACATGTGTATCTGTGCATAAAAGCCAGAGGTCAACAATGGCTGCCTTCTTCTATCACTCTCTACCATATTTTTTGAGGCAGGACCTATAGGTCTCTCCCCTACCCTCAGTGCTACAGCTGTGGCTGTGTGCCTGGTTTCTATGTGGGCACAGTGGATCCAAACTCTGATCCTCATGGTTTCATGGCAGGCACTTTACCAACTGAGATATCTCCCCAGCCTTCAAACTACAAACTGTTAAAATCTTTTATTATCAGCTAAGAAATCTAGCCACAAATTTCCTATTTATAAATGAAATGTTAAGAGCAATAGAAGGGTAAAACCTAAGGAGAAATAAGAAAATAACTATGTCAAAGAATACATGTTATTCGTTCTACCAAGAATATATTATGCAACACAGTACTAATGACAAATAAATACAAAATTCAAAAATCAAACAAGAGGAACATATAGATAGAAATGTATTTTTAATAGATGAAGGTATGTTTCAATATTGCACACCCCTCCCTCTGCTTCAATCTGAGAAAAAAAAGTTTGACAAGAAATGCAGCTTGGTGAATGATGCCTTGTAAAAGCTAATTAACCCTTCAAGTTGACACATGCAAAGTGATTCATTCACAGAACCAATACTTAGAACAATTTTAAGACTGCCATTTCCCCTCCAAATGATTGTTGAAAGATGGCCAACTTTAGGAGCTCAAGGAAAATTGCAAGAGTTAAAAACAAAAAGCAGTGAGTAGGTGAAGAGAGGAGTTTGTGCTGAAAGTGAACAGAAAATTCAGGCTTCTCCTGACATGACTGGTTATGACGCTGCAAGAGTCAAGGAACAAAGACCACATTAGACTTACTATAATTCCATCTGCGTGCTGCTCCGCATTACTCTGGTCCTTAAGGAAAAATGTTAAAGATATTAACTTCATTCTCACATTTAAGTAATGCCTTGTGTACTTTACCTAATAAGAAAGCTTCTTTTACTAGGTAAGTAATGAAGTTAGAACATTACTTCTCTGCTTCCACTGAGATTCTCACTCCATGTGGTACTCCTGCCATCACGGGGAACACAGCCAAGAGGAGTAATTCCTCACAGTTCTCTCTACAGAGGCCCTGACTGGAGCTCAGTGAGGCTCCTACCAAACTTTACTTACATTCATAGCAACAATTAAAATCAAATATGCTAATATAAGGACAGAGACCCTCAAACTTTCTAAGTTTCAACGTACAGTAAATTATGCCAACTCCTCCCAATTCCTAAACTTCTACTGCACTTTACAGGTATGACCCTTGTCTAAACTATGATCTGAAAAACCCAGGATGGTCATTATTTCACATATCTGATTATGACTTCAGAATTACACCAATACTTTTCTAGAGATATATTCTAATTTTTGTCTCAGTAAACTTAATAGCTGTATCCATGGAGTGATGATGTAACAGCTAATACTGCCTGGTAAGTATTTTATGAACATTCACAGGGTTTTTTTGTTTTGTTTTATTTTGTTTGGGCCTGCTTGTTTGGTTTTTGAGACAAGGTTTTGTATCCCAGACTGGACTCAAAGGATGACCCTGAACTCTTATCTTCCGTCTCCAATTACAGGCTTACACCACCACACCTGGTTTACATGGGGCTAGAGAAGGAACCCAGATTCTGTGTATGCTAGGCAGACACTTGACTAACTGAACTATATCCCCATGCCCACAGGGTATTACTACTGTCTCCACTGGATGTTGTAATAGAGGTGAGCTCCGAATACAGGCAGCCCCACTGAAGAATTCACTCTTGGCTCAATATCATTTTGTCTTGCCTCCCCAAGGTTATGCCTCAGAGTGAAGAAAGGGGTGGGAAGTTGGTGACACAAAATCCTTTCTCATAAATGCATGAAAAGGACTTAGAACTTTGTCTTGTGGACTCTTCTCTTCTGCACTCCTCCTTCCCACTTGCCTTCTAAATGGCTCTGTGCCCAACATGGGTGCGAACATGAAGAATTGGTAGTCTTCTGGGATGGTCTCATCCATAGGGATGGAAGAGCATCTCCTGGTGAGTAGCATCTAGAAAGCCATCAAAGATCTCTGGGGGAGAGCACATACTCAGAAAAATCTGAGGAAGCATAAAAACCTTTAGCCTGAATTGGCTATCTCCTGTGACTAGATAGATAGGTGCATAGCTCAATTGTCATCAGAGAGGTGTGTCATCCAGCAACTGATGGAAACAGATGCAGACCCACAGCCAAACATTAGGCCAAGTTTGGGGAATCCTGAGAGGGGAGAAAAGATTGGAGGAGCTAGAGGAGTCAAGGACACCACAAGAAAACTCACAGAATCTAACTAACCTGGGCTCATAGGGGCTCACGGAGACTGAACCAACCAGGCAGCCTGCATGGGACTGATCTAGGCACTCTGCATATATGTTACAGGTGTGTGGCTTGGTCCTCTTGGGAGACTCCTAACAGTGGGAACAGGAGCTATCTCCAACTCTCTTACAGGCTTTTGGGACCCTATTTCTCATACTGGGTAGCCTTGACCAGCCTTAATATATGAGGAGGTACTCAGTCTAACTGCAACTTGATGTGTCATGTTTTATTGATACTCATGGAAGATCTGCCCTTTCCCTACACAGAAACCGAGGAGAAGTGGATGGGGGGTTGGGGGAGGAACTGGGAGGAGAGGAGGGAGTGGAAACTTAGGTCAGGGTGTAAAATAAATAAATACATTTATTTTTTAAGAAAACATTATGCTGTATGATTATTGTACTTTTAGAATACTGCAACCTCAGAAAAATACATTTCTTGAGTTTCTTCATGTTCACTCATGTAAAATTATACCTATTTCAGAGTTTTTAATGAAGATAAAATGAAAAAATACAGGAAAATATTTAAGGGAGAGAAGTCAGCTATAAAACCAAGTTTTTAAAATTAAAGGGAACTCATGGAATCCTTGCCCCACTCAGGTATATAATATAAATGCAGTGTCCTGGATAGATCTGTCAAGTTGACACAAACCTACATGTAGCTGGGGAGAGGAGCCTCAATTGAGAAAGTATCTCTATCAGACTGCCCATGGGCAAGACTGTCAGGCACTGTCTTGATTAATAATTGATGAGGGAGGGGTATCACATTGTGGGTAGTGCCACCAAGGCAGATGATCCTGGTGGTATAAGAAAGCAGTCTGAGCAAGCAATGGAGAGCAAGCCAGCCAGTAGGCAGCATTCCTCTATAGTTTTTGCTTCAGTTCTGCCTCCAAGTTCCCTTCCTAACTTTTCAGCAATGGAGTGTGACCTGAGAGACGTAAGAAGAAGTAAGCCCTTTCCTCCCCAAAGTGCCTTTGCTTACGGGGTTTCTCACAGTAGTAGGAACTGTAACTAGGACATGCAGTACCGAAGGAAGACATCAGAGAGACTCAGAATGGGATAAGGTAACAGCTATAGCCTTTGCTTTTTCCACTGGCTTGGGAGACATTCCAAAACAATGATGCAAAGAGAAACCAGGTATACAAGTAGTGTGACAGAACAGTTCCACAGTAGCAAGCATAGCCACAATCATCCTCTAGTGTTATGCAGATAATACATATAAATGCTGTGTCCTAGCCGTCCTAGCTGTGGTCTAGGAACTCTTGGCCCAGTACACATATTCTTTACAAATCTCAGAGAGTAATTGCACTTAATATCTACACAATTCAAACTGATATTTCCCCTTTATGTTAACAACTGAGTTAACTACACACTTGAAATTCTAAAGTCTCAGTAATTCTGATATAGAAAAATTAAAAAATATGAATCATTTAGAAGTATAGAGAATGAAAATTCAAGTTTGCTGCTCAGATTATAAACTCATGACATTTAGTTTTCCTCTTCTAATTTCTAAACAGTAAACTAATTTTTCCCCAAAACTTTAAGAAGATGAAATATGGACTACCAAATGTGCCAAAAATGGTCTGTTGTTAGGCAAGTATATCCTCTCCACTGCTGAACCTCTACAAGCCTTTGTGACTATCCCCACTAAGAGCAAAAGTTACATGTGACTTTGAACACTCCAACCTGCCTTGCTTTCTTAGAGTCTACCACACTGTGAGGAGGCCCGGGCAGCCACCAAGACAACAATACAGACTACCTGAACCCTACTCCCCAGCAGCGTTACAACTATGCACGTAAGCCATCTCCAAAGGGGGTCCTCCGGGGCTGAGGAGACGGACGGCTTAGCTGAAGAGCACTTGCTGCTCTTCCAGAGGACCCAGGTTCAGCTTCAAGCACCCACTACAACTCCAGTCTCAGGGTATCTGATACTCTCTTCTGATCCCAGTAGTGGGGTCTTGCATGCATATGGTGTACACACACACACACACACACACAGAGAGAGAAGAGAGAGAGAGAGAGAGAGAGAGAGAGAGAGAGAGAGAGAAGAGAGAGAGAGAGAAGAGAGAGAGAGAGAGAGAGAGAGAGAGAGAGAGAGAGAGAGAGAGAGAGAGAGAAATTAATCTTTAAATAAAGAAAAGCAGGTCCTCCAGCCCCCAGTGAAGCCAACACAGGGATGGATGAATGAGTAAGGGACAAGTCATGGGACCTGTCCACATTACACAATTATAGGCAAAATAATTTACTAGAGCTATTTTAAGACTCAGTTTTAGGGTGGTTTGTTAAGGATTACTGATATCATTGGCACACTGTCATTTATAAAACCTAGGGTTGGGGACATAGCTCAGCTTACAGGAAACCCCAGTTTGGTCCTCAGCACTGCACAAACTGGGAATGTCTGCACACTCTCGTAGCACCAACAATGGCAAAGCAAAGCACAGGTCACCAAATTCATCCTCAGCTCACTGACTTTGAGGACAGCCGGGGCTACACGTGACCCTATCTCAAAACAAAAACAAAAACAAAAAAATTCTAGCACAACAAAAACCTAGCACTTCCAATTTCTGTATGAAATAAAATAAACTACTAAACTACATTTGACAATTTTCACTCAAAATGTTTGTTTTCATACATGCTATCTTATGGGCTATTCTGAATCCGGGCTTATTTGCCTTTCGAGGTACATGAAATCTACACAAGCCTCATCGATGCTTCATGACCCATCATAAGCTATAGCTCACTCATCAGGATTAGCTAAAGCAAAGTATCCGGTATGCCTGCACCAGAGACTCCACTGCATTCAAATGACTTAGGCAATGGGCCACTGTCGTCCCACATGCATCACAGCATGTGTGCACATGCCGACAAGCACAAGGGCTGTAACTTGGTTAAACACATAAGCACGATGGAGATCAGGAAACATGTCACTGAAATAAGCACGAGCACTTTTGACTAGAATTAGGAACTCCAGTATTTTTAAGCCATTCATACTTTTAAAAAGATTAAAGCATAAATACATTCTGAACTGCCCTAATGAGGCAATGTTTTAATTGTATACCTACATAAATTCTAACATATAAATCCAAGTCTTACGACATTCAGCAAATAGAGCTGTGATGATAGAAAATGCACATTAAAAAAACCAACAACAAATAATGAGTTTGGACCTTTTACTCAGAGTGTAACAAAAATCAAAGTGCAACACTGCCATAAATGTAAGAGACAAAATAAAAACAAACAAGCAAAATCTTTATGATCACAGACAGCAGAGAATCTTTTCTTCTGAACACACAACCACAGAAAGGCTTTGAGAGGACAAATAGAAAGGGCAGGTGCCAGGTTGAGAAGGGATCCCTCATCAGAAACTGTAAAGGGTGGAGCCTTACTCTCTAACACACAAAACTGTGAGGAAATAAGTTTTGGTTAAGCCATCCAGTTCCTCTGATATTTTGTCATAAAAGCCTATGGTGAAAAAGGCCAGTGGCAAGTGAGTCCTTGAGAAGACAAAATGCTCTCACACAGAGAAAACAAATGTCAGCAAGCACAATATATCATGTAGCTATGGCCAATGATGCAAAGTTATGAAGAAAAAAGAAGCTAGTGTGATACAGTGATTATTTCAGATAGTCAAGACATTTTGTGTGGCAGAAATCTGAACGATGTGAAGTAAGAGATCACCCTGGTGGACATCTGTGAAAGGAGTCACGCAACAGAAGCAAAGGTCCCTAAACCGAGAATGCTTGCCTCCTCTGAAGAGAAAAACAAAGGCAAAACAGGTCCCTGTTATCAGCAGTGCGATCACGCAGAGGCAGGAGATGAACCTATGCAGTGATGGCTCAATGCTATAGCACCAAGCAGTCCTCTCCAAGTGTGAGAGAAAAACGACTGATATGATGCACACTTACAGAGTCACATTGGGTGCCAAGACGTTTCAAAGTTAAAAAAAAAATTTTTTTAAAGGCCTTCACAATGTAAAACTTCCTTCTGGAATTAATTAAAGAGCCAATGTGTAAGAGACTCCGGAATACTACTACACATTCTAAAATACACTGCAAAGTAGATCTGTCAACCTAGACTAAAACATTTCTTTTCTGGTAGAAAAGAAATTTAATAATTTGAACTTCAATACAGTTCAAAGACAGAAAACATCAAAAATTCTTGATGAGGATCAGCAAGATGGTTCAGCAGGTAAAGGTGCTTGACCCCAAGGCTGAAGATCCAAATCCTACGACAGAAGACTGACCGAAAGAGAGGATCAACTCTCACATGTTGGCCTCTGACTGCTACACGCAATGAATAAATCATGTAATCAACTCTTCTTAACGAGTAGCTAAGAAAAGGCTGCACTCAAAGTGCAGCGATCTAAAGTGCTGATGTCTTCAGAGACTACCCAGGCTGGCCCACAAGTCTAAACTGTATTTCCTCCATCACCACTAGACAGAGTTTTTGATGGGTGTGTAATTCCTCTCTCCCTCCCGCTCCCCCAATATCTGCAGATGCTCTCCATGTAGTCATGTAAATTTAGATCTGAGAAAAACGACACAAAAATCTTAGCCTGAATTTCATGTCTCCAACCCTGTCTTATGCTACTGTGTCACTAACAATATGAGGTAAAAAAGAGATTCTATAACTGAGCAAACAAAAACATGCAAATGAGTAGAACAGACCACTGATTATTTTGAAACCTCCTTCTACCCACTAGCTACAGACAGATGCACAGGTGTCAAGTCCATGGTGAGGAGAAGAAGAAGAAGGCTTTTTACCAAGTGCTTAGTCTCAAATGTATTTCTCTTTCTGAAAATTCCAGGCCTATGGATTTTAGTATACCAAAAAGCTTTCATAAAAGTAGATACGCATTAGTATTTAGCCCACAATAATTCACTACCCATTTTGTTCCATGGATAACAACAATTAATGAGTGGTTCACCAATGTAGTTCAGTATCTTCTCCTCAAAAACAAATTTACAAACAAAAAAATAAAACCTTTGTCAAACACCAATTTCAAAAATGTATCTATTATACTCTTTACTATGTACAAGAATAATGTGCTAAAGCTTAATACTTGATTTCTAAGAAAAAAATTATGTAAACAATTTAACAAAATATAGACTCCCATTCCAAGCTGCAGTCATGATTAAAGCAAAGAATGAGTTCTTTAAACATGCTCCCTTCCTTCCTAACCACCACCAGAAATTACCAGCAAACAGACACATGGGTGTGTGATAATATCCAAACACAGTAGTTGTTCAATAAGATATACAGTCCCACAATTCAGTTTACTGTTGAAAGGTAATGTTTCAGAACTGAGTTTTGTGTCTACTAAAGAAAAATTCCAATACAATTTTTTAAATTATAAACTTAGAAAGGAAATACAAAGTAAAATGTACTTACTTTAGCAATCTGTAGCAACACAATGCAGTGTTTAATTGACTCTACCATGCTCTACAAAGACAAAACACTGATTTTAGGATCTTGCTGCAAATAAAATAGTTATATGATATTAGAGCTTAAATATTTTTAAAAAATCAGTTCAATTATAAAAAGGAATAAAGTCTTCAGATCAAATACTCTCTTCCATGTATCATAAGTTCTAATTTGCTGACAGTGTGACAAGTTATTTATTAGTAATTCTATGATTTACTAAGGAATATCACACTATCATTTATACCAAATAGTATCTACTATTTTTCTCTCAAAGAGAAAGTTATGTGAGTCTGATTGGCCTTCAATTCTTTAGATCAACAGCAGCAACCTCAATTTCAATTCTTAAAGCAAGACACAGGACAGGATCTGGTCAGAACACTCAGATCTGAAATATTACTTTGTACATTTTAAAAATACTTGTTATCAAGATACAAATGTCATTAGTAGTCTATTGGAATACATCAAAGAACAGTACATGAAGGAAACTCAAATCGTACTGCACTTGAAAGGGGAGAGTATGTGCAGGCTGAGTATGCCTAATCCTCGAAGTTTCAAGTCTCAATTTCAGGTGTCAGAGGGTCAAACTGCAAGCATCAACTGCAAAGTAAGGTATTTAAGAACCATAGCCACATCTTGTGCTCAGACTGGAGTCCCCTCCTCTGTCGATCTTACGTTATGCATGTGCATATGATCCAGTGCCAAGTACCTCAGATATGGGATACCAGCTTTTTTCTTTCCTTGTTTTTGTTTTTGTTGTTGTTGTAGAGACAGGGTCTCAAAACTGTCCCAGGCTGGCTTGAGACTCACTATGTAGCAGAGGTCGGCCTTTACTTCTAATCCTTCTGCCTCCACCCCCAACCTCCTATGCATGGGGGACACTTTTATCCCAAGATACCACTGAAGTTAAGACCAGAAACAAAACGGTGCATGGGATCAATTTCAACCACAGGGACAATAAATCTGTGGCCCAAGACTCAATTCTTCAACACTCTCATAAAATCCACAGAAACCAAGACAATGCTTGTTCTTATTAGCAGCAGCGGGTTAAAAGGGACATTTAAAAGCAGCTTCTCAATTGAAGTCAGAGTTTAATACAGAACTTACATTTGTTGTGTCTTTGAGAGTTTCAACTTTCTGTGAAAAATAAGTTTTAAATAGAAATAATGAGAATTACAAAGAGGTACATACTATTGTTTTTAGGATCAAGTATTTAAAGGTTTTTTTTTTTTTACTTACATTATTCTAAGTTAGTGTAATCAAGTTAGAAAGGAAATACTTTTTTGTTATATTTTTTAGTCTAAAGCCAGTATTTAAGTTTAAAATTCCAAATATTTTACAGATAAACATTCATAAAATTCATACACTTCAAAACGTGTAAGAAAGTATAAAACATTCTTATACCTTTCCTGAAGAGATTTTATATTTATTATAGACTTCATGACAACAACACAAAAACCTTCCCTAAAGTGTCTTTTAAATAATCTAGAAATAGATTCCAAAGCTAATATTGTTATTAACTGTAGCAGACCCAACTGCACAGCCACCGTTAGCAGGAAAGCAAAATAGCAAAATGGCAAACAAAAAAAAAAAAAATAAAAATAAAAATAAAAGGCTGCACCGGGAACAGGGCAAGAAAAGAGAAGGTGTGGCACCCATGAACACCCCCAAATCCAGGGAAACCAAGGCCTGGAGGCCTGGGGTACAAGCACAGGCTCCCACCGCCACCTGCTATTCTGAGCAGTCCTCTCTATCTGACGTGACCACAGGGAAACAGTAACTTTCTTTTTGTTTTGTTGTTTGTTTTGTGAGACAGGGTCTCACTGTGCAGCTCTGAGTGTCCTGGAACAAACTATGCAGACCAGACTGGCCTGGGATTAATGGTGTGAGCCTCCATGCCCTAGAATTTTAATAACTTTCTACCTTCAACACATTTTATATAGAGAAGAACTTACAAACATCTAATACTTGCAAAACAGAATTATATTAAAATCTGATTATTATGCTTTTATTTAATTATCAAGCTGTAACTGAATACTTACCAGAAACCACCACTTGAGGGCACACTGCAGTAGTATATAGTAAGTCAGTAATAATTGTTTTTGGTAAGTTTGGGGTTTTTGTTCTTGTTGTTTTGAGATGGGGTCTCATTTGTAGTCCTCACTGGCCTCAAACTCACAAAGCTTCATGTGCTGGGATTAAACACATGTGCCACCATGCCTCATTCATTTTGTTTTGTTTTATATAGAATCTTGCTAGATAGTGCAAGTTGCCCAAGAACTCCTGATCTTCCTGCCTCAGCCTCCCCAGAGCTGGGATTCTAAGCATGCCTTAGTTCCCCCAGATTCAACAATATTATTATAATAAAATACTGATATACTTCCATTACTTTTCCAAAAAGCTTTTGAATTTTAAAAAATTAAGTAAAATTATAGTTGTAGAAATTACCTTTCTCTGTTCATCGTCTTTACAATTTTGAAGCTTGTCATCAAAAAGCTACAGGGTATGAAAAGGACACTTTTAGTATCAAGATATTTTATTACATTGTGTACACTTTCTAAACAGAGAAGTAAACCTCAGTTCCTAAGCATTTCTGCTGTGGCTAACATGCATTTTTAACACAGAATAAATTTTTTCAAGGTTCTATATTAAATCATTCTTCTGTGTGAATGACTTTGAACTGCTAAGATCAAATGCTAGGGTAGAATTACAGCCAAAAAAAACACGTGATTTTTGTCTATGTTTGCAATTCATGTGCATGTGAGTACATGTGAAGGCCAGAGGAGCATGTCCACTGTCCTCTCCCACTCTCCACTTTGCTCTGTGAGACGGGAATTCTCACTGAACCTGTCCTGAGTAGGCTACCTGGCCAGCAAGCTCCCAGGCTCTGCCTGTCTCCATCCTGCAGTGGCGTGCTTATAAGCTCTTGCGGCAATGCTTTTTACGGAGCTGCTGCTGGCTAGGGATTTCAACTAGGGCCTCTTGCTTTCTTACCAGCCGCTTTTACTGAAAGAGCCATCTCTCTATCTCCAAAACTATGATTTTTTTGAACTTAAAAAAAAAAAAAAAAAAAGTGTGTAGCATGCATGTGTGTATGTTTATGTGTGTGTGCGCACATTCTATGTGGAGGCCAGAGAACACTGGGTGTCTTCTATCATTTTCTACCTTATTTCTGGAGACAGGGTATCTGTCTCAACAAATAAGGAGCTCACACTTGACTTAATGGTGCCCAGAAAGCTTGTGGTATCCTCCGTGCTGTGCCCGGTTTTTACACGAGTGCTGGGAACCCAAACGCAGACCCCCACGCCTGCACATCAAGCCCTGAGCCATCTCCCCGGTGTCTCCACAGACTTCTCTTTTGTTTTAAAATAGGGTCTTATTTTGTAGCCTAGGCTGTCCGGGAACTATGTAGGTTAATAGTTAGCCTCAAATAGGTGATCCTCCTGCTTCAGCTTAAGGGCTAGGATTATAGACACTAGCTACAGAAGACATTCAGTAACCTGAAATACTGATTTAAACTCAAAGTTTTTTTTCTGCTTTGTCTTCTAAGTTAATGAGCTTCTTTTTCTTCCTATGACCTATCATTTTAATTCAAAGAGAAATACAGTCACCACCACCCCCCCAAAAAAATGAAAGGAAGGGAGAATCCAAGGTCTTACAACATCCTTTTCTCAGTAATTAAAAATTACAGAACATAAATTTTATCAATATGATTGAGGAGATCTTTTAAGGAGTCAGCTTTAAAAACTGCTGAAACCACGAGGGATGTAAATGACAATCAAGTAACTTCTAAGTCCAGCTTAGCAACACTTACTGCTTTACATCAGAACAGCACATCATACCTTTAGTTGTTCTATCAAGATCTGCAGGTAAGCGTCAGCCTCTGTAAGTTTCTTATCAAAGTCTTGGACACTAGGAACAAATCCTGAATCCAAACCCTGGAGGAAAACAAAGTGAATGATCTGGCAGTGCCCAAGCAACACGTATTACTACAGGAAACTCTTTACACATGAGGAATTTCAACTTTCAAAACAGACAGTATATTTACACAAACGAGTTTGTTTAAATTTTCCAAGAAAAGTACTATATCAACCTCCCTCTCATCAACTACATGTGCTGCTGCTCAAAGGACAGAGTTGGTTCCCTGGCCCTCAAAATCCTTTTCCCCAAACCTCTGCCCCCCCCCACAACTGGATTGATTTTCCACCAAAGCCATGGTCATTTAGCTAAGAAATATAAAACCTCCTAGACTATTTCCTATTTCTCCCCATTTTTTCCTGTCCCCAAAATCTTTGTGTGGTTTTTTGTAATTGCAATTATTTACTGTTGGAGGGGATGGCTCAATGTGTGTGGAGGTCAGAAGACAGCTTGTGGGAGTCAGTTTTCTACCTCCACCACGCAGGTCCTGGCAACTGAACTCAGGCTTGGCAGCAACTGCCTAACCTACTGAGCTAACCCACTGGTCCGTTAACTTGTTTGTTGTTTGTTTGTTTCTCTATGTAGTTCTGGCTGTCCTGGAACTCCCTCTGTAGACCAGGCTGTCCTCAAACTCACAGAGATCCACCTGCCTCTGCCTCCCAAGTGCTGGGATTAAAGATTCTTAACCCACTCCATCAGCTCAGAAGTTTTCCACCCTCTCTTTTCCTTATTAAAAAAAAGTTGCTTTAAAGAAAGCTGAGCATGGTGGCATATATCAACAATCCTAGCACTAGGGAGGCTAAGACAGAATTATAAATTTACAGCTAGCCTGGGCTAAACAGTCTCCCAGCCTTTCCTAAGTGTAACTGCTGATCCTTCTCTCCTCATTAAGGTCCCTATTCACTTTCAGTCTTGGCATGAACACTACACTCTGGACAGGGTGTAAATGTTTATTTATTAGAGGCCCCACTTCTTTCTCAGTCTAAAAGTCCAGCAACAGCATATCCTACTTTTTGTACATCTACATCTCAAGTTCCCAAAAGACCGTAAGCTTCCTGTTTTGACTTTGTTCAAAAGAAATTGAGTTCTTAACCATCTCTGACTAAAAGAGCAAATCTTAGTTGTAAAGGTTAAGCACTTGGAGAGAACCACATTCCCAGCCTGCACACCCAGCTGTCCTGTCCCGAGGAACCACCACCAACTTCTAAGTCAACCACAAAACGGTACTAAGGGGGTGGCAGATGGTGTAGCTCAACAAACTCAGCTGTTCCTGTCTCCCCTGCCTGTGGCCAAGGCACACTGCTTGTTTTGTAGTCTCCATTGAGTGAGCTGACTGACATTATAGCAGCACCCCGCCTGGGCACACGTAACAACACTTCATCACTGTTAAAGCATGACACGACCCAACATCAAACTGACATGCCGAAGCATGGGCTGCAAACCTGGTCCCTAGTTTCTAAGCAAGCTCTCCCCACCTCCTTCCCCCTGCCTCCTGTCACTAAGCAGCAGCTACTCCATCTACTAAACACCAGTGTGTTACTACTATTTCCTGCTGTCCTTCTCCAACTAAAATGGACAGGATGACACAAAATGTTAAAAATTTTAAAACTTACACCCTGTTATGACCATGGGAAAAGCCAATTTATCTTGTGATTATTTTCTTTTTCAAATTTAAAGCTGATAAATCTTGCCTTACTTGCTTTTTACATGCATGTAAAGAAACTTTTTGGAGGAAAAACCCTTTCCAATAAGTGATATATATGAAAACAATGTTTAAGAAAAATTATAATCAATGTATTCACAATCCGTATAATAACAAAATTATAGTTAAACACATTCTTTTGGGGTTTGTTTGTTTTGACACAGGGTCTTACTATGTAGCCCTGGCTGGCCTGGAACTCTCAGATCTGCCTGTGCATGCCACCACACCCTGCTACACTTTTTCATTTTTAAAGACATCCCAGAGAACTTCGTATTAAAAATGTTTGCTGAGCAGAGTGGAGTTCACACATCACATTTCACAGAAGGGACAGTTCCTTCTGACACTTAAGACACCACAGGAAAACAGGGATGGTATGCGTGGCCTGGTTTTTGTTTTGTTTCAAGAGTATTATGGCATAATTAGCAATGATTTAACTATCAAGACCCAGCTAACAGTTAAATACACTGTTCTTATTCAATAGTTTAAAAGATCAAGAGTGAATAGAAGGCGAGTGGGAGAGAGGAAAGATGATCGTTAAGAAATTTCCTCTTCTAAGTTCATTTAGAACTATCACTGTCAGCAAAGTAATTAACAGTGCCTTTTAAACAAATGTGTTAGTGAAACTTCTACAGAAGAGAAACACATTATTTAAACTTCAAGTTTGAACCCCACCTCAATTAATTCTTCAGAGTTAATTGTTGTTTCTTGGATCTATGAGCCTCACTGGGCTCTCTTCTCAGTCCCCTGGATACTTCTTCACCAGCAGAATAAACCCCGGGCTTCATAACCTCACGTTACGGAATGTTTATGGGGAGGTTTTAATGATGGTCATCAGCCTAAAATCGCAAAACTGGCCTAACCACCCTTGCACAGCAATCCAAAAATTGTAGGTGTGCTTTAAAATGAATTCTACAGAGTTAACTTATCTACAGCCAATGAAATAATGTGTACACATTCATCAGTAGCATGGCCAGGCAGGTGACAGTAGTGACACATTTCTGAAAATGACTAAGAATGCACTAAAATCATGACCAGTTTCAGCATCAGCCATCATTTCTGTCCTCCCACTCAGACATTAGATGTGAGGTCTGAGTTGTCTTGTCTCTCCTTATCTCATGGAATAACAAAAGACATTTTAAATTTCTGATTATATTTTGTAAAATAAAAATAAAAACATAAAGCTGTTGGAGTTTTTATTCAAAAAAAAAAAAAAGGTTGAAGAGATAGCTTAGCAGCTCAGAGCGCTTTTTCTTGCAGAGGGCTGTACTTCAGCTGCCAGCGCTCACACAATGGCTCACAACGTCATGTAACTCCAGTTCCTGGGGATCTAACACCCTCTTCTGGCCTCCACTGGCACTCGATGCACATGAACTCACACAGGCACACACACACATGCACACGAAAAACAAAACAAAAAAGAACTTTAAAAATTGTATTATACCTGTTCTTCTTTCCAGCCAATATTCAGACAGGGAGACACCATACTTATTCATATTGATCCTTTTTTAATGGAACTTTAAAAAAGTACTTTTATTCATTGCCCATATACCTCTCACCTCTCTCTCTCTCTCTCTCTCTCTCTCTCTCTCTCTCTCTCTCTCTCTCTCTCTCTCTCTCTCTCTCACACACACACACACACACACACACACACACACACAGAAGAGGGAGAGAGAACTGCACGTGTGTGGATGTCAGAGGGCAGCCTGAAGGAGTTAGTTCTGTTCTTCCTTTGTGTGGATCCTAGGAAATGAAATTGGATCATCAGGCTCTGCATCAGGGGCCTTTCCCAGTGAGCGATCCCACTGGTGCTGGAGACTTCTTTTTAAATAAGACTAAGAAGACTAAGAACATAGACCTTTCCCAAGCTGAGGGTGGTCTATCTTCCTTTGGAAAGAACTGCAAACAGGGCAGACCTTTAATAACTGTGTGATTTAAACTTCTAGAGAGCAGTTTGGGAGTCAAACAGATACGTTTCACAGTATTCTGCACTTGCTTTAACACTGAACACATTACTCTCTGACTTCTCTGAAGAAAGACACAAAGACAGGAACTGTGCCATTCACTCATCAGCACCCTCTGGGCTGTCTCAGCACTAGACAAATGCATGTGGCACCAGCTGCACCAAATGTCAACTGCTGCTCCCCATGCTCCCTCTGGATTTCTGTCTCTGTACTTCTGTTCTCTGATCCCTCTTTCCTTTCTTCTCTTGTCCATGTCCTTCTGCAGTACCTGAAGTGACCACATTGCAGTGCTGGCAATCAGGACCTTGCTGCTCTCTGGCTTACAAGATTGATGGACCACAGTTCTATTTCTTCTCAGTCTGCATAGAAATTCACTTTACATTTTAACTAAAAGTCATTTAGAAGGAAGTCTCAGCATTTAGAAAGAAGATCAAGAGTTCTAGGCAGCCAGTCTCTCTCAAAACACTAAAACAAATTTTAACTTTAACAAGATTAAAAGCAGTCATAGAGAAACTAACACAAAATGGTCTATGATATAACAAGAAAAATGTAATCAGTATTTTCTAATTTCTAATATACAGGACTAGCTTGATATTCTCAGGGGGTACCTAAAAGCTAACATGTCAGCAAGTTAAATTAAATCAATTCCTATTAATGATTTTAGGTGGGACACTAAATACACAACAGAATATTTCACTTCCATTAAAAAGAGCATTACAAGGGCTCTTTTTTAAACCCTGAGGTACATGCAAATCATAGCTTGCTCTGGAGACTCTCCTAGTAAGACTTTTGAGGCAACCAGTAAAAGCTTTTAAAATAACTCCTGCTGGTAGTGATGGACCAATAAACAAAGGTCAGAGTGACCAAAGGTGGCTTAAGGTCTTCTTGACCATAATCAGGAATTAAGAAACTTAAGGGTAGCAAAGTAGTGGTGACACATGCCTTTACCTCAGCACTGGGAGGCAGAGGCAGGTGAATCTCTGAGTTCAAAGTCAGCCTGGTCTACATAGTGAGTCCCAGGACAGCCAGGACTACATAGAGAAAATGTCAGGATCCCCTTCCCCCCCAAAAAAAAGAAAAGAAATTTATGGGTAACTTGAGGAGCTAAGAATAACACTGAATAGGAAGACACAAAAGAATGTGAAAAATGAGACAGTTTCCTATCAAAGTCTTATTTCTTAATGAAAACTTAAAGAGCTGAGTTTGCTAGATGCAGTATTTTTTTTAAACAAAACAAAATAGTATACAATTTTTAAAAAATGTTCTCCCTAAAAAAGAAAAGGAAGCTATGTGTGATTGCACATGCCTAGAATCCCAGCATCTGGTAGGTGGAGGCAGGAGGTTCACAAGTTCAAAGCTAGCCTGAGCTACACTAGTTCCTGCCTCAAAACAAATAATTTGTTTAAAAAGAAAAATATATTTGAAATAAATTATTTATATAAGTCTTCACAGAAAGTTCAAAATGATAAAAAGTCAGCAGTAGAACTATAAAACAAAAAAAAATAGCTTAAAATATTAACAAAGGAAAACTTCAAAGAAACCCCATCTAATGAAAGGAAGTAAGAATATGGACAACAGGCATTTTATTAGCAAAACAAACACTAAAACTAACGAATTTTTACTCAAATGCCATTTTAATTAAAATAAGAGCACCTGCAAAGTCTATGCTAACACCTGGGGATGGCACGTTTGAGATGACCTCTCACCCAATCAAAGAAGCAGAGGGCATACTTACGATTCAATCACTTACAATTATTTTTGAAAATTCAAGAACTGGAGAGATACCAGAAGACTGGAAAAAAGCAAGTGTGGTACTGATCTTCCATAAAGGTAAGAAAAGAGAGAGTAGAAAGTTACCATGTTGCGCGTCTGACATCATTAATCAAGCAAAGGACTAAGAGAAAACTGTATCTACACAGAGGAAATAAGGACACAAGCAAGTGACAAGTTAAAAACCAAACAGTCTGCCAAAATTACTGGCTTTTCTGTTTCTTAGAAAATTAAGTTAGCATGTTAAGCTCTTGGAGAAATGACACCATTCTGTCTTTCTATCAGATTGGTCGAAAGTTCATTTAATAACAAAAAAGTATACTAAAGAAACAACTTAGTAATTTTCATGTGCCCATGATTCCATGAGGGATACTAATGACATCCTTGGCTACCTGAGCATCCTGAAACATTTATGCCCCACGGTCCACCCACATCAGCTAAAGAACAGGCCTTGGAGCTACTGAGGAATCCTGAAGTAAGCAATTCTGTAGAGTATTTTTAACCCTAAAGATATAATATTCAAGTACCAATTCATTTGGAGACAAGATCATCAGTTTTTAAACACCCATATAACACTGAGCACGGATCAACTTTTCCCTCGACTGCACCTTCTTGGAAGACATTTTCCCATGGCTACACATGGCTTCAAATTAGGTCCTTTTAACCACATAGTAGCTATCGGTTTCTTACCAAAAACTGCTGGGTACCCCCAAGAATGCCCTAAAAGGTCTTTTCTCAATTCTAAGTGAACAATACTAATGCTATGGATTCACCATGAATAAGACATACTGAACTTTTTCAGAGTACTATACTATAATGTCTGTTACATACTTCTTTCTCATTTTATCTCATTTATGACATTGTAAAGTAGTTATAGGCAAGGCTCAGGCCCAGAATCCCAGTACTTAGGAGGCCGAGGCAGGAGAACAGCTGAAAGTTCAAGGCTAGCCTGGGCTACAAAGCAAAACCTTGTCTTAAAAAAGAGAAAAGATCGTGAGCTAGACTGACACTGAACTATTTCACAAGTGCTTACTGAACATTCAGATCGTCCATTATTATTTCTTTTTTTACTGAAAATAGATTTTTTTTCATATAATATATTCGGATTGCAGCTTCCCCTCTTCCAACTCCTCCCCAATTAGAATGTTTGATTGAGATTCTAATCCACTCCTCTACCTACAAACGCTACTACACTTTTCTATTAAGTTACAATACTATTGGAAAGGAGTTTGTAGCCTGGAGAGACATGTGGTCTGAAAATCTTCTAAGGAGCTGTAGTGGAATGAGCACAAACAAGCGTTAAGGACAGAGCAGGTTGCATCCCAACTCTGCAACGTCTAACAGACTACCTGAGTGGTCAGTACAGCTCACTGCCCCTCCTTTCATTCCCCCATCAACAAGAGGGACTAGGAACCCAATAGAAGCTGTTCAATTTCCTTTCTAGATCTGGAGCCTTGGAGAGCCAGAATTCACTTCCTTTAGTCCCAAGATCCACAAAGTACTTCACAGGCAAATCATTTTGATGGATTTTTAAAAAAAGAACAAAGAAGACTAGCAAATAATACTATAACCCATGTGCAGTTTTTCTTAGGGAATATACAATCTAGAAAAAGACACAAGCATTAAACTTAACATTCCTTTTAAAAAAGAAAACATAGTAAGTTGATGAACCCTGAAGAAGATAATGGATGGTATAAAAATAGTAAAAGCAATAAGCAAAGTGTGGCAAAATACAGCCAACAAACAGATCAGAGGGAAAAACCCAGTATGGATGGTTCAGAAAACTATTGGTAATTATGCCTAAAGCATAAAATGTAAGTTGCATCTAATAATTTACCTTGGGAACCAAGAGTCAAATAATATAAAGAAAGCTTCCACCCAAACCAAAAATTATAATGGTTAAACACAACTCTAAACAACAGCAAAATAAACCACTAAAACTGTTTCTATTTTTAAATTTATATAAGAAATAGTTTAATACTTAAGTTTTCATTTTGTTTAAAAAAAGAAAAATGAACTACAAAATCTAAATTGCTAACACAGAGACAGGACAGAAATGGGCTGTTTCACCCAATAGGTGAATCAAGAATTAAGATCAGTACAGACCAGTACTAAAATTCATGACTGGGCACAACTGTTTAGTTCTTAAGATGAAACTCTTATGCACCCTTCCACTGACAGAGCAAAATATAAATATGGACTCCATAAAGTGGTAAGATTTCTTAAAAATGGAACAATTTAGCTGGGTGGTGGTGGTGCACACCTTCAATTCCAGCACTCGGGAGGCAGAGGCAGGTGGATCTCTGAGCTCAAGGCCAGCCTGGTCTACAGAGTGAGTTCCAGAACAGCCAGGACTACACAGACAAACCTTGTCTCAAAAAAACAAAACAAAACAATCATGGAAACGAGTTTATAGGCCTTTATAAAATAGTTAGCACTGATACTTATCTCACAGATATGAATGATATAGAAACTGCACACTTTAGAAATCATTTTAGGAATACATTGTAAGCTGTGTTTTTAAGTTTATATACCCCCCATACCTCCATCTCTTCCTGAATCAAACACAGGGAAAGGCACTGAAATTCTACTACATAGAGTAGTAGGAGGACCAAGAGCCTCTCACAGTTTTTGCTTGACATACTTAATTTTTCTAAGTATTTCTTTTATAAAAAAACATCAAGGGCATGGAAAAATATTCAGAAATCACAAGCTATACATTTTTTAAATTATATGCAAAATCACCAGTTTTAGTCTTTTAAGATTATCTATGAAATTCTAAAATCTTCCAAAGAGTTGTCATTGCTGGAATACCCCATTCCAATCGAAATGAATCATAGCCAAATTTGTAACATCAATTAAAGGTAAAGCGCCAGGCAGTAAAAAGCCCTGAAAACAGAGACTGTTGGCATACTGGAAAAAATGAGCCCCTTTACAAAAAACAAAGCAAGACACTGAGGGGATTCCATGCCCTTCCTGCCAACATGCTCATGACTCAACTTCTAAGAAAGTTGTTTGCAAACAACGCTGTTCTTCAGGGACAACTGAGTTAGCTGGGCTACTTGAAGGCTTTTTTATTTTATTTTGCTATTATTCTCCGGTGGGAGTCTGCCATAGAATGCACGTGGAGGACAGAGGACAACTCTGGAGTTTGAGGCTGTCCCTCCACCGTCTGTGGGGTCCCGGGAGCTCAGTCAGGTCATCAGGCCTGCATGGCAGGGGCTTTATTTTACTCTCTAAGCCTTTTCTCAGGTTATCAATCAGGTTAAGCTATCCCAGCATTTGAGTAAACTGTGAAACAGAGGAACAAACATTCTTGCCTTCCCTAGTCTGAGATTATCAGCATTTAATTTGCTTTATTCTTAAAGATCTACCAAATGCAGTTGTTTTTGGGAAATTTCCTGGAAATATGCTCTACGTGCAAACAGGAGAAAGTAAAATTGATCGTGTAAGTCCGTAAGCTGAGCATCTAAGCAAGCACTGAGAATTCTCCTAACTACTTGTGGTTATGCAATGTTTTCTACACAAACCCACTGTGCTTTTCCGACATGACCCGACCTCTGCACAGCAGACAACAAGCTGGCAAATTAATGCACAAGGGGACTTGCATGATAAAACCACTCATACATACCAAAGGGTTTTAGCTCACGCTGAATGAAAAACAACCTTTAAAAGAATAGGTTCCACACTGTCCTAGCCGTATCCCTTACACTGCGTTTGCCAAACTGTCTTTGTGTAACTGATTTCTGCTGCCCGTGGATGTCCAGTGGAAGGAAACACAGGCTCCGTTTTGCTAAAGTTGCTCAAGGTACACACAAAATTGTCCAATTAAAAAAGCTGGAAGTCTACCAAGATGACCTGAATTCATTGTTCTTTACTATCTTCCCCCAAGCCAGTGCTTGGTTTGTGGCAAACGCAGAAGGAGGAGGAGGAAGGAGGAGGAGGAAGGAGGAGGAGGAGAAAGAAGGAGAAGAAAAGATGGTGGGTACTGAATCCTTCAGTGTGCTTACGTACTATTACATGAAGAACATAAAGATGTTCCTGCAAGTTCTACATCAGCATCCCTTGAAACAGTGCCTCACTCTGTTAGTAAAGACTGCACAGATGCTGAGGTCCGATGCTGATGAGGAATTCTAATTAAAAAAAAAAAAACAAGAGCTAACAGGACAAAAGGCTATTGCAATAAACAGCAGTGCGATACATAAGATGATCAGGCAGTGACAAATTTCATTCTCTCATGCCAAGTCTTGTCACAAACACATTTTTACACATACTACTCTGGGCTTTAGTCCTATGTTACAATAATTATTTATTCATTGGGTATCTCCTGTGACTACACTCTGTGCTGGACACCCTAGAGATGCCAAGGTGAAGCAGACACTGATCCTGACCTAAGAGTTTCCATCTATTTGAAATCAGCATCTGTCTAGAACAGTGGTTTCTCAGCCTGCAGGTCATGACCCCTTTGGGGTCAAATGACCTTTTCACAGGTGTTGTCTAAGACCATCAGAAAACACAGATGTTTACATTATAATTCATAACGGTGGCAAAATTACAGTAATAACAAAAATAACGTTATGGTTGGAAGTCACTACAACATGAGAAACTGTATTAAATAAAGGGTCACAGCATTAGGGAGGGTAAGAACCACTGGTCTCGAGTATCTGATTTGAACAGTAAGTAAGTGCAATGGGAAAGGCACCAAAGGATGCAGAGGAAAAGAGGGTAAGAGAGGCTTTAAGAGGGAGCACCGGGGAATCCAGGCGTGGACAGAGGCAGGAGTCTGTAATAGAGCAGTGGGCTCTGGCTCATCCAATGCAATGTTCCGACTTTCATGATGACTTTCTTTCATAATGACTATTCAGGGCTAAGCAAGCCAACAAAAGAGTCCGTGGGACTCTAGGAATTCCGAACAGCAAGGAAGCTTTATCCCTGTGAGCCTGAAGGGGAGCCAGGACTGCACACAAGAGCTTCAGGAGCCATGGCTCCAAAGAGGTGCGCACAGCAGTAACACCCTACAAGCTTTGGTTTCCCTTCAGTCTTCTATCACTGCCTCCCATGGGCTAAAGCCAAACAAAAGCCCAAGAATAAAGAGCCTGGAACATTGGCTCTAAAGCCTCCTGAGGCACACAAAGAGAACAGAATGCTTCTGGAAGAAGGGAGAGCACAGGATACACAGACTGAGAAACAAAGAAGAATCATCTCTTGGAGAGTCTTTTTCAGATCTAGATGCTGACTTCAAAGGAAACCAAAATTAGTGGCCGAATCAGAAAAAGTCCTACGGTTTGAGAGGCAAGGTGAGCAATGGGTAGAGGTGTGTCGAGAACACCAGGATACAGCCTGGATTTAGGCTCAATCCCTAGTTATTCCAGACTTGGCAAATCACTTGGAAGACACCTTTTATAGAGGAGGTGGGGAGAATGGAGATCAATTAGATTTTAGGCTTTCTTCCTTCCTGTTCTAGGATTTCCTGAAGCAAATACCTCCAAGTTAATGACTGTTCATGCAGACAGTAAAAACTCCATTACACTGGGATGATCTATGGCTGATCTCATTTAAATAAAACCAAGAAATTGTAGTTTTCAACTATACAAGGTCTTCCACAGTCTGACAAAGAATGCTAAAACTCAAGTGAACTATTGTTCATTCCCTATAACCTTGAAACTTATAAAGACTAAAGCAACCAGAGTTTAAAACAAGCTCTAGAATGCCAAGAATGCAAAGAAACAGAGTAAGCAACTTGGCTAAAGACCACATATTAGAAAAACAAAATGAGCTGTAGTCAATATACAGTCAAGTTCTTTAAAGTATCTACAGAAATGAACTTCAATGCCAAAACTGCCATACTAGTCCCCCGCTTCCCCCCCCCTGCCATACACACAGAGAGCAAAAATTACCATTCATTCATGGCAAAAAACATGCACTGACTCTCTGCTATGGCCAGGTGCTTAATTAGGATTTCCAAAAGACTTCTTTAAGGATAATAGAGAAAACAGCAAATAGGATCAAGCATTACTCAATATTAAGAAACTAAAATTTCAGAACCCTTCCTAAGCTCCTTTGACTGCTCTAGCCAACAGCATGCTTCTTCTCATGATACTGCGCACCCAAAGCAATGTGTTAGTATTGCTACTGGTATTATTTCAACTACATCAGAAGTCATATGGAAGTCACACACAAGATATAGAATCCGCCCACCATCACAGCACAGTTTCTAAACATTTTCTCCAATTCCGTTATACTTGTAACCAGTTCAGTCTAGTGACCTAAGAAATATTTTAATATAGGAGAAAAAAAATCTAGTTCCAATACACCTGAGTAAAAGGTTTGTATTTTAGGATATTATAACAGTTCATATTTGGATCATTTATGTCACGTCCAAAGGAAGCTCCATTTGCCAAAATTCTGTTAGTTGACAAAAGCCAACATTCCTTAGGACTTTGTGAAGCTAGTTCCCCTCTACCAAAGGTGCCATTTCCCTTAATACTGGCTGAAGGGACAGCTGCTGTCTGTGGTGCCTATTAGCATATCAAAACACATGCTGGCCTCCAGGCTCCCTCAGTATCACAAGTAACTGTTACACATACCAGGGTCCATGCTAACATCCTAGCGTGCGCACACACACACACACACACACACACACACACACACACACACACACACGTGTCCTAACATCCTCCTTCTAACACTGCTCTGTCAGCTATGCACTCTCTCGGTCCTTTCTTCATCTCTTGCTCTCCCCTGTACCTTCTCTGCTCCTGCTGCTCTCATGGCAAGGTCCAGTCTACTGGCCATATTCAGTTCACCATGTTCAGTCTACTACTTTCTCCTTCTGCTCTGGACTCTTCCAGAAGCCTCTGGCTGTTCTCTCCCTCATATATACAATAAAAATCTTCCCCTTAACCATATCATGAGTGCTCATGCCATCAGTTTATACAACTTACCTATTTTCTAAACACCTATGATGTTCTACTGGGCTCAGAAAGCCAAACCCCAAGTACGGCACTTGTGAATGCCGCACCCTTGAAATGAAGGGCACTCGAAGGCCTTACAAGTAGTCTCTGAATTTCTCATGTTCCCCCTTTCTCCCAAAGCAGTTGGGGAAACTAGAATTCCTTTACCCACGGCTAGCCTTAAGAACCGGAACCCCCTGGGCAATGGCAGCACACACCTTTAATCCCAGCACTTGGGAGGCAGAAAGGAGGCAGGCAATCTCTGTGAGTTCAAGACCAGCCTGGTCTACACAGTGAGTTCCAGGACAGCCAGGGCTACACAGAGGCTTTAAAAAATAAAAAATTTCTCTTGCTAACTTGTTTTGTTTATAGGGTACCAGCTGTGACCCTATGAGCAAAGAAACATGAGACCAGCCTACATAGCCAGACACTCCATTAGTGACAAAGATGAGTGCAAACCTTTGATTTCTAGCAAATTATGGCCTAACAAGAATCAGACATATGAACAAAAAAATTATAATTTAGCAAAAGCTGTGAGAGATATGGACAGATTCTGTAATGGCACACAAAGTAACTCACTGTCTTCCTTTAGACAGCAAGGGAAGGGTCGAGGTGCTGGGCACCAGGGGCCACGCCAAAGCTTAACCACCTGAAATGTGGGGTAGTCTAAGCAAGAGAGAAAGGCAGACGGTGTGAAGAGAAAGAACTCAGAAGCTAGACATGGTCTGACGAGAAACCGCTCACAGCAAATGCCTTGAGTAGAGTGCCTACAACTGGCTTCAGACAGCTGTGGGAAGAATTAGCCACGACTGGGGAGAGCCTTAAAGGCATGCCAGGAGCTGGACCGCGAGAGGCACCCAAAACAGGAGCGTGGAGTGACTCAGTGTGTTTTTGAGGAAAGAGGCTGGGTGTGGCTTGCCTCTCACACACTAGATCCGATTTCCCAAAAGTCCACTGAGAGATGATGAAGGACTCAGAGAACTATCATGCAAGAAAGTGTCAAGTCCAAGAGGCTGAAAGTGTCAAATCTAAGGCAGGCAGAGCTTTAGACACGGAAAACAGCTATGAATGGTTGTTGGTAGACCCTGTCAAAATATTTAAAGAGGAAGACTAGCTCCAACAACAGCAGTGACTGTCTAAACCTTGACTGAAAAATTTTCAAAACAATTCTCTGCTACGTACATTATAGTAACCATAAAAACTTCTCGTAGTGTAAGAATCCGTTACTTTTCCACAGAACAGCATTTAGTGATAGAACCTGACACATCCGAGGCCATCTGGAATATTTTAGTATAAACACACGATTATGGATTGCTTTGTCATCATTATTACCTTTCTAAATCAAGAGCACAAAACGTGGGTGTGGTGGTGGACATGTGTAACCCCTGCAGGAAGGTCAAGAGTTCAAGTACCAAGACCCTGTTTCAAAAATGTACAAGCCACACAAGTGGATTTCCAATAGACAGGACCTAGTGAGATCACAGCAAACAGATCCTACACTGAACTCAATTCCCTGCTGATCTTCAACTTGACGGTGCCCAAAATACTTTTCACCCTCTTATTTATGAGATGTGCTTCAAGTACAACGTCATCCCTGTTCCAAGCAAACTCAGGACACGCAGGAAAACACCCAACTTAAAAAAATATTGTTTGTTTAAATTCTCAAACTAAAATTTCATTTTTAGTGATGTATGCCTACCCTGGAGGAGGGAAAACCATCTGGCTTTTATTTAAGTAATCCCTTGTAGAGATGCACCAAAAATAAAAGTTTTGTTTTTTTTTTAAAAAATCCCCAAGTAAAAGCGAAGGATAAGAAATGTCAGTACTGGTCACTAACGGGCTCTAGCGCTTGTTCCAACACAGGAGGTCTTCTGAGAGATGACTTAGGGGCCGCTTCATCAGAGTTCCCGTTTTAAAGGCGCTGGGAAGGCTTTTAAACCGCATCGACCACTTTAAGACCCTCCCCAGCTTCCCCAATGAGAAATCTGGAAATAGTTATTTGGCTTTCAATTTCTTTAAAAATAGCTAAAAAGTAAAACAATTTGATCACGCAAAAACCAAGTCTTCAAATTAGAAAATGTCTTATTCAACTTAACTCTCAATCTTTCATGATTGGGGGGGAAAAAAGAAAATGTTAAGTACAGCAGGAGGGCCAGCAGGGGCCTTCCTGCTACGTTAATCACAGAAAACTTTCCACAACTGAGCTAAGGCTGACAACCTAAAACCTTCCCTACAGTCGTTCTGCGAACCCCATAAAACTGTACTGGAGTTTCCAAAAATATTTCCAACAGCTACTTAAAAACAAAACCACCTCCTTCCTCACCCACCCACAAACAGCAGCATCCATAACTGACACACGAACACTGGGCCAAGCACCAGCACAACGCCAAAACATCCCAAATTCTACTTGGCCGGCGAGAGAAGGTTCTACTAATGGGCGCAGGCAGGATCCGAGTTGAGCTTTCACGTTTGGAGCTCAACTGTGACGGGCCATTGTGAGTCAACCTTCGAAAGGAGAACCGAGTTCCACAGAAATGTTTCCCAAGCAGGACAGCGGCCCCTCCGAGGGAGCTGGGGGCGTGGGCTCAGGGAAGGCGGCCCCTCGCCGCCGGGACCTGAGGGGTCTACTCACTTCGCAAGCGGCCAGCAGGAGAGCCATTCGCCGCGGCCGGCGGCCGTCCCAGGGCAGGGGAGGGGCTCCTTCCCGGCCCCGGATGCCCCTCCGCGGCCGGCGCCCCAGCCCAGAGCAGCCGGAGGACGCCCTCCCCCGCCCGCCCCCTGCGCCGCGGCCCAGGCGCCGCCCCGATTGGCTGGCCCGGGCAAAGAGGTCCCTGGCGATTGGCCACAGGTCACCTGCATGGGAGGTGAGCGGCTGCCGATTGGCGGTTGGCCCCTTAGGCGTCAAGGCCGAAGGAGCAGAGGCAGCTCCGGACTCCCGCCCCCGCCCACCCTCTCCCCTAAGTGGTGGGGAAGGCCCGGGGACGCGCTTCACCTGCTAGCTGGCCATCTGGCAGCTCCTGAGCTCCGAAGTTTCATCTTGATTACTGATTTTGCCTCCAGAAAGTTGTTCTGTCATTCGAGGAAGGCGGGAGAGGAGGAAACACTACAGCCTACCAGTAAACAAGAGCTTGGGTGTCTGTTTTATTTGTGGGTTAAGCGTCTGTGGGCTTGATGTTTTGAAAGCACCGTAAGGAGTGTAGGTGGCTTGTGAAGAACTTCAAGAATCCAAATGGTGTAACTGTGAAGTTCAGGCTTGGGGCACCTGGGCAGAGGCCCAAAATGCAGGAAATCACAGACACCAGTGATTGGCTTATCGATCTGGAGAGTAATCTCCTTTTCTATTTTTCCTTAGAATCTCGACCCTTCTAAGACTCTACAAAACAATTATTTGCTGTAATTTTGTGGCGCAGAGTTGAAGAAATACTCTCTACACTCAAACTGCACTGCTATACTCATTGGTATTTTTAGTTCATGTAAATTGTTTCAAAGTTCATGGAATTAGTTCTCCCATGATCTCGGTCACAGTAAGTGAAACCACTATCATCCACTCTAAAAGGCAAACCAAAAATGTAGCAGTCCTTAGGGGCCTGCCTCCCTGACATATTCAAATTTATCAACCAAGTTCTGTAATTCTTACCTCCAATGTGCTTTCAGTTCCACATCTCCTGTCTCAAATAATGGCCCCTCTTGGAATAATTTCCTCACTACAGTCTTCCTGAATCTACCATTCACACTCAACAAAAGATCTAGAGTTATTTCCATAGCATCTCACTACCAATTAAGGGACTTAGCACAGCTCTGCATGGTTCACAAAGATCTATGACTCAGTATTTGACACTGACCCACACAACAGTTTTAGAGCCCCACCTACATCTTTCAACTTGTACTCTATTTCTGTCTTCCACACAAAGGCTCTTTGCAAGCTTCTTTAATTTGCCGAGGACTTCCAACTCCAGCCCCTGTGCAGCTGCTATTTCTTTCCCACTGTCTCCTTGACAACAACTTGGGCTCTTCATTCACTCCTCACTGTCATTTCTACACAACGTAAATTATTCCTATTTTAGGTCATCATTAGCCCAGGAAACTTTTTTGTGTAACTTACCACAGCTATAATTTTCCTTTATTATTTGGGGTTATTTAATAACTTTTTTTGTCTTAATTTGTGCATGATAAAATGTAGTGGTTTGGATGAGATTGACCCCCAAAGGATCATATATCTGAACACTTGTTCTCTAGATGGAACTATCTGGGAAGGATTTTGGAGGTGTGACCTTGTTGGGAATGTTGCTCAGTGACTGTGTGCTTGCCCATGAGGACCTGGATTTACTCCTCAGTAATAAAAAACTAAATAAAAAATAAAAAACAAAATGATCCATCAAGTCATGTTATCACATTTACTTCTCTGCTGCTGTGATAAAGCAACGAGCAAAAAGCAACCAGGGTGGGAAGGGTTTGTTTAGTTCACAGGTTACAAGCCGTCACTGAAGGAAGCCAGGGGACTCAACCCAGGAACTTGACAGAAACCCAGAGAAACTCTGCTTACCTTACCGCTCCCTCACTCGCTCGCTCGCTTGCTTCCAGTGCTTACTCAGCTTGCTTTATTACAACCTGCCCAAGGGCAATACCACTATAGTGGGCTACCACCCATCAATTAGCAACCCCCAACTGCTCCCCCAGAGTTGCCTATAGGCAAGCTGAGGAAGGCAGTCTCTCAAAGTTCCTTTCCCCAGATGTCTCTAGCTTGTGTCAAGTTGTAAGAAAATTTAACCAGCACACATGTAAAGACCAGGAGGAAACAAGTATATTTTCCTAAATATTAGAAGCCTATCCCAAAAGACTGTATAATTCAAATACTACATATAACAGCACTTAGGATTTGAATGCAAGATCATCTTTGGCTAAATAGTGAGTTGGAGACCAACCTGAGCTACATGAGACCCTGCCTCAAAAAACTCAAAACAACAAAACAAATCTATGTGTTAGGTAATGGTGAGTCACTAGAAATCATCAGTGACAACAAACAGAGCATCCTGGTGGGAATACTGATAACAGGGAGCTATGCATATGCGGGGCAGGGATATAAGGAGGGGATCACTAAAAAACTCTAAAATATATGGTGCTTTGTTTTTGTTTTTAAGCCAAACCAATTCCTCTAGACATTGACCTAGCAACAGAGGCCAAGTGACCAGAGCAGACAAAAGGCAACTTGATTTTCAGAAGCAATCTGTACAGGCTCTCAATATTTTAGGCTAAGTCTTCAGAAATTTTAAACTGAAGTCAGCCAGTCAATCCCTATATAGGAACATAGGGCAGATGGAGTACGTATGTCACTTGGCATATGGAAGAAACAATACCTAGCTTACCATCAAAGCTGCCATGTTTCACCAAGAGAAACTGCTGTGAACACATTATCCAATGGAAATACTCTGTTCAGAATTAGAATTAGCAGCCTCTCCACAGGCCCACGATGTCTATGATAGTGCAAAGTCCTGCTCACGGCTGTATCTTCAGCTTCTCATCACGAGGGACTGGCATAACAATTAGGTGCTTAAAAATGTCTGTTGGGGTAACAAAATGCCAGGTACTGTGCTGTAACAGCCTCAATACACTGGGGGTGGAGGGAGGTGGAAAAAAAAACAGTCTAGGGTACACAACAGGGAAGTCAGCGGACAAGAGACCAGTTTTTCCTCTGTGAGTCTTTAGTTCCATTCAATTTTTAATATTAATTTGAGGTATACTATTGCCCTAATTTTCATAGGTAAGATTCTACATTGGTTACTTAACTTTATTCTGAAAGAACTTCTACATTTCATTTTTAAAACGTACTAAATGAAGTGCAGGCATCTGTCAGTGAGCTGAGCTTAAATGAATCTTAGTTTAGATTCTGTTGCTTTGGATTATATTTGGATTTCATTTGGAAGTTCCTTTTGAATGATTTTATAAGAGTTTAAACCTGAGATATTTACATTTTGCTTTATACTTGCCTACATTAAGTAATATTATGGCATAAAACTCAAAGACTACCCTTTGGGGCCTGCAATAGTTTATTCTAAAATATGAGCCCAAACTTACTCAAGTTTACAAACGACTTTTTTGTTGTTGTTGTTTTGTTTTGTTTTGTTTTCAAGACAGGGTTTCTCTGTGTAGCTTTGCGCCTTTCCTGGAACTCACTTGGTAGACCAGGCTGGCCTTGAACTCACAGAGATCTGCCTGCCTCTGCCTCCCGAGTGCTGGGATTAAAGGCGTGCGCCACCACCGCCCGGCACAAACAGCTTTTTATACCTGTACAGCAACCAGGTAAGCTGCTCACAGGCTGAGAGGGAGTTAAGGGGCCCAGTGGCCTTCTGACTCTTTACAAGGAGCTTCCAAACTTGGCAGACATTAAAACAAGGACAGTGAGTCACAAACCCAAACATAAAGACCTGAATGTGGCAAGAGAATCTGTAGGAAGTAGGAGATGACATCAGTGGGGACGGGCAATATGTGTGTGGAAATGTCAGAGAACAAACTTAATAAAGAACAATAGAAAAAGACTCGTGAAAAAGAAAAAGAAGGGTGGGAGAGGCTAAGAGAGAGGAAAGAAAAAAAGAGAGAAGTGCCTACAGTTAACACAGACTACCTGTAGGAAACTCAGCTCCACAGGATTTAAACAGAGGTTTTCAGTTGTACTTCCCATCTCCAGACTACACTAATTACAATTTGCTGATACCCACAAAGAAGCAGAGGTGACCCAGAGAAAGAAGGAAGAGAATTAAGATGAAGAAAGGTAAACAAAGCTTTAGTTGAAATGACGTAGGAATGGAAGACTATGTGCAGACATTACAGGCTAGAGATATCAAATTTCTAACAACTGAGGTTGAAGCCAGGCATAATGGTGCACGCCTTTAATCCCAGCACTCGGGAGGCAGAGGCAGATGGATCTCTGTAAGTTCAAGGCCAGCCTGGTCTATATAGGGATTTCCAGAACAGCCAGGACTACAAAGAGAAGAAACCTTGTCTCAAATTCTGTCCCCTCAGAGAGAGAGAGAGAGAGAGAGAGAGAGAGAGAGAGAGAGAGAGAGAGAGAGAGAGAGAGAGAGAGGTTGAAAAGCAATTAAGTGGCAGAAGAGATCCACGGCCAAACCCCAGGTGGAGCTCCAGAAGTCCAACTGGGGAGAGACAGAGAGAGACAGAGAGAGAGAGAGAGAGAGAGAGAGAGAGAGAGAGAGAGAGAGAGAGAGAGAGAGAGAGAGAGAGAGAGAGAGAGAGAGGAGGAATTATATGAGCAAGAGATATGGAGACCATGATTGGAAAAAGCACAGGGACAAATAGCCAAACTAGCGGAAACACATGAACTATGAACCAATAGCGGAGGAGCCCCCATGGAACTGGACCAGGCCCTCTGGATAAGTGAGACAGTTGATGAGCCTGAACTGTTTAGGAGGCCCCCAGGCAGTGGGACCTGGGACCTGTCCTTGGTGCATGAGCTGGCTTTTTGGAGCCTGGGGCCTATGCTGAGATACTTTGCTCAGCCTTGGTGAAGGGAGGAGGGGATTGGACCCGCCTCAACTGAATCTACCAGTCTGGGCTGACCCAGGGGAGACCTTGCCTGGGAGGAGGTGGAAGGCTGGGGGGTGGGAGGAGGGAGGACAGGAGAATCCGTGGCTGATATATAAAGTTAAATTAATTATAAAATAAAAATATATGGGCTGGAGAGATGGCTCAGGTTAAGAGCACTGACTGTTCTTCCAGAGGTCCCAAGTTCAATTCCCAGCAACCATATGGTGGCTCACAACCACTCTAATGAGATCTGGTGCCCTCTTCTGGTGTGCAGATATACATACAAACAGAACACTGTATACATAATAAATAAATAAATCTTAAATAAAAAATAGGGATTGGGAATTTAGCTCAGTGGTAGAGCGCTTGCCTAGCAAGCACAAGGCCCTGGGTTCGATCCTCAGCTCAAAAAAAGAAAAAAGAAAAAAGAAATAAAAATATTTATTTAAAAAAATTATGTCATATATAAAGACACTGCTTTGCTTATGAAAGAAAGAGAGAGAGAGAGAGAGAGAGAGAGAGAGAGAGAGAGAGAGAAAGAAAGAAAGAAAGAAAGAAAGAAAGAAAGAAAGAAAGAAAGAAAGAAAGAAAGAAAGAAAAGCAATTAAGTATCACCATAGATTTCACAGCTAGTAAAGGGGCAGAGGCAGGCCCCAAGTCCCGGTTCTCCTACATCTACAGAATTTCTGCTTACCCACTTCTCAAACCACCCATGAAAGCTTGGTTGGTGCTGAGCTTCTGCATGTGTACCATGAGCATATTATCAGTAAAATGGGTTCCTCTCTAATCTCATGAGCTTCATAAGCTTAAGAAGGAGATGTATGAGTAAGAAGAGAGGATGTACATGAAACTCACACCACTCCTAGCAAAAACAAGTGTCCATATGCTCATTGCTAAGAATACACAGCAGAGAGTTCCGGGGCTGCAAGAGATGAAAGCACAGCGCAGGCTAAGGAAGAGACCCCCTTCACTATAATAAATATAATAGAGCTGTAATTTTGCTACTGTTGTGAATCAAAATGTAAATATCTGATATGCAACCCCTCTGAAAGGGCTGTTCAATCTCCAAAGGGGTCATGACCCAAAAGTTGAGAACTACTGCTCTAGAGGGTCCCCCCACCTCGTTTATGAATGCCTCAGCATCATTAATGATGGTTGTTTACTTAAAGAATGAAAAAGAAAATAAATTAAGGAATATTGGTTGGGATAGTATAAGAAATAGAGCTCCCAAGATAAAGCAAAAACCTAACCTGAGCGTGACTGCACTGATACCCAGTGAAGGGATTGAGGAAAGTGATTCTGATAGACTCAGCCCAGCTCAAGCAGGTCACATGGATTGAACACCTGAAGACCTAGCTTTCTCATCCCATCACTCAGAGGTCAAGGCTGGCATCAACAAGACAAGAGAGGCTTAAAGATGAGGGCTTCAGGGGCTGGAGAAATGGTTCAGTGGTTAAGAACATCTGGCTGCTCTTCCAGAGGTCCTTAGTTCAATCCCCAGCAACCACATGGTGGCTCACAACCATCTGTAATGAGATCTGGTGCCCTTTCCTGGCCTGTATATACATAATAAATAAATTAATATTTTTTTAAAAAAAGGATGAAGGCTTGAGAAAAACCTTTTTATATGAAGAGAACAGGTGTTCTTGTTTTGGGTTTTGATTTTTGTTTTCTTTTCTTTTCTTTTTGGAGGAGACAGGGTCTATTGATGTTTTTGAGACAGGATTGCACTATATAATCCTGACTGGACTGGAACTCACTATATAGGCCAGACTGGCCTGGAACTCACAGAGATCTTCTTGCCTCTGCTTCCCAAGTGCTGGGATTAAGGGTGTGTGTACTACCACATCCAGCCGCAAACAAGTTTTCATTAGATATTAAACCAAATAAAAAGATCTCACTGCAAGAGATTCAACGAGAACTCAACAGAAGGTCATTAAAAAGTTTCTAGAGCTGGAGATATCTGTCAGCTGGCGGAGTGCTGGCTGGCAAGCACAAAGTCCTGGGTTTGAACCTCAGTACTGCCTAAACAAGGCTTGATGAATCAAGCCTGCAATTTCAGCACTTGGAAGGTGGAGGCAGGTGGATCAAGTTCTACGTCATCCTCAGCTACATAATGAGTTCAAGGCCAGCCTGGGCTACAAGTGACCCTCTTTTTTTTTTTAAGAAAAAGGGAGGAGTTTAAATTTAAATTCATTTAAATTTAAATGAATATTCTATTAGAAGTGAAAACAATTAAATTGGGTTAGATACAGCCACCTCACTTTTGTAGCATCTTATTTATTTTTAATTTATTTTCTGTTCATGGGGGCTTTGCCTGCAGAGGTCAGAAGAGGGCATCTGATCCTCTGAAACTGGAGTCACAGGCTCACAGAGGGTTGTCAAGCACCATGTGGGTGCTGGGAATTGAACCCAGGTCCTCTGGAAGAACAGAACGTGCTCTTAATCACTGGGCCATCTTGCCAGCCCTCATAGCTTCATAAAATGGGCACTAAAAGCAAAGCAAACAGACAGTGGTAAAACTGTCCAGCCATAAGAAATTCTAACGGTGTTGGCAAAAGCAATGTTAAAGAAGCAGGCCACGAGGTCTACACTGGGAAACCAGGTAAGTAAAACCTAAAATGGCCAAGAAAAATGACTATGCAAAGCTCAGATCAATCCAAGAGAAGCGAGGGCTGGAGGAAGTAAAGCAGTAGAAGGGGATGGTGCTAAGAAAACATCCTTTGGCCGGGCGGTGGTGGCGCACACCTTTAATCCCAGCACTCGGGAGGCAGAGGCAGGCGGATCTCTGTGAGTTGGAGGCCAGCCTGGGCTACAGAGTGAGTTCCAGGAAAGGCGCAAAGCTACTCAAAAAACCAAAAAATAAAGAAAGAAAACATCCTTTGATATCTGAGGTGGTGTGGATGTAATAACCAGGCCAGGGCAATGCAATGCTGTTTCATAGCCAAAGTAGAAATACAGTTTAACAGAAAAGGAAAAGCATGCAGATGAGGAAGACATGTCATAAGCTTCTTTAGTGATACAGGGACAAAAATATGTAATTCATGGAATATATGTAACGAAAGCAAAATGATGAAAGAGAAGAAGCCAGCACAGAAGAGATACCAACGCAGACTCTAATGAACAGGCTGCTGACTCTCCACTCCCAGGCCCTTCTAAAGGTGCCTAGTTCACAGAGCCTGACAGATAGTGTTATTTGTCTCCATGTATTCAACAAGTAAGGGTGGAAAAGAATGCCAGCTGCTTACGTATCCCTTCAGTAATGTCTTCGCATCACTAATATTTGTTGAGCACTAATGGACCACTGGGCACAGGAGAAGAAATGGCAGCTGACATCTGTGCAGCTCTTCCAACAGTTTACACTGAACTCACACATAACTGTCACAGTGATGCTAAGGAGCAGTACTGTCAGTCAGATGGGTCAAGATTAATGCTAATATAAATATAAATGCTAAGCCATTGCATTGGACTACAAATCAGACACCCAGCTCCACAGTGCCATCTTTACCACACACGTTGCCTCAAATGAACACTCAGCTTCGCAGTTCTACACATCTTAGCCTCACTATTGCTAAGAACTTTCATAATACATGTGTTCTTAAAATGCCAAAGCAGTCAAAGTCTAGAATATCTCAAAAGTATCTTTTTCTTCCCACCGTTCCCAAAACATATAAGTTCTCTTTTTACCAAACTCTAATTCTGATTCTAAAATTGGATGATCCACGTCGGTACCTGACTGGAAGGAGTTACCTAGTAATGGGAGTTCTGTGTGCTTTAAAGATAGAGAAGGTCACAGAACTCAGGAGAGAGAGGCAGAGGATCTTGAGTTCCAGGCCACCATGGGCTACACAGCAAGATACTGCCACCACCACTCCACCAAAAGTGCCTAGGAAGTGTGCAATGATGATGGCATCCAAAGGGCCTCAGGCTTGGGGCATGAGGGTCTGTCCTGGCAAGTTCTACCAAAGAGGCCAATTCTAAACTAAGCTATGAAAAAGGGCAAGGAGAGAGAAAGAGAGAGAGAGAGAGAGAGAGAGAGAGAGAGAGAGAGAGAGAGAGAGAGAGAGAGAGAGAGAGAGAGAGAGAAAGAAACATCAGTCAGAAAAATGTAGAGGCCAGAAAGCTTTAAAAAGGGTTACGGAAAGCAAGCGAGTAAGAGCACCTGATGGGTTTCCATGGCCCTACAGCAGAGGCCTCTAAGGGCAGACGGAAGACACACCAGACTGCTGCATGTCACTTTAGCCAGTTTAGGGGAAAATCTCATCTGTTACATTCAATGCAGTTAAATGTAAAACAACTACCTTTTGGACCACACATCTGTCCAAAATATGGGACTACCTAAATTAAAAAGAAACTGATCACAGTCATGAAAACTGCTTTTAAAAAGCACACCTCAGGGTAATCTACAAATCTCTTCAACTCCACCTTCATTGCTCCCATCCCTTAATAACCACATCATCATACACTGTTCTCTAAGCTTCTGCTCGAGCCCTTTTAGATGATGGGAGCTCACCATGTGCGAGGACCTAAGGTAAACCTTACTAAATCAAGCAATTTCTGGGCAAGACAAAGTAGAAGGGGGTCACAAAGCACTGGTTCTATACAATTCAAGACTAAATCATCTATCTGCCACACCTGTAAGAGCCTTAGAGGCTAGGCGTGAGCAAGCATTTTCTCTATGCGGGAAGAGGCGGGTGCTGTATCAGTCACTCACGCTGCTCTGTTTCCTGTGCTGAAGCTGCTACAGCAAGGATGGTGTGGAGACGTCTACTGCCCTATTACAAGGTGTTTCTCCAACCACCTCAGTTCCGGCTGGAACATGACCAGGAAGCTCCAATTGGTTAGGGTCAGATGCATGACTGAAGCTAAGGTGAAAAGCACTCTAAGAATACTTTGGTTTTTTTTTTTAAAGACAGGATCTCAGACTGTAGTCCAGGCTAGCCTTAAACTCTCAGTATCCTCCTGGCTCAACCTCCTGAATGTGGTCACCACTCTGCCGCTCTGCCGCTCTGCCACTGTGCCTGTTAATCTTACTGACTATGGACCTAACTTCCTACAATATGAGGCTGAAGATGCCGTCACCAGGCTTACTACCACAGGGGAGCCATCTGAAGATGCCCTCACCAGCTCACTACCACAGGGGTAGCCATCTGAAGATGCCTTCACCAGCTCACTACCACAGGGGAGCCATCTGAAGATGTCCTCACCAGCTCACTACCACAGGGGGAATGATCTGAAAACGAGTCCTAATCAGAGTAAACAGAACTGAGAAACAGACAGGGACTCTGAGTGCAAACCTCAGATCTCAGCTAGATTTCTCTGTCTTTCTGGACCCGTTTTGTGCAGAGTTTTCTTTCATCTTTATCCTAATTAGCATTAACCGGGTATATGTGGTAATAACCAAATTCTATTAACAAGAAAATGAGGTAACCTCCTCAGCACTTATAAATTATTATGCCTAACTTTATAATTTGGTTTTGTCAATAGCCCAATATTGATACAAAATACTTAAAAATGAATCTGGCACATTTTAACATATCATTTCATGTTCAAATCGCCTTACACTAACTTCATTTCTGATAAAAATCTGTATTTTGCCCTACAGAAAGCAAAAGAAAATAAATGCTTGTAATTTTTCTATATAACACTAAAAAGCAAGAATAATCAACTCAGAAATGAAGAGTTCTCATTGTATTACATCAGTTATTTTTGAAAAAACAATCCCCTTCCCCTGAAAAAAAAAAAAAAAAAAAAAAAAACATACACAAACTATCCAAACACCACGTAAAGCCTCTTACTTGAAGCTGGAGAGTATGTCGAAGAATAGTTTCTTCTAAGGCATGGATCCACTTCTCTCGTTCATCCGCATCTCGAGCTAGAACAAAAGATTAGAGTTTGCTGTGTCATTTCCTTGACAGGTTCATCTTAAGGAAACATCTGATTTCTTAAATAGATCCACTATCTGGAAGAATTACAAACTACTTACAACAATTTTAACAAAAGGAATGATTGTGCTTAATAATAGGCTACTTTTGTTGAAGACTAACATTCCCATGGAGATCAACCAAAAAAGCTGGACTTACTATTCTTTCATAGCTTCATTAACAGATGAATGGGTTTTAAAACGTGGCACATACACAGTGGAATACCAGTCAGTCATTAACAAAAATAAAAACTGTTATTTGTGGCAACACAGATGGAACAAGTGAAGTAAGCCAGGCAGAGACACACAAGCACCATATGATCTCACTTGTATGCTCCTCCAACAGTGGAACTCACAGAGTCATAGGAGTCTGCAGGTTAGGAGAGGGTAAGTAGAGTGGAGAGAACGGATGGGGAAAGGGTAGACGGGTAGGTACTAGGTTACATTAACTAGAAGCAAGCAGCTCGGGTAAACTGTCAAACTGTTGGATGACTGCCAATACCAACAGCTAAAAGAAGATTTTGAAAGTTTGGACCATCAAGAAGTTATTAATGTTTGCAGAAATAGGTACACTTAGCTGATTTAAAATAACACAATGTATACATGCACCAAGGCATATCAGCCCTATGCAGGATCTTATGTTTTTAATGTATCAGTTAAAAAATAAATTTAACTTAGATAAACTTAAGAAAGAAAGAGACAGACAGACAGACAGGTTGAAGCTACCATAAACCAAGGTAGTCAAGAATTACCAGTTAGCATCTTACAGAAGGCAAACATCTAGAGAAGCCTGGCATTTAGGGATGCTCTTTGCCTGTCAGCATTATAAATTCCTAAGGAGGAGTTGTGTACTGGATGATTCACTGAAGATCTGTCAGTGTGTGGCCCAAGGGTATTTGGGAACTATTTTCTGGTAAATTGAGATTGAACCTAAAAGTATTTTTAAGAGAAGTTGAAGATAGGACCCAGTAGCACAACGGTTCTCAACCTGGGGGTTGTGACTCCTTTGGGAGTAGAATGACCCTTTCACAGGAGTCACCTAAAGACTATCAGGAAACAGAGATATTTACGTTACAATTCATAGCAGTAGCAAAATTACAGTTATGAAGTAGCAATGAAAATAATTTTACAGTTGGAGGTCACCACAATATGAGGGCTGTGTTCAAGGATCCCAGCATTAGGAAGGTTGAGAACCACTATACTAGCAAAATGGAGTCTGATAAATTAGGCCATGTCTTGATTGGACCCCAAAATGGCTTCATTTTGGAACTAAGGATAAATCAGAATTAAATCAACTGCTCAGTCATCTGTGTGGTCCAGGAAGATCCTGGTACCTGAAACAGACTAAAGAGCCCCCATATTGTTAGTGATTCTAGCATCTGGCTGGCAAAGCTGGTGCAAATCTCCTCTACAGGATGGCAACCTCATCTTGTCCCTGACTTGTCTTTCTTTCTTTGTTGTTTTGTTTTGTTTTTCAAAACAGGGTTTCTCTGAGTAGCCCTGGCTGTCTTGGAAGTCCCTCTGTAGATCAGTCTGGCCTCGAACTCAGAGACCTGCCTGCCTCTGCTCCCCATGTGCTGGGGTTAAAGGCGTGTGCCACCACTGACTTGTATTTCTATAAACAATTTTTCAAATATAGTCCAGCACACAAGCAAATACAATCAAATACACATAAAGGGAGGTGCTTCTGCAGATGAAACCACACATGACTGAACCCAAGACCAACAGGGACTCCAGATTAGTTTATAAGTAACAGGTGGTATTTTCCATTTTTATTTATTTATTATTATTGTGTGGGCACTTCATGTAGGTCAGAGGACAATTCTGGAGGTTCAGTTCTCTCCACCTTTTCCTATGTTCTAAGGATTAAATTCAGATCATGCTGAACCATCTATTTGGCTCTTCATTTTATTTTTCAAATAACCAAATATGAATTCTCAAATTGAAATATGATGGTTTTAATATCTATAATAATAAAAAGTAAGAGCTCAATGGATGAGTTTAACAGATTAAGTACAGTTAACAAGGCAATTAGAGATCTGGAAGAGATTACAAGAAACAGCAAGAGCAGCAGCCAGTGGAGGGTGTGGAGGACTCATAGTGGGCTGGAGAGAGGCGTCAGAAGTAAAGAGCGCTTGCTGCTCTTCCAAAGGACCTGAGTGATGTTGTTCCCAGTGCCCACACTGGGCAACTCGCAACCACCTGAAACTCCAACCCCAGGAATATCTGACATACTCTCTGGCCTCTCAATAGTATAAGGTTGAGATAGTTTTTAAATTTGTTTTTGGACATTTACACATACACACGCACGCACGCACGCACGCGCACGTAAGTAAGTGCAAATTTAAAGTACAGATAAAGGGGCAAATAAATAAATAAGGTAAGAAAATGTACTCTGCCAAATAAATAAATAAATAAATACATAAGGTAAGAAAATATACTCTGCCCATGACTGGATACAAAGGGGAGATAAAGAATAAATGAGAAATCACACTGAGGAAAGAGAAAAACAGGAATAAATACAAGGGCATGAGAAAGGGAAAGAGCCCATCATTCTCCCGGATCTGTGTGCATTCCTAGCTGGCTGAGTCAAGAATTCTGATGACACCTGCAAAGGACATGATACTCCCTTTGCTAAGAAAAAAATCTCATGAACAAGATTATGAAACATGTTTACAGTTAAAACACACATCATGACCTCTTAGTAACCACACATAGTACGCGTTCTTCTTAGGAAATCTTACCACAATTATGAATCATGCCAACACTCAAGACGTCTTACCAAATATGACCTATGTGTCGTAAGAATTCCTGGCCTTTCTTGTCCTACACTTTTATATAATCAGCACACCTTATCTGTAAACCCCTATAATACACCTCATAAATCACTTTACCTGCTTTCATTTACCATTAGATAAAAACACACCAAAACAGTTTAATCTTTTAAACACAGCTATAGTTCAAAACCCACAAAACTCATACACCCAGCTGCTCCTAAGAAATTTCAGTTAACCTCTCTCAAGAAGCCTATACTTTCTTGTACATGTGTATGGTATCCCCACCCCACTCCCAACACACACACACACACACACACACACACACACACACACACACACACACACACGCTGCCTGTTTGTAACAAACCCCAGTCTTGCTTCATACTGACTTCCTGAAATCCTTTCCTGAGACCTGAATCAAGATCTTGACTTCACTTGAACAGAGGTTCCTATAGTGCCCACCCCTCAGGAGTCACAGCTGGTAAAGTTGCACTGCTCTGCTACCTGGCTGGGAATTTCCCAAAACTGATGAAAAAGACATTAAGCCACAGATTTCAGAAGCCCTCAGAATCCCAGACAGGTTATTCCTACAGAATCCAATACTTCAGCAAATACTGAAGGCACTCTTAGTACACCAGAGTAAAGTGTCTGGAAAAACCATACATACATACATACATACATACATACATATATGTGTGTATGTATGTATATGCCTGTGTGTGTGTGTGTGTGTGTGTGTGTGTGTGTGTATCAGAAATGATTTCTTTAGGGGCTGGAGAGATGGCTCAGAGGTTAAGAGAACTGGCTGCTCTTCCAGAGGTCCTGAGTTCAATTCCCAGCAACCACATGGTGGCTCACAACCATCCATAATGAGATCTGGTGCCCTCTTCTGACCGGCAGGTGTATATGCAGACAGAACACTGTATACATAATAAATAAATAAATCTTAAAAAAAAAAAAAGAAAGAAATGATTTCTTTAGAGAGATTTCCAGACAGAGCATCAAATAAAAAAAGCCAAGTTTTAAAAATAAAGTCTTTTTTTTTTTTTTTGCATAGGTTGGGAGTGTGGGTCTAGTTTCACTCCTCTACAATGGGCATCCCATTTTTGTCAGCACCATTTACTGAACAGGCCATCATTTTTCCAGTGTATGTTTCTGACACTTTTGTCCAAGATTAGATAGCCATGGTGGCTGATGAGTGGCTCACCAAGAAAAAGCACTCGTCATGCCAGCCTGATGACCTGAGTTTGACCCCTGGAGTCCATGGTAAGAGAGAACCAACTCCTGCAAGCTGTCTATGATTGCTACATGCACACTGTGGCACTCCTGCCTGAACTCACACATGAAGAGGGAATGCATCAGCGGGATGAGGGAGAAGAGGAGAGCCAACAAAACAAGATTCTGGTGGAAGATGCCATAACGAAGCCTAGCACTGTGTATGATCGATGCACGCCAGTGTGTGTGTGTGTGTACACACGTGTACCAAGTGATGCTAACTTAGATTCTCTTAGCATAAGAGTCAATGGGTCAACTCGTGGAACTTGAGTCAATGAATCAGGTGGTATTAATATATCAATACCAATTTGCATACATTAACATTTCTAATGCTAACGGCTATATTGCACATATGTGGGAAATTTTCTGTTTACAGAAAATAAAGAACTCAGAAGGTTCTCAATACTATAAGGTTGAGATAGTTTTTAAATTTATTTTTGGACATTTACATATCTGTAGTGTGTGTGCCCGTGTGGCGGTCAGAGGACAACATGCAGAAGTAGGTTCTCTCTTCTGCCATGTGGGGGCCAGGATCAAATTCAGGTCATGTTTATCAGGCTTGGGGGCAAGTGCCTTTACCCACTGAAACATCCCACCAGACCAAGATTGAGAATTTTAAATATAACTTTTAAATTCTAAAATGAACATTATGATAATAAAACACAATCTAAATAAATGGAAACATAATATTCACGAAGAACTCCCATTCTATAATGCTCAATTTTAATTCAATTTCTAGATTAAATAAAATGCTAATTAAAATTCAAAACTTTGAATTTGGCAAGCTGGTTCTACAGCTTTTCTAGAAATGCAGAGTACAGAACAACAGAGAACTACCTGAAGACAGAGAAGCCTTGTCGGAGAGTCTAATTCAAGTATGACGTCACATGAAGTGGTAGTGAGGAGCACATGGGCAGTCACTTACGCCCCTCCCTGCGAAGCCTGCCCACTCTCTAAGCCTGACTGGACTCTGGGCATGCTCACCCTCTCGGAGGAGCTGTTCCTCCCCAAGGAGCTGCTCACAGACCCCACTGCTGAGCCTGCCAGCTTCCGCCACCTCTAACACTCTCTCCTCATCTCATTCCGCTTCCTCCCAGTAGCTGCTTGCTTGCCTGCCCTATGGGGCTTTTCTCTTAAACTCCAATAAAACCGTCCTTGAGTTTCAAAAAGAAAAAGAAAAGAGAAAATTTGGGGCTAGAGGTGTAGCTCAGTTGATGGTGTTTCCCCAAGAGGCGGAGTCCAACAATCCCAGCATACAGGTGGTGGGGTGCCGGCGGCCAGGTCAGAGGAGCTGCCGTCAGCCGTGGAGCTTATGGAGTACGGCCCAGTGGCTAGCAAAGCTACACTGGGCACATGCTGGAGAGGCAAAGCCCCGGAAGGATTGTTTCCACGATGTCCTTTGCTTCCTCTGGCTTGCTGATGTCGTGTTCCTGCTGTATTTGGCACGGTGTGATTACTGTGTGAAAGGATCCCACTGTATCTGGTAGAGTCTAATTGTTTCACGGGAAACATCCCACTCCTCACTGGGCAATTGACTTGCAGATCATAATGAAGATGATTTTTATAAGAGCAATGATGCTTAGTTAGATCTATGATTTAACTGACATTTCTGACTCTGCCTAAAAGATACAGGTGCCTAAAACAGGTATTGAAGATGGTTAGGGAAATGGTTTGGGTTATTCTGCCAATCTCCAATAAGAGATACAAAAAAAGATAAAAATAGGCTAGAAGTCACCTTCCCCTTTGTTAGATGTGAGATTTGCAGAGGATGGAAAATATGAACAAGGAGGCCTCATGCATTCTGCCTGTGGAAAAACAGGCTGACGATCAAAGAAAACAATTATGTCCCTACACCTAAAGTCAGACCTGAGTCCCTTGGTCACATAGCTTACAGACTTAATCACAGGCCTCAGTATATACCTTGAAAAAACAAAGTTGTGAAAGGAAATTAAATTTCTCCATTGTGTGAGAAAAATAGATGGTGGCTAGACCACTTGAGTCAAGTTTTGTAGGAATCTGTTGAACTGAAACCACAAGCAGCTGCATGCCAGTACAAAAGGAACTGGCTGAAATATACTCAGCTTGCTTAAAACCTTGTTAATCAAATATGAAAGAATCACTGCTGGGTGAAGATGTTGGAGTGGGAAAATTAATACAAAGAAATGTCTACTTGTGGGCATCTAAGAAAAACATGAAACGTGGTCATAATGTGATTTCTTCCTGTGTAAAAATTTTCTTTTTGGAAAATATGTAAATTGTGGTTGTGAGGTAATCTTTTCTTGTGTAGAAATTTTTGTCTTGAGGTTACAAAAGGGATAAGAAAAAATAAGAGAAGTAGAAGGAAAACATCAGGGAAAATGGAGGAGGACATCAGGGAAGATGGAGGAGAAAAACATCAGGGAGGACGGAGGAGGAGGACATCAGGGAAGATGGAGGAGAAAAACATCAGGGAGGATGGAGGAGAACATCAGGGAGGATGGAGGAGGAGGACATCAGGGAAGATGGAGGAGGAGGACATCAGGGAGGATGGGGGAAGAGGACATCAGGGAGGATGGAGGAGGAGGACATCAGGGAGGATGGAGGAGGAGGACATCAGGGAGGATGGAGGAGGAGGACATCAGGGAGGATGGAGGAGGAGGACTTCAGGAAGATGGAGGAGGAGACATCAGGGAGGATGGAGGAGGAGGACTTCAGGAAGATGGAGGAGGAGACATCAGGGAGGATGGAGGAGGAGAACATCAGATGGAGGAGGAGGACTTCAGGGAAGATGGAAGAGGAGGACATCAGGGCAGAATAACAAAACATAAAAAGAACAGAGTAAGAACAAATAACAGAATGAATAATAAAATGAAGAATTAAGCTTTGGCCCTCACATAAAGTTCCCATGTGTGTCTGTGTGTCTGTGTGTCTGTCCAGTAGTTCACCAACTCCACATCTCCTCTCTAGTTTCTTTGACCTGTTGAGAGCTGGTTCCCTCAGCAGCAGTGGGGACAGGAAGATCCAAGTTCAAGGTTATCCTTGGCTATTGCAAGAGCAAGAATAAATAAATGGATGAAACAGATTAGAGACCAGAAATGGGTCACATTGTGTATGTAGACAGTTGTGACTACATGAGACATGTACACTAGTGTATAGTAAGGAACAACTCTTTAGTATACAGCACTGGGATAATAACAAAGAAAAATGAAATCTGACCCTACTTTGTACTATACATAAATAAAATCCAAATATTCTTAGTTCCTAATTTGAAAGAAAAATAAGAGTTTGAAGTGAAAAAGGAGACTATATTTATATTTTTGCTATAGAAAAAAAAAAAGCTCCTAAGAGGGACACAAAACCCCCAATTATAAACAAAAATGACATAAAATACCCCAAGGAGTGGGGGTGGGGGCCCAACTCAAGCAAGGCTCTGGGGTAAGAAGATTATAGCTGAATTTTACAGATTGAGTAGGAATTTAAAGCAAAGATGGGGTAGGGGTGCAGGTTATGTGGAGAGGAGGGACCCTGACAGGAATATGCCAAGCAGAAAGGACAGACTAAAGCAAATGGGTGACTGAGAAAAGGGCTAAGTGAGCATCAGAAGACATGGCCTGGCCCATGCCATGCTTCTTTTACTGTCATAGACCCTAGCAAGCCTCGTACAGCATCCAGGTGTTTACTGTGTCTCTACACTAGGGGCTTGGATTAAATCATCCCTGCTGGCTGAAGAGTCTAGATTTTATTATTCTGATTGGTTTAGTCCACATTCTCCAATTCTCCTATGTGTCAGAAAACAACTTCTGCCCTACGGGATCTACTAGGAAAGGTATCTTTGTGTACAATGAGGTTACTGGCTATTCAATCATGACAAATTATGTGTGCATATGAGAAATATAATAAGTCACAGATCACCTGCACAGACAGCTCTCTCCAGAAGGAAAATGAGAGTTCTTTATGTTCATTCTCAGTGAACTCTGCTCATGCCTAAAAGTATGGTTTAGTGAATTAGCTACAACTCTAAGTGCTATGTTGTTACTAAATGTACAGACAGTTCGTGTACAAGTCAATACTCTTTTCCTTCTACGAGCCTTTTAAAATCCAGGGTTTCATGTAGCCTAGGTTACCACATAGCCAAGGACAGCCTTGAACTCCTTACCGATCCTGCTGCCTCCCACTCCCAAATTCTGGGGTTGTTCCCTACAGTGCTTTGGGCATGCTAGGTAAGCACTCTAGCACCCGAGGTACAATCCCCAACCTGTATGTTTTTAGACATCCAGTTCATCCCAAGATTCTCTGGCATCTACCATTCCTCTTCATACATGATGAGGCCTGTTTTATACCTCTAAGCCAGTAAGCTGCATTGTCTATGGTTCACAATGAGGGGCATATTTATAACATGGCCTGGTTAACATATATACATGTATATGGATACATATGTACATATAAAACCTGAACATTAGTTTCACAAAACAATACTTGCTTTTACAACATGTTATTGATATTCATTCTCCACCCCCTCTTCCTGCCCGCCCCCCAGGACTCACTATATAATCCTAGCTGGCCTGGAACTCACTTTATGGACAGGGCTGGCTTGGAACTAGTAGGAATCCACCTGTCCCCCCTTGCCTCCCAAGTGCTGAGATTAAAGGTGTGTACCACGAAGCCCAGCACATTCTCTCTTTATATTTCACTTTTATGATGATGGGGAACAAGGCTGAGGAGATTTAGAGGGGAAACTGCTTGCCACACAAACATGAGGACTTGGGTCTGGATCTCTAGCATCCAACCAAAAAGTAATGGCTGAACCAGAAAATGGAGAAGGGAGGTCCCAGGCACTCCTCAGCCACCCAGCATAGCTTCCTGTTCAGTGAGAAATCCTGTCTCAAAAAATAGCATGCAGCATGGCAGAGGGAGACATCCAACAGTTGACTCCGAGCCTTCACATGCACCTGCACACACACACATACCTCTCCCTACCCCCTACTACATGAATGTTGGTTTGCACGTATGAAATCAAAGGCTGATGAGATGGCTCAGCAGGTTAAAGGCGCTTGTAGCCAAGACCCACGTTTGATGTCCAATACTGACTCCTACAAGTTGTCCTCTGACCACATGTGTGCAGACACCAATACATCCACACACAAACACACATAGAAATTTCAAAAATATAATTCATAAACTAATAAATCAACTCTGTTTGGCAAAGGTTACTGGAAGCCATTTCAATATCCCACAAAACCATTGCTTATCATTGTCTCTTATGCTCTATGGGGTAAAAACCAAGAGGGCTGGCTCCTGGGTCCAAACTCTGGTCTGATTCCTGGCCTTGCCCTTATTCACCTGGATTGTCACACGTTCCTTATGCCTTCTGTGACTTAAGTGTCTCATCTATACTGCGAGGCTGAGAGGCAGGAGTTCAAAGCCAGCCTGGGCTACACAGTGAGTCCCAAACCAGCCTAGGCTACATAGTGAGTTCAAACCAGACTGGAATACACAGGGAGACCCTGTCTCAAACAAACAACAAAACTCAAACTGAAAAACGATCTTATTCAATAAAGACAGCCTGTATTTCAGGGAGATTTTACAGTCTGTTGCCAATTATAAAATGGGTGCTGGTAACCAAATTCTGATTCTCTGCAGTTTTATGCTCTTGACTTCTGAGCCACCTTTGGGGTGGTTATTTTGTCACAACATGTTTATTAATGAAATGGGTCCATTAATATCATGAGATTTATATTGTTTGAGAGTTGGTTTTTTCAGATAGTTTCCTTTCTAGAACTCAACTATGTTGCCCAGATTGGCCTTGAACTTAAAGCCTCAGCCTTGAGTGCTAGGTTTATAGCAGTGTATAATTGTGCCTGGCTCTTATTGATACTGTAAGTATGCTTAAAATCAGTTTTAATTTCTAAACTTGAAGATGTTAATATACACATGTGAATGCAAGTTTTCTGGAGTCATATAATTTTAGAAGACATACAAGGATACTCAGATTAAGAAGTCTGAGAACTGCTAGCATATTACGTAATATCTTACTTATTACTCCCTCCACTGAATTCTCAGTACCCAGAAAGAAGAATTTGGTCTAATTTGTTGCCATATTGCAAAGACCTAGCAAACCACCTTGCTCACTATATGATGGATGGATGGATGGACGGACGGATGGATGGTAAATACAACCATTCCACTTAGATAACTTGGTGGCTCAGAGTGCAACTGACATATTGAATAGTCAAAATGTTTTGTGCTGCTTGTGCAGTGGTCAATCCATGTCCTCAGAATAACATGCTGTGCCAAAGCTCACCCACTGAGCCAGACCCCCAGGAGAAGCTATTTTTAGAAGGCAGTAAGGTGATATGGAAAAAGAATGTTTATATAACCAAATCTAAGCCAATGTTTTGACAGCCAGAAATTTTCAGAATTGTGATTTTAATAAACTGCTTTTATAGAAGTTAGAGGGGAGAGCAGATAAAAAGATATGAGTATCTTATATCTTGTGTTCCTTTCAATCAAAGCAGATAGAATGCTCCAGGCTTATGACCCCACCCGAGCCCCACTTCCCTAGCTCAGCTACGGACTCCTTGAGGTCTGGACTGGAACCTGGTCCATGTTTTCTTAATTCTCTAACACTACCATTTTCTTAGCAACTAACCGGTACTCACAATTACAGAACAAATAGTCATTTGTCTTCTAGAATGAAGCCTTTTCTCAATGAAGTCTCCTGACCAGCCTTGTCTTTGTTTTTTGTTTTTTGTTTTTGTATGTTTGTTTTTCCCTGATGCAGTGATAAAATGCTTTGGTAAAAATAACTTAAGGGAGGAAGGTTTCATTTTAGCTCGGGGTGTGAGGCACAGCAGGGAAGTCAGGGCAATGGAGCTCGAGGCAGCTCATCACATCTATTCACCCGCAGAAAGCAGTGAAGCATGCTGTGCCTCAGCCCTCTCCCTCTATTTTACCCAGTCCAGGACCTGAGCCCAGGGAATGGTTCTGCCCACATTTAAGATAGGTCTTTCCACAGCAATGAATGTGATCAAGGTAACTCCCACAAGCATGCCCAGAGGTCCATCTCCCAGGACTCTCTTCTACAGTCTGTCAAATTGACAGTAACCATCACAAGCCTTTACAGAAGACTGCCCGTAACCCAGCATCCGCCATTCCCACTACCCTGCCCTACTGTTTCTTTATGCCTTAACATACATGTTAGTTCATGGTTATTATTTATTGTCCATCTCTCCTGTCACTGGAATATTAAGCTCCACAAAAGCAGGGGTCTTTCTGGAGGGAAGGGGTGATGTATACCTTTAAACCCAGTACTTGGGAGGCAGAAGCAGACAAATCTCTGGTCTACCAGCCTGGTCGACAGAGCTATACAGAGAAACCCTATCTTGGAAAAACAAACAAAGCAGAAGTCAGTCTTTACTTCTTGTTGACATATCTCAACCAGCTAGAATCTCATCAGGGAAACATCTGTTCAACAAAATATTTTGCTGAATGAGACTTGATAACCCACTAATCATGTTACTGGGCCTAGTGTCCATTTTCTGTTTATAATCTAAAGTTAGGTCTCTTTTCTTCTCTTCTCTTCTCTTCTCTTCTCTTCTCTTCTCTTCTCTTCTCTTCTCTTCTCTTCTTCTCTTCTCCTTCCCTCCCACTGCTTTGGTTTTTTTGAGGCAAAGTCTCACTATGTGGCTCTGGCTGTCCTGGAACTCACTCTGTAGACCAGACTGCCTTCAAATTCACAGAGACCCACCTGCCTCTGCCTACCCAGTGTTGGGGTTAAAGGCATGTGCTGTCATATCTGGCAAGTTAGAGTTTCTAAGAAATTATTTTTGCTTGATATCTTATTCTATCTTCCATAATTGTCTCCTTCAAAGATTTATTAATAGTTATAGCTGAAGTCTCTAAACTGTCAAAATGCATGCAAATATTTGCAAATGTGTCTCTCCTCCACAACTTCTGTTTTGATTATCTGAAGCAATATTGTGAGTCTCCAGGACAGAGTTAGCATTGTATTAGGCAACTGTGTGTTCATTCAGTCAAAGACAATGAAAACCGTATGAGTTCTTTTCAATTCATTCACCAATCACACAATTGTCAGGCAAATTATTCCTACTCTATGAAAATCCTTGACAAATTAATATGCAAATACATACTAATACTTTTAGCTCCTACAGGGCTTTCTATCCTGCATTAACTTCAGGTTTTAGTGAAGGAGTAAAAGTGTCAGTCAATCACTATTCCTTAACTTTAAAAAAGCAAGCCTTTTTAAAGTCTTTTTAAGACATGGGAATGATGAAAAATTAGGAAGGCTGTGGTTTTGAGTTTACACAGACACTAAACAGGAAGGTGCTTTGGCAGCACAGAAACCAGGAAAGGGGAGGGGGGAGTTAATGGAGCAGCAGAAACTGAAGGAAATGATAAAGCCCTGAGCCAAGTCACAGACTTAGGAGACATGGGAGCATCCAACGGACAGAGTGACACACGAATACAAGGAGATGCAGATGCAGAGAGAGCAGGTTCGGCTTGGCTAGCTGGGAAAATGGCGGGGCTGGTCCACGACATAGCGAATAGAGTTGGCACGCTCCAAGTGCTGTGACACATGCATCCAATCATGGCACGCAGGAATCGGAAGAGGACTGTCAGTTCCAGGACAGCCCGGCAAGACAAACAAAACACAACAAAAGAACATACAAGATGGAAACAAGATGGCTCCAAAATTTTTATTTAGGGTTTGAAAAGCCTTACTGTCAGAAATGGGTTGTTTTCTGTTTAAAATGTGGGCATGCATATGTGTGTGCGCACACATACATGTGTGTAAGTGTGTGTGTACATGAGATGAATGTGGGGTGTGTGCATTTGTGTGAGGGAGTGCATTTGTATGTGTGCATGGGTGTGTGCGTGCCTATGTGTAAAGTCAGGCATTTTCCTCAATCACTCCCTACCTTATTTTTTCAGATAAGGTCTCTCATTGAACCTGAGCTCGACACCCAGCTTTTGCATGGGTTCTGAACCCTTGTGCTTATGTGACAAACACTTTACTTCCTGGGCCATCTCTCCAGCGCCGGGAGTTCTGAGCTAATGACCCTGGCCTGTAACTCCAGCCCTCGGGAGGCTGAGGCAGGAGGACTTCTGTGAATTCAAGGCCAGCTTGGGATAAAACAAGTACCAATCGAGCCAAAGCCATATTGTAGGTCTTATCTTTAAGAAAACAATAAAACTTTTACTGAATTTATGAACAAGTACTCAAACACGTGTTATTAAAAAAAAAATCCCCTTTTAGGGAAAAAAAGAAAAAATGAGAATATACCTTTAATGCATTCTGGGCCCAAGAAGGGAGAGTGGGATGGAGGAAGATAATTTTAAGGGTCCAAAGCCAAGTCTCAGCTCACAGGGGACATACAGAATGTCAGAAGGAAAGAAAGATGTTACACGGTCACTTTACTTGGATTAATAAAGGAAAGAAAACTAAAGAGGAAAATCAGTGCCTATTTACAAAAATTCAGGAAAGAGCAGGGTGTGGTGGCTCATGTCTATAAGCCCAGCACTTGGAAAGCTGAGTCAGAGTGCCAGGTCAGCCAGGCCACAGAGTGAGGCAGGCCAATGAAAAATAAAATAAATGCCTTTAATCCCAACACTTGGGAGGCGGAGGTAGAGGCAGGTGAATCTCTGAGTTCCAGGCCAGCCGGATCTACAGAGTGAATTCAGGACAGCCAGGTCTGTTTCACAGAGAAATCCTGTCTCAAAAAACCAAAATAATAATAATAATAAATGAAATTCAGGAAATAGACTAAAACAAAGCAAGCAACAAATGTGAAAAGAGAATTAGCTATTAATTCTTTTGTTTGCTTTTTGTAGTAGACAAGATCAAATAGATGAGACCTAACAAAGTAAGAGAATCCTATCAAGAAATTATAGCGACTTTAACTACTTTAAATAAAATGCTTAGAGAAAATAGACATTATCCTTTACACACTGTGGGTAGAGAAGTTTTTTGTGCAGAAAAGGAAAGATGTGTACATGTTTCTTTGGAGCAGAGTAGTGGGAAGGCATGCTGCATTATCATGTGTAATATTTATTCCTTCAGAAGGTTTTGCTCTGGCTCCAGTTTCTCCAAGGAATTCTGCTCAGGGCAAAGAGCAGCAAGCCACTTCCTCTCTCTTCTATATTTAGCACTAAGCTGTTAACACAATATCTTTGCCTTTCCTTCAGAAAGGATACACTTCTAGATCAAGACTGTACTTATAACCCTGTACATTCCACAAGCTTCAGCCCTGTCCTGTAAAAGACAATCTAGACACAGCAAAAATGTCATTGATTCAGCACTCATCACAACACAGGATTTATATTTTTGCCAGATCACTATGCTTAAACCAATGCCAAACATCTCATGTTCCACATTGAGTTTTCATGGAAAAAAAAAAAAAAAACAAGTTTCTGAATAGAACAAATAACTAAGAGAAGATGTTGGTTTGTTTCCCTCAAAAACTTTGAACTGCTCCCTCTGTCAGCAGAAGAGGAAAACTGTGGTTATGAACAGAGCTGAAATCACACGGAACACAGGTCAATGCCCGACACCCTGCTCATTAACTCCACTCAGGGAACACTCCCATGCCTGCAGCAGCCGGGCTCCTAAGTCTCCTGAACAGTTGCTGACAGACCCAGTTAACGTGCCCAGTGGGCCCAGCACAGTGGCGAGTGTCTGCTTGGATGTATACGAGCACAGCAGAACCAGACAACAAACCACCTGAACCCTACCACGAAACACTGATAACACTGCAATGGTAGAAAGCATTGGTTTAGACAGAGGCTCTGCTACTTCCTGCAGTTGTGACTACGAATAAAAATTCCTATAAGCCTCAAGGTCTTCCCCACACCATCTACCTCATTACTGTGGATGTGCTCCCGCCAAGGATTATCGTGCCCAGCATAATATTAAGCTGGCCCTTAGTGGCTGGTTCTCCACAAGTCCTTTTTTATTCACCAGAGGTTCACTTCTATTGTTTATTCTAATCACTTCTCTAGGGGGAAAAAATCTCCAATCATCTTCTACAAAGAAAAAAAGCAAAACAAAAACCACTCATCACATCCCTGCCCACATCCCTTATATCACCCACATAAGCACTCAGATCAACGTCCTTTTATGTAACAAACACCCGACTCCTGCAGGTCTGTCACCTGAAGATGACCTCACTGCATCCAGAAGCCTAGCAACACAGAGCTTTTTCTAATTGATTTGAATTTGAGCCCTTCCCAAATGTCAGTCAAGCTGTCCTAAGGTCCTCTTAATTTAATTTGGAGAAAATGTGAATTGAGGATGTAGCTCAGCTGGTACAGTGCTTGCCTAACATGCTCAAAGCTGTGGGGTTTGATCCCCAGCACTGCATAAACCAAGTATGGTGGTGTACACTCCAACCCATCACTAGGGAATGAAAGAGGATCTGAAGGTCAAGATCATCCTTCGATAGCAAGTTTGAGGCCAGCCTGGGATACATGAGAATCTCAATCTCTCTCCCTTTCTCCCTCTCCCTCTCCCTCTCCCTCTCCCTCTCCCTCTCTCTCACACACACACACAAAGCAAGTACACAATGTAACTTTAGTTCATAAGATAAACTGATGTTACATGTAGAGTATATTAGTGAGAGTTTCATGATCATGAAAATGAATGTTCATACCCTGATGTATAAGAGTTAATAAAAAGGCTGAAAAGAAACCTTGGCAGAACTAGGTAATCTGAAATTTGAAAGCAAAGATCAGTGCGATCCAGGCATTATCAGAACTGCCAAAGTTTTCACTCATTTAACCTATGATGTGAAAAGTACCAGAAACTGTGTGCAACCAAGAAGTTGCTGCTGGAATGAGAATTTGAAATTGAGTTCCTTAATCTATGAATTTTACTGCTTGCCCCTTTTTACACTGAGAAGATAGCCTAGTTTCTTCTGTTACAATACACACTCAGATGCTTGTTGACCTCACAAAAACAAATAAAGTTTTAAAAATGGGTGGATAACGGGGCTGGAGTAATGGCTCAGTGGTTAAGAGCACCAACTGCTCTACCAGAGGACCTGGGTTCAATTCCAAGCACCCACATGGCAGCTAACAACTGTCTGTAACTCCAAAATCTGATACCCTCACACAGACATACATGCAGGTAAACCACCAATGCACATAAAATAAAGATAAATAAATTGTTTTTAAAAAATGAGTAGATAAACTGGACAGTTTATCCTTAATCCCAGCACTGGGGAGGCAGAGGCAGGCAGATCTCTGATTTGAGACCAGCCTGGTCTACAGAGCAAGTTTCAGGACAGCCAGGGCTGCACAGAGAAACTCTATCTTGAAAAACCAAAGAATGGGGTCTGGAGAGATGGCTCAGAGGTTAAGAACACTGGCTGTTCTTCCAGAGGTCCTGAGTTAAATTCCCAGCACCCACATGGTGGCTCACAACCATCTGTAATGAGATCTGGCTCCCTCTTCTGGCCTGCAGGGATACATGCAGACAGAACACTGTATACATAATAAATAAATCATAAAAAAAATTGATGAAGTAAACTGAACACTAGTATTTTCTACAAATGCCTAAGTCTTGTAAAAAGGAGACATTTCCTTTCATTATGTATCTTTACTCACTCTTTACACTAAGCAACATGCCCCAAACTAAAAAAGATTGCTTACTAAGATCCACAGTGTCCCTCCCAAGGTTATATAAGCAATAAGAATTGCCTGGGACAGAAAACTGGTGACTCCTGCTGGAAACTCTCCAGAAGCAGCTTCCAAGAGTCACAGCCTTGGTGCAGTGGGAAGGAACTTGGACCTGCCTAGGCTCAGTTTGCTGGACTCTGCTGACTCCCCATGGGAGACCTTGATTTGGGGGATGTGGGGATGCGGAGTGGCTCAGGAAAGAGGGCTGGGGGGGAGGGGGGAGGGAGAGTCTGTGGATGGTATGTGGAGTGAGTAGAAAATTTCTTAATAAAGAATAAAAATTCATGGGGGGGGGGGAAACAAAAACAAAAACAGAAGAGTCACCACCCATGCATGGGTGGGGCTTTCCATGACACTGCTGTCCTTCAGCTGCCAAGCTCCTGAAGTAACCCAAATGAACTCTGCCATACCCTCCACAGCATGATGCACTAATGCCTTTAAGCCATGAGCTGAAATAAGAACATCTCCCTAGGGTGTCTCCATCAGGTATCTGGTCACCACTACACAGAAGTCACTAATAGCCACAGGATGACTTGTTCTTAACACATCCACAGGACTGGAGGGTCAGGGAGATAACAAGCAAATGGTTCTCACCTTCAGGCTGTAGGACTGAAGTGATAATTAGCATCATCTTTACATTACTCTCCCAGATGGTCACACTGAAACTCTACATTAGCAATTAAGAAAAATGAATTGTGGAATAAATTATAAATTACTAACAAATATAAAACTGGATTGGAGACGTCTAACTAGCTACTCACTATGCCAAAGTTCATAATTAGACTTGGGAAGATTATGATTTCAAATACTTAGGGAGGATCATGAAGAGAAAGCAAATTAAGAAGAACATAGGTACACTAGTGAGATCTAATCCTCCCACAGTAATACAACAAACTCCCAACACACGAATCCAGCCCTACCCACCCTACAAAAACATCCTGAGCACCACTGCAATTATAACAGTTAATAACAGAATTAATTACAGCTGATTTACTTCCCTTACATGAAATGTGTGACTTTTTGTTTTGGAAAGGTTACTGTAGCAGGAATCTTAAAAGTTCTTATTAATAAAATCAAACCTGAGGCAAGTTATTGGGGTCAGTGCTGGTAGATCAGAGAGACAGAACAAGCCACAGCTATCTCACCTTGCCAATTCCTCAGCTGGTCCTGTTTCCCCAGACTGGAAGCTTCTGTGTCCTCATCCCAATGGCTCTCACCTGAACTGCTGCTTTAAAGCTTGAATGCTTAACCAGCCAAATACTTCTAGTTTCTGGTCCTCACGCCTTATATATCTTTCTGCTTTCTACCACCACTCTCTGGGATTAAAGGCTGGCTTTCTGGGATTAAAGGCGTGTGTTACCATGCTTGGCTTTTTCCAATGTGGCCTTGAACTCACAGAGATCCAGAGGGATTTCTATCTCTGGAATGCTAGGATTAAAGGTGTGAGTGCCACCATTTTCTAGCCTCTGTATCTAGTGGCTGTCTGTTCTCTGACCCCAGATAAATTTATTAGAGTACGCAATATTTTGGGGAACACAATACCACAGGTTACCACATAAAAAGCAGAAATATATATAACTACAGAGGAAATATTTCAAGTCAACAGAAGACAGTACCATGTTTACCAGTGATAATGCTGAGGTAGCTGCTCTCAAAGCAGGAGACAGGTAAACCTATAACCATGCTTTAGTCTAACAACTTACTGTCTTTGCCAATCAACTGACCATGCAGATGTGTGCTAAGCTGCTGGTATTAGTGTACTGGAGGCATCAATGCACTGATATGCTTGATCAATATGACTTTTTTTTAACCACCAGGTTGTATAATAATTCTGCATTTTAATAAATAACCCAGTTTTAATGGGCTGAGTTGAAAATGTTGGTTATCTGACCAACTGGAGATAACTGCTTCCACTGAGACTCAGAGTTCTAATTTAAGCTTCTTATCAATGCTTACAAGTGTTGTGTTTTATCTTAGGAAACTTGTATTACTCTAAAAACGTCCAAATAAATTTATACTGTTTAAAGTTTGTTCTGTTTAAAAAGATGTCCTCAGTAAAGCCCCAACCCCCTTTTGAGTAGGGCCTCACTACTGCAACCCAGGCTGGCTTCAAACTTATGATCCTCCTGCTACCATGCCCAGCTACATAGTTTTCATCTTCTTAAAAATTAAAAAAAAAAAAATATGCACCAAGCTTGCCGAAGGCAAGACACCCTTTCAATACAAATTAGATTGGTCATGTTAAGGGTACTCTATGGTCAAGGCTACGTCACTTGACTCTCTGCCTCTCACTCATCTATGTATTTAAGGATGACCCTAGAGTTGTTGTGAGAGTTAACTGAAACACATGGGTAAATGCCATTCCAGACTCTGGATCTCAAGCTTTCAAACGTATTGTAGGCGCTGGAGAGGCCCCATTCCAGAGCTTCCGGCTCCTAAGGGGCAGGAGATGCATTCCTAGAACATCCCCACATGGAGCTGAAGCTCCGTCTACAAACACACTTTAAGAACCACTGACCTAGATGGATCTGAGTGCAAATCCTGGCTCTACCACGTGGGCTTCCTAAAACTCTGTTTCTCCAACTCTAGAAACAAAGCTATCTGTAATTATGGGTTTAGCAACTACATAAGTGGTGGACACTGTCTGTTGAACAACCTCTGGTTCATATCAGTTACTCAGTCGCAACCGGATAGTTGTTACCAAGACAGCACTGAGTAATGGAACACAGGGAACATTAAGGGCATGGTATTTTATACTTGCATTCAGCTGCGTTGTTATTTGAAGGTCCTCCTGCTTTACGTTAATTCCTTCTTGATAAACTGATAGCTCACGATAGCTAGGTGACTTACGTCTATAATACCAGCTTCCCAAGAGCAAGTGCTAGGCTGGTAGAGAGCTTGTCTCGTACACATGAAGGCCTTGGTTTGATCCTGACACCTCATAAACCAGACAAGGTAATGGACCCCTGTGATCCCAGATCTCAGGATGTAGAGATAAAGATAAAGCCAGCCTGGGCTGGCTAAGCTGGCCAGCCTAGCCAATGTGTGAGCACCAAGTTCAGTGAGAAAACCTGGCTCAAAAAACATAAGGTAGAGAGTGATAGAGGAAGACACCTGATGTAGACCTGGCTTCCACACACAAGCACAGGCATTTGCACATGCCCAAGCACCCACGCGCTCACACGCACACTCGCACACTCACATCCATCCTAACATCTCTGATTGTTCTTCCCAGACTGCTGGCCTTCCTCCTATTTGACCTTAGATCTTTGCTCACTGTGATCTCCTAAACAGACAACAGATACTACTGCCAATGTTTTTAACCAGTGGTTTAAAATCCGAAGGCTTTATTTGGCTCACAAAGGTGCAGTTTGGCCAACATATTAAAAGATGTTTTAAAATGTTTAAAATGAAAATTTTACATACTCATTTCCCATTAAGTAAGAAAACCTAAATCTGACTTCTCTTGAAAAGTGGAGAATCTGCCAGCGTTCAGCAAGCCTTACCAAAAGCCTTGGCTGTCTGGACCAAATACAGCAGCTTCCCTCTCCACAGTGCTAGTCTTTCTTATTATCCTTACATTATATTTCATGTGGTATGTGTATGGTGTGTACGTGCATATGTGTCTACATGTGCCACAGCACATGTGCAGGTCAGAAGGCAGTTTCGGGGAGTCTGTTCTCTCCTTCCATCATGTAGGTTCCAGGAGTTGAACTCTGGTCATCAGACATGCAGACCCCAAATTGCTAGTCTTTGTCTAGCTTTAATCCTACTTGGTCATTTAAACTTTCAACCTCTAGTTCTATTTAACAGCAATATGCTAATAACTATCTTCGTTTGCACTTGAGCACAGACTCTGTTTCCATCTTCTCTGTGTCTTCAGACTAAATTCCTCAAGATTCCTGTTCTGGACTGTTTCAGATGTAACAAAATTCAATCGTGAACCAAGCCAAGAACACCATTAGTATTAAATTCTCCTGCCTCATTTCTAATCAGTCACCAGCTCCCATTGATTTTCCCCATTACCACTGCTATGATCCATTCAGGGCCCGTCACCAGCCACAGCTATTTCACCACAGATAAATGGTCTATCCTCCTAGCCAAAAGCAATGCCTGCAGCTGTGCCATGGGTCCCATCAGCTCTTGCCTTCTCCAGAAGGCTGAGCCACCCCCCCCACCCCGCCCCTCACCCCTTTTCTCTCCAGCATCATCAGCTCCTCCTCTCCATGGAATCACTGTTGTCAACACAGAAACAATATTACTGTTTCTTTTGTCCTTAAACACAATTAAATCTCCCCAAACGCCCATGGCTCGAAACCCCTTCTTTGCTCCTGCTATTGGCGCAGCAGAATTTGAAAGCACTCTGTCCTGGTTTACAGCGGCTCTTCTGGAGGTTTTCCAGAACTCCTCATGATTAACTCCAGGATGACATCATTTCTTACCGTTCACTTCCCTGGTCTGTCAGCAGCGTCTGGCACGGCTGCTGATCCCTTTCCCTCCTAGAAAGCACTGTCCCCAGGCTTTGTCCACTTGCTTTTGTCACCAGTCTCTGTTGCTGATTCTGCCTCATCTTGAGGCCTCTAAAGTCCATGTTCAATTGCCCACAGCGCAGTATTCGGACTTCTTTTTACTCCGATTCCCAAATTCTCACAGCCATATATACTGTCTCTGTACCAGTGAGTCCCCAGATTTATTTTTCTAACCAGAAAATTTCCCCTGAATTCCACATCCAAGCTACATATTCAGCGTCTTCACTGAATTCTCCTTTCTTCCAAACTAGCTCTTCTTGGAATCATCCTCTTCAGTTAATGGCAACACTCTTCTTTTTACCCCAGTCAAAACTCTCAGCGTCAACCTGAACCACATTCTACAATTCAACCTTCTAAATAAATACAACATCATGGGCCAGTCAGTGATGGCACAAGCCTTTAGTTCCAACACTCAGAGGCAGAGGCAGGCAGATCTCTGTGAGTTCGAGGCCAGCCTGGTCTACAGAACTAGTTCTAGGACAGCCAAGGCTATTACACGGAGAAACCCTGTTTTGAAAAATAAAATAAAATAAAATAAAACATCCATTGAATAAAATATGACTTAGCAACATAAAAGTAACTAAGTTATGCAACAATATGGATGGTCTTTAAAATACTGTTCTGTGCTAAAATAAAGTAAGGCAAAAGAGAATACACATGATATGATCCCATTTGAGTGAAGCTTCCTGACAAGCACGCTCACCTCTACTGACAGAGAGCAGATCAGTGATTGCCTAGGCCAGGGCTTAGGAGGGGGGCATCTGAAAGGGAAGCAATCTTTTGGAGTGATAAAAATATTTCATATAAGCCGGGTGGTGGTGGTGCAGGCCTTTAATCCCAGCACTCAGGAGCCAGAGGCATTCGGATCTCTGTGAGTTCTAGGGCAGCCTGGTCTACAGAGTGAGTTCCAGGAAAGGTGCAAAGCTACACAGAGAAACCCTGCCTTGAAAAACCAAAAAAAAAAAAAAATTGTTCCATGTGTTGACTGTGGTGGCAGCTATATGTAAATAAACCGACCAAAACCTACTGAATTATATGAGACATAGGTTTTTACATGTTTTATCTGAATGTCTTCTTAGAATTGCCTGTTATTATTATTACATGTTTCAGTATATGTGTAACAGGAACGCACATTTGATGGAGGGAGTTCAGGCATGCCACAGCACCTGTGAGGAGACCAGAGCACACCTTTATGGAGCTGGTTCTCTCCTCTCACCTTGAACTGGCCCTAGGGATCAAACTCATCAAGCTTTTGCAGCAAGAGATTCTACCCACTGAGCCGTCATCTCATCAGCCCCTCACGCATAAATGTTATTTCATGTTAATTATAAGCCACTGAAGTTGATTAAGCACACATACAATCTGACGACGTTTTGCTGCCTCCCCACCCCACTGGTACAGTGTGGAAACCGTCACTCTTTCTCTCTTCTTGTCTACAACAGCCTCCTAAATGGTTTCCTGGGTCTGTGCCTCTCTGCACCTTATTCTCAACACAGTGGCTGGAGCAACCCTGTAAAATATGACTCTCATCATGTCACTCTCTGATCAAAATGTCCTAGTGTTCTTTCATGGCAATCAAATTCTATTTTATTTTATTTTGGTAATAGGGCCTCACTCTGTAGCCTAGGCAGGCCTGAAACTCACTCTGTAGACCCTCGTTCTAGCCTGACACAGGAAAAAGATTACACTCAAATATGTTATGACATTATATATCAACCTAGATTTGCTTTCATTCTCATCAGCAATTTAAGATCAAAAAGAATACCATAAAATTTAAGCACTACCAGATACTGAAATGTTTCCTATCAAATTTGCAGATTTTCTTCTAAGCACGTGTCGCTAAGTGTGAACTAACCTTCCTGATCATCGACACCAATGAACAGTCTTAAGTTCTTTGTACAAGCTCACGCTGGTTCACACCCTCCAGACACTACAGCAGAAAACAAACAATCTGACAGTCTGGAAACTCAGGGTTCATTTTCAAAATTCTTAATTATCTTCCTCATTTAAACAATGTCTTCTTTTATCAGCAAGCCACCTAAGTACAAAAATGCTAAGGAGATCAGTTTAACATAAATAATTTAAGGTAAGGTAGAGGTGCCTTTTCTCGGAGAGCCAAGGCTCTCTTTCCACCCTGCAAACAAAGGTGCTCTAGCCCGGAAGGGACTCCCCAGTAGCCGCAGAACCCTGTGCTGCAGCCCCCTGCACCCAGCAGTTCCTACCAGAACTGCAGTGAAGTATTCAACTTTGTTTGAGTAAAGAGTCCAGTTACCTGCTTTGGCTTACAAACAGCGTTGCATATTTAACCTAAAAACCAGGGCTGCATTATGATTAAAAGGTTTTATGAAGTCAAATGGAATGGAAATTTCCAGGGGAGCACCATTACTTAAGCAGTTCTAAACAAGTAATATTCTAAAGCACAGTTAATATTTACAGATAAGCATGACGACACATTAGAAATGTCACTGTGGCGTACACTGGCCTGGCTTTACTGTTCATAGGCAGCATCTTTCATTGCTACGTTTCAATTTCCTAAGCAAGACAATGAAGAAAACAACTACAGTATGCTGCCTAGTGTAGGACAGCAGTGGCCTAAACACCTTTGCATAGCGGCTATGGTCACCAGCAGACCTCATACCCACAGTTCTAAACTGTAACTGTGCTTAGTATTCATTCACCTTGGTGTAGCTGGCAACCATAACAGTGATAATCACTTATAGGTTCAGAGAAAGTCTAACATCTCCAAACAGTCTCATTTCTAAGTTTCCTGGATTGCTTTAAACCTAAAACAGAGGTTGTTCTGGATAGGCAGAATAAAAAACAAAACAAAACACCAGCACCAAAACTAACAGGCACTCCTAACAGACGACAGGGTCATTAGGACCAGATCACTAAGATCAGCTTTGATTCGCTGGTTTAGAGCCTCCAAAGCAAGATGAAATGCGAATGATCATACAGTACCTTACCCTTTTTACCGGTGAGCCATAGCACGCAATGCCGAAACATAGCAATGGCAGATGGCATTGGACTTATTAACTACGGAAAGGATAACAGCAGAGGGATGATGGCTGGCAGACAAGACACAGAAATGCAGATGGAATGAATACAAACTTGGAATTCTTGAGGCAGAGCACAACCTTTCGGGCAAAGGCTGCCTCTAGCTTCAACTGAATTTACATTTTGAGCTTCACAAGGACAAACACTGCAGCCTTCACACTCAGTCTTTAGACTCTTCATGCAGAAGCAGAAGCACACTTCTCGATAAAGAAGATCAGCAACCTTCTGTAAGCACAAGCCAGCAGCAGCAGCAGCCCATTACTCTTGCTTCTCACTGATTTTTATCCTTTAAATTTTTAATCTCCAATTGCAGCCAGATCCACAGTCGCTTCAAATTAATGTGCATCCACTGCAGATACAAATCCCTGCCTAACCTGCAGTACCACTTCATCCAGAAGGTTCCTGTGCGCCCGTTCATGCAGAATCAGTTGCAAAACCATTCCAGTCATTCAGCAAACAACCCACGAGAGAAGGGAAGAAGAAGCAGGCGGGACCACGAAGAGAAAGAATCTCTCCTTTCAGCTCACCCTGGAAGTGGAAGGTTTTCTGATCAACAGTTATTGTGAAGGTGCTGTCGTCCTCATCGTCTATACCAATCACAGCTCCCTGTGAAACAAAGAGCAAAATCCCAATAAGGCAAACAATGACATCAGCAATATTCACTACTGCTCCAGCCCTGGAATACCCGAAGCACCGAGGACACTGGAAACAGGCTAGACGGAGCAGAGAAATCCGAGAACCTTGTTTGGCTTACTTAAGGAGGAAGAACTAACGGAGAAGGGCTGGCAGGACGCCTTAGTAGCTCCCTGCACGGAGACTTTCCATGCCTTGCGTAAGGGACACGGATGCAGTGGGAGGGGACAAACACAGAAGCTGACTCTGGAATCTGCTTAACAGCCAGCCGTGGAGCCCTTCTGAGCTTTAAATTGCTCTCTAAAATGGGAGTCAGAAACGTACACCGCCCCGGGTTGTTGTGCAGTTCAAAGACAGCAGGTGCTCTTCAGCAGGCTACTTCTGCATGGTGCTTGTTAGTGCAGGAACACCAGCTGACATTCGCTCCACAACACTGTCCAATGGCCAGATGCTCCCGTGGCCACTTGTGCTTTGGGGGGCGCTGCAGTTTTCACACTGAGTTACTGTGTGCTCCCATGTCTGCCTCCTCCCACTAAACTGCTGTGAGGTTGGGGGACCCAGGACAATTTTACTTATTTTGACACACGGCACTCGTTAGGAAACATGACTTTCAGAATGCAGAGAGAGGGCAGGGAGCTACATTGGTTGGCTGTTTCGGGAACTTTTAACATTTTTTTTATATACAACTATATGCATCCTATTCAGACATCCAGAATTAACCGGGGGAGGGGACAGAGTGCTACACAAAATCAAAGTCTACTAGGCAATGTTCTCAAGGAATCAATATCTTGTACATCCCAAAGGGGCTAGAGAACAAACACACCACACTACAGAAGTACATTACTCTCACACAGTCCATTATTAGATACCTTAACACGGAGGGTCAAAAGAATGGAGGGAAAAACAAACAACAACCTCATCACATGAAAACAGTGGTACGTAGCGTAATTACTATTATCTCAAAAATATTAAAAACGAAATATTTATTCATTTCTTCCCTAGATACCATATAGCCAAACCTCATCTCGACCTAAGTTCTACAGACCTTACTTAGCTTACTTACTTCAGAGTAGGTAAGAAATTTGTCCCCGTTTTCAAATACGGAAATGTCTGCAGACTTAGTCTAGATCCAACAAGAAGCTGGCGGCAGGACCAGGACTGGACACCACTGGCATGGCACCTCCTAGTCCAGCACAGTGAGCACGGACACCCCATCATGTACTGGAGCAATTCATTCTGGTTAACTTCACTTTGTTGTTAATGAGGTCAACTTCATGACTTTCTAATAACTCAAACACACCCTGGGTCCAAACACAAATACAGCAGCACTTAATAACCAAGTACAAGAATGTGTTCTATGCCGGGCGGTGGTGGCGCACGCCTTTAGTCCCAGCACTCGGGAGGCAGAGGCAGGCAGATCTCTGTGAGTTCGAGGCCAGCCTGGGCTACCAAGTGATTTCCAGGAAAGGCGCAAAGCTACACAGAGAAACCCTGTCTCGAAACACCAAAAAAAAAAAAAAAAAAAAAAGAAAAAGAAAGAAAAAAGAATGTGTTCTAGATGCAGTTCTGATACATGGAACAATGGTCCTTGCTTTTAAGGCCCTTCTGCTCTGGAAGAGCAGATAAAACACACAGAGAAAAGTGCAGCACACTCCCAGCAGTGATCTCTACCAGGATGAACCTTGGAAACAGTATCAAAGAGACTTGTCACTAAGGAAATAACCACAATGGACAAATACACAGAGATGGAAAGTAGTTGAGTAGTTCCCTGGGGGTACGGTGAACAGGGACTGAATCTAGTAAGCAGGGGCGGGAAGGGTTGTTTTGGAGACAAGATGCTGCTACCCGTGCCCGGAAGGCCTCAACTCCTGGACTCAAATTCTTGTGTCTCAGTTTTCCACTGGAATTGCAGGCATACACATCATTATACCTGGCTGGCATTATACTTCTTCATGGAGTGATGAAAACATTATAAAATTGACCATATCACTGTAGAAGTTGAACAATCTTATGAATATACCAAAAACATTAACCACATACTTCAAATCAATATACTATACAATTTTCTTTCTTTAATATAGGGTCTCATATAACCCAAGTTGGCCTCTAAGTCTATTTAGCCAAGGATGACATTGAACTCCTGATCTTCCTGCCTCTGCCTCTTGAGTACTAGAGTTAATGGTATGTGTATCAATCCCAGTTTATTGGATGTTGGGGATTCAGTTCACATGCTAGACAAGCACTCTACCAACTAAGCTGCATCCCCAGGCTCAGTATGTAAATTATAACTCAACTAAGCTGTAATACCCACTTCCAAATGCCTGTTCATTCTTTCTTTAGGGTTTCTTAATTTAAGTTTGCCCATCATCTAATCACTCAAGACGGTATCAGGAGGGCTCCCAATGCTCTCATCCCATAACTGTCTATGCCTATTTGGAACTTCTACCTTTGTTTTTTCTCCTTCAGAGCTGGGGACTGAAACTAGAGCTTTACACCTGCTAGGCAAGGCGTGCTACACTGAGCCGTCTCCAGCCGGGAACAGGGATCCTAAGTTCACCATCTCCACTGCTGCTGATCTCATGGAAGCTTTCACCCATTTCTTGCTCACTGATGCAGTCTGTCTTCAGTCTGGACACCGTCTGAGCCAGTCTTTGTTATTGCCAGAGAAGTATTTTCTAAAGTGCAAACTTTAGGAGACACATCTTTTTAAAATGTTCCTTGGCTTTCCACAAACTAATAAAGTCAACATTACTTCTAATGCTCGTCCAGGCTGCTCAAATCTGGCTCAGCTAACCTTTTCCACTGTCATCCCCCAGCCATCTCCTGCCCGCCCCCACACAGAGAGAACCCTATATGTGCTCAGTTTCAATATTTCTTCCACACACCAAAAAAACAGCAGGCCCTCTTTTTCGAATCATTTTTCCAGCTTAGTTAATTTCCAGTTCATTTTCTAAACAAAACCCACCCACCTCCCTCTAGCTCCCTCCTGCTCTGTGAAAAGTGCCCAGCTCTGAACCTTGTCCCCATCCCAGCATCCACGCCTCCTCCTCTCACTGCATCCCACGGCCACTTTAGTACTCTTCACCTGCTGTTACCAGCTCCTCCTTAGCGCCTTTGTGCCTAAACTGTACCTCAGAGAGCTCTCCCCACCTCTGCTAAGTCTAACGTGGGAAAGGCACTCCGTTTGGGTCCACTGCACTTCCTTAAAGGCCCTGAAGCCTGTTTACTAGAACTGGAGTCTCCTGCACCAATCAGGACATGGCATTCCCTGAGTGTCCTTCAATACAGAAAGATACTGCACCTGACATTCCGGCCTCTCTATCTGGTGTGTTCAAAAACAATCTTCCCTTGAAAATACCCTAGATTGGGGCTAGAGAGATGGCTCAGTGGTTAAAAGCTCTTCCAGAGGACCAGGGTTTAATTCCCAGCACCCATATGGCAGCTAACAACTGTCTGTAACTCTAAGATCTGACACCCTCACACAGACATACATGCAGGCAAAACACTAATGCACATAAAATAAATAAATAAATACCCTAGATCTACATTGTTCAATGCTGTAGTCATTCAGTCCTGTGTGACCACTTAAATTTAATTATAATTAAAATTAAGCAACATTGAGAAACAACTGAAGTCAAAAGTGCAGCTCTTCAGCAAAGCAACACTTAACACCAATAAGGTTTGGTCTCCAGCACCAGAAAAAACACACTGGAATGTCAAAGGCTCAATAGGTTCAGAAAGCTAGTGGGTACGAAACTGGATGGCACAAACAGACCATTTTCATCACTGTGGAAGTCACAAGAACTGTAGCACCACAAAAAGGAGGACAATGATGGCTGGCCACTGAGAAGAAAATCGCAGTGCAAAGCCACTGCCAAGTGAACATCTGCAGTGAGTGGGGGGGGGGGCATCATGCTAGGCATTTTACACACACTCACTTTGAAATGTAACCTACCCAAATGCTGTGTACAAGGTCAGTGAAGAGCAACTCCCCTGCGTAACTCCTACTCTCTTCCCTGCCCCTCACCCCAAAGGCGAACACTAAGGTTGAGAATTTATTTGGAGGTTGTCACAGGGGGGTGCAGTACTCACACACCCTGACCAAAGGACAGCCCTCCTCTACCAGACAAGACCTCGGAGGGCTTGCCATGGGAAGGAGTGATGCAGTGTTGTGAGGGAGGAAGGGAGTAGACTGGCCAATCAACTGGGGCTTCCCTGGGGTGACAGATGTTGGAGCCAGACAACGTAGATGACAGATGTTGCAAGCAGATCGCCCTTACATGAAGTGAGGTAAACACTGTTCCTGAACATTATGAAGTCTTCTCTGTCTTGAGTTTTATACAAATGGACTCGTGTATCTTTTTTACCCACTCTCACACAAAACGTTTGTGAAATTCACCTATGTTGCAGGTAGCACAGTTTGTTGAGGGTTTTTGTTTGTTTTTATAGTTGTGCTTCTATATGGCTATTCACAAGGTATCAATTTCACTGTGAACAGACATGCTGCTCTAGTTTTACACTAGGACAATGCTGTTGTGGAGACTGTTGCTCTTTTCTTCTGCACAGTAACTGGGGGTTGGATTTACTAGATCAGGGGCATGCACATGTTGGTCCACAGATGGTCAAGGGTTAAGAGTAGTTGTTCTGGCTACACTCCCACTGCATGAACACATTTGAAATCACCCAGCAGTGACCACTGACATCTGACAGTGGTCTAATTTCCCTGGTAACTGATGAAGTATCTTTTCATATTTATTGCTATTTGACTATCCTTTGTGTGATGGTTCAGTGTTGGACCCTCTTCTATTTGCAGATTTCTTTCTATTGACTACAGTATCTGCCGCCTGCCTTTTGCATCTCCTGCCCTCTGAGGAACAGTCCTTAACTTTAATTCCTACCCTACAACACATTGAATTTATACTTCACAGTTGTGCTTTCTGTGCATCCTTCAAGAAGTCTGACTCAGTCCTAAGGCCAAGGAAATATTTTCCTACATTGTCTTCTAGAAGCCCTTGTATTTCAATACTCCCACTCTTCTTAGCCTTTTTATGTTCTAAATCAACACTGGCACCACAGTCTTGGCTGGCCATCCACAGAAGTAGGTGAGAACATGGAACCTCTCTTCTGAGGTCTTCGAAAGTGGCTAGAAAGCCAGAATCAGGAGTGGCATTCTTGACCCTTTAAAAACGTTGAGTCGACTCAACAAGTTGCACGCATCAGTGTGTGTACACAGCAGCACACTGACTGGGAAGGCCACTGATTGACAGGTTCAGTTTCAACAATGCTTACAGTTCCTGGATAAAGGTTTCCAACCATCTTTGCTAATCACTATCCCTCCACTTACTCCATTCCCCATCATCTTTTCTCAGATCTCCTGCTCAGCAAATGTTCTCTCCTCCTTACCAGCCCCAGCTGGGTTTACATACATGCCAGTCTCTTCTTCTCTGGCAGAGAAAGGACGCTCTGAGTCTGATCCACTCCAGCTATTAGACTATTTCTCTAATTCCCTTCCAGGCAAGATTATCCAGTCACCCAAGCCTCCTGCCTGTAATTCATTTCATCCTTCCGTTTCCTGAAGACACCTAGCCACACTGGCTTTACCTCACATTAGGTGACTTTATGCCTGGTTTACCCGGGATAGTCCTGGATTATTCCTGTTGCCCTGGCACAATAATGAAGAACTTCCCCTTTCACTGTCAAGACTGTCGGGGTTTCAGAGATGGTCAACTCCACCACAGCTTTGCCCTAAGACTCTACCCTCCCTCTCTAGACTCATCTCTTACCAACTTCCACACTTGAACTGCTCAAGGTTGACCAGTTGTTGCAAGTTCTTCCCACAACCATGTATCTCCGGTTGTTCCTTCTGCCGCATCCTTCCTCTCATCTACCTGGATTTGCTCTGCCTTTTTGTTATCTGGAGCAAAGTTCCTCTTGGTAACTTACACATGGAATGGTGCTCTATGATCAAGGAAACTGTTGTGCTAACCTCCCCCAAAATACCAACATTTTTATTGTGATGCTTTTAAGGCTCATTACACCATGATATACATTTATATTCCATGGCCTCTTGTGACTTTTCTCTGAGGTTTTTGAATGGTCAGTTTTTCATGCTCCATCAGTACTTTGTAGCACAATGTAGCATGAATTTTAATTGGTCTTAATAATAAAAACCCAAAGTCAGATATTGGGGTAAATGCTGAAAGATCAGAGAAGCAGAGCAAGTCACAGTTACCACCTCTTACCTCGCCAACTCCTCAGCCTGAAAGAGAGAGTGAGCTCCTGTCTCCTCCCACCTTATCCTCCTCTCTCTGCCCAGCCACATCACTCCCTGTCTCCACCTCCCCAGTGCTGGATTAAAGGCGTGAAATCCCAAGGGCTAGGATCAAAGGTGTGTGCCACCACTGCCTGGCCTCTATAGCTAACTATAGATCTTCAAGCAAGCTTTATTTGCTAGACCACAAACAAAACATCACCACAGTACTTGATGCATGCACACTGCTTCAGGTTGCAAACAGTAACTTCAGCTCCAGAGTCTTCCCCAGGTGTGTGCTGGTCTGAATAGGTATGGCCCCCATAGACTCATGTGTTTGAATGCTTGGCCCATAGGGAGTGGCACTACTAGGAGGTGTAGCCTTGTTGGAGTGGGTGTGGCCTGTTACAGTAGGTTTGACCTTGTTAGAGAAAGTGTGTCACTGTGGAGGTAGACTTTGAAGTCTCCTATGCTCAACCTATGCTCAGTGTTGCACACAGTCTTCTTCTGCTGCCTGAGGATCAAGATGTCGAACTCTTAACTCCTTCTCCAGCACTGTCTGCCTGTACGCCGCCATGTCCCACCATGATGATAATGGACTGAACCTTTGAAAACTGCAAGTCAGTCTCAATTAAATGTTTTCCTTTATAACAGTTGCCATGATCATGGTGTCTCTTCACAGCAATAGAAACACCAAGACAAAGAGGATGGATTTCTTAGTTTTCTCTTTCTCTTTTTTTCTATACACACAGAAATACTTTAAACTTGAATAACGGTTCAAATGCTTAAGATGGAAATAGTTTTGCCTTCATAATTTTCAAAACTAGACAAGATTCTGGCCATTCTGTGGATTTTTTGGCATAGAAGATAAAAGTAGGTTGTTGGTGAGCTGATTCCAAAGGTAACAAAGGAATGATTACTTCAGCGTATAAATTGCTCACATGCCCCTAAAAGGAACATGGCCGATGTTAAACGATGTTAAGTGATTCCCCCAACACTAACTACACACTGCCCCTCGCTGCAGAAATGACAGTGGAACTTTACATTCATACAGAGTTTTGAATATGCTCACTGAGATTTAGGGTGAACAACTGGTAACTCATCTTTAGAGAATAGAAAACAGGCTCAAAGAGGTAAAGTGTTTGTTCAAAGATAACAGTTAAAAGGTTATTGCCAGTTCGAGCAATTCCTGATACAAAGCAATATTTACTAATGACTTCAGCAAACTCACTGAATACCTGTACTGTGCCAGGAACACTAACAGCTAGTAATATAAAAGAAATAAGATGTATCCGCACCCTGAAGGAACATGCAAGAAGAAAAAAGTCAATGTATAAAGGGAGAAGAAATGCCTGCTCACAAAGGTGCTGAAGGGGGGGACTGCCATAGCATCATTCATTCATTCACTGTTTCAACAAGTACTGAGGTTTTCAGGCATGATTTTAGGCTCCAGTAATATACTAAGCAACTTTGGGGGGGGGGGGTTGGTTTTTTGGAGACAGGGTTCCTCTGCCCTGGCTGTCCTGGAACTCACTCTGTAGACCAGGCTGACCTCTAACTCACGGAGATTCACCTGCCTCTGCCTCCAAGTGCTGGATTAAAGGAGTCTGCAACCATTGCCCTGCACAACACTTTTTTTCATATTCATCATTTGTTTACTGAAGCTGAACACACACACACACACACACACACACACACACACACACACACACACACACACTGAGAATCTATATATACTATCCATGCTGAGAACACACCTATTTTACCCTCCTATTTCCTTTTATATGAGTTGAATATACATTTCATTTTTCAGTATTTTGTTTGCTTGCTTACTGACTTCATGCAGTCTTTAGGTTTTCTTTGGGTTTTTGGTTGTTCTTATTTTGTAGGTCTCAATTCTTCTTTAGATATTAATCCTTTGCCAAACATATTCCTCCTATTTTTCCTCTTGTCCATAGGTTACCTTTTCCTCTTTGTGGTAATAATTTGGCTGTCATTCAGGTCCTCCAGAAGGGGTTAGATACCCCGGAGCTGGAGTTACAGGCAGTTGCGGGTCACCTGAATTGAGTGCTAGGAGTTGAACCCAGGTCTCTGAAAGAACAGTGTGCACTCTTAACCACTGAGCCACCGCTCCAGGCCCTCAACATCCCAAGTTTTTGCTCAAGGCTAGTTATACAAAGACACTTCCTGTAGCTGTTCCGCACTCACTCAGTTATCGGCAGGGGCTGTGCTTATGTGTCATGGCACACATGCGGAGGTCAGAGGGCACCTTATGGAAGTCGGTCCTCTCCTTCCGCCACGTGCGTCCCTGCAATAGAACTCGGGTCATCTGGCAGCAAGCATCTTGACCCATTGAGCCATCCCACCAGAGCTTCTGCAGGTTCTTGTGGATTTTACAGACATAATCAGTCTACAATTATGAGTACCTTACTTTCCCATTCTGAACTTTTCTTCTTTGTTCCTTATTCTCATAGCACGACATGTGCCAGGCCCACTGGTATAGTTGACCTTCTGCTTTCTCTGTCTGACTTTCTAGGACCTGCAGGGTATAACAGCGAAGCAGCAGCAAACACAGGACCCTATCTTGCTGCTGACTGTATGAAGACTATGAGGCTAGGCGATTACCCGGTAGTTAAAGTGCTCACTGTGAAAGCTTCTGTAAGAGCCCTGAAGCTTTTGCTTGGGTCCCCTGAACCCACATGAATGCTCTTCTGCCTATAAACCCAGCATCTGAAGGCAGAGACGGGATTCCTGAAGTAAACTGGCTAGCATGGCAAGCTCAGAGTTCACTTGAGCAACCCTGCCTTAATAAGGTGGAGAACGACTGAGGAAGACTCAGTGTCAACCTCAGGCTTCCACACATAGATGCACACACATGAGGACATGCATGCATACCACATACACAAATAAAAAAAGAAAGAACTCACATACTGCTTTATTATTAAGTACACAACAGCCTTTTAACAAACATTCTTTTTTTGTTTTTTCCAGACAGGGGTTCTCTGTGTAGCTTTTGGTGCCTGGCCTGGATCTCACTCTGTAGACCAGGCTGGCCTCAAACTCACGGAGATCTGCCTGCCTCTGCCTCCCAAGTGCTGGGACTAAAGGTGTGTGCCACCACTGCCTGGCCAGGTCTGATAGCACACATCTTTATCCCAGTGTGGTGGTATTGTGTTCCCCAAAATACTGTGCACCCTAATAAACTTATCTGGGGTCAGAGAACAGAAAAGCTACTAGATACAGAGGCTAGAAAATGGTGGCACTCACGCCTTTAATCCTAGCATTCCAGAGGCAGAAATCTGTCTGGATCTCTGTGAGTTCAAGGCCACACTGGAAACAGTCAGGCATGGTGACTCATGCCTTTAGTCCCAAGAAGTGAGCCTTTAATCCCAGGGAGTGATGGCAGAAAGCAGAAAGGTATATAAGGCGTGAGGACCAGAAACTAGAAGCATTTGGCTGGTTAAGCTTTAGGCTTTCAAGAAGCAGTTCAGCTGAGATTCATTCTGGATGAGGACACAGAGTTTTCCAGTCTGAGGAAATAGGATCAGCTGAGGAACTGGCAAGGTGAGGTAGCTATGGCTTGTTCTGCTTCTCTGATCTTCCAGCATTCACCACGGGTTTGTTTTTATTAATAAGAATTTCTAGCGATTCGTGCTACATCCCAGTACTCAGGAGGTAGAGGCAGGCAGAGCTCTGAGTTCCAAGCTAGCCTGGTCTACATAGTGAGCTCCAGGACAGCCAGGGCTATATAGTGATATATAAAGTTTATTTTGATCTGGGTGTGGAGGCAAATGCATATCATCCCAGCACTTGAGGTAGAGGCAGGAGGGTCAGGAATTCCAGGACATTTTCAATGTCAAATTCACAGGGAACAGACAGAGCTAGCAAAAGGCTACTACATTAACAAGCGAGCCCTAAATCAACAGAGTAATTTTTCATCGTGAAATGACAAGACAGTGATATCTTGTGGGATACAGGCTTGCAGGCTAGAGAAGGACATTTTTAAGTTTATACATTAATCTAAATTAACTCCCCACATCTGCTCTGGATTTCACTTACTGTTAGATGCAGCCCAATACCAGAAATACGGAAAAATGTCACAGGGCTAAAATAAAGCATTAGCATCCATCAGTGCTGAAGGTATTAATAATCTAATGTGGTATGCTGCTGATCTCTCATCATGAGCTAAGAGAAAAGAGAACAGATGATGTCTCCATGGGGACTCAATCCGCTTATACCCTACACATGACAGATACATGTCATACAAGTTGAGTATCCTGAGATAAAAAAGAAAATCTGAAATCCAAAGCACTATAAAATTCAAATTTTTCTGAAGGCCAACCAGGCAACACAATCAGAAAATTCTACACCTGATTTCATGTACTAAGACACAAAAATACTTTATAAAATCACCTGCAGGTTATATGTGTAAGGTGTATGTGAAACATAATTGAATTTCACATTTAGACTTTGGTCCCAGCCCCAAAATAGATCATTATGTACATGCAAATATCCCAAAGTTCAAAAGAGAAACATTTTCTGGCCCCAAACATTCCATATTGGGGATATCTGTACTCTTCACTGTACTGGGTTACTTTTAAGTCATAAGCAGATCAATGGTTTTCAAAGTACTTTTATTTAACATTAAACCTTTGTTGACTTATAATTCATCTCACCCAAGCCTCTTCAGGACATCAGAATCAGAGATTCATCTGCATCAATAATGCCTGAGACCGATGATCTCAGCTACTTGAGGGGCTGAGGCAGAGAACCACAAGTTCAAGGCCAGACTGGGCATCAATAAACTCTGGTCTCAAAAAGTTAAAAGGGGGCTGGGAATACCACTCAATTGTGGATTGCTTATCTAGGATCTTTAAGGCAGTAGGTTCAATCTGTACTACTTTCCAAATACATTAACAAATTTGATGCTGACAATCCTGTGAGTGAATAGTATAATGCCCAGTCTTGTTTTGCTGCTTTTTAAAATTTATTTATTTATTTATATTTTATATGCATTGATGCTTTGCCTGCATGTATGCCTGTGTAAGGGTGTTGGAACTCCTGGAACTGGAGTTAGAGAGTTTTCAACTGTCAAGAGGGTGCTGAGACTTGAACTTGAGTCCTCTGGAAGAGAAGCCAGTGCTCTTAACCACTGAGCCATCTCTCCAGCCAATGTTTTGTTTTGTTTTGTTTTAAGAGCTCAAAAATGAATGGGAAGAATTGGCTCAAATCATAAAGCTAGTTAAAAGGCAGAATTCATTTTTAACTCCCATTCCACATATGCCATGTTCTTGTCTCTACCTCACACATCTCTTTAATGTTGTTACTTACCCATTTTGCAGATATTTCCTGAAAATGTTTATATTTTGCTCTCGGATAAAACAAGGGAGTTTATCAGACCCAAGCACCAACCATCACTATTTCCTCAGGTCAAGGGCGCCATCTAGTGGTACAAACTTTGTAACCAACAAAGTCAGAATTTTGCTGACAGGTATACTGGTTCAAACCTATAATCACAGCACTTGGGAGACAGTAGCAGGATTGCCATAAGTTTGAGGATAGCCAAGACTACATAGTGAATTCCAGACCTACCAGGCCTATCTACAAAGCAAGTCTCTGTCTGAGAGAGGGGAGGGGGAGGGAGGGATGAAGAGAGGGAGGAGGGAGTAGGTGGGTGGGTGAGGGAGTAGGTGGGTGTTTTTCACTTCCCTATTTTCTCTCTGATTTTCTGCTGCTTTGCAACAATGTGGCATGTCTGCATTAGTTCTTCTAGTCTGGAGGAATCCGGGGCTGGGGAAGCTGTTCAGCTGGTAGAATGGTTGTCTAGAATGCAACAGGGCTCTGGGTTCAATCTCCCAGTACTTCCTAGGTCAGGTAGAGTGGGCCATGCCTGCAATCCCTGCATCTAGGAGGTAGACTTGGGAGGATCAGTTCAAGGTCTTATAGGGAATTCAAGGCCAGCTTGAGCTAGAGACCCTGCCTAAAAATAATAATAATAAATGGAACCCTAAACTACTGAGGATTAAAGGCAGCTTGGGAATGGGAACAGAAGATTCCCTATCAATGTGTGGCCTTGATAAATTACTAAAAGTCAACTTAGTCTCACAAGTGCCTGGAGATGTGGTTCAGTAGTGGAGTGCTTTCAGAGCATTACCAAGCATTGAACTCAATCTCTAGCTCCAGAAAATACAATTGCTAACCTTGACAACTTGCAAGTGTCTGAACTAGATCTGCGTGTCTGAGGCAGTAAGATGTGGGCTAGCTACCTGGGATCCTGCATAGATCATGGAGATTTTCTACAGTGATCCCAACTTGTCTGCATAGCACAATCAACCAGAGAATCTAAAACTAGATTCTAGAACCTCACTCTAAAGTAAGGTGTGTAGAAGGGGGCTCCTGGAAACCTATATTTAAAAAAAAAAAATGCCCAGATGTTTCTCACACAGAAAGCAAAAGGAAAATCTTCTTTTTGGGGTAGGATCTCATGTAGCCCACTCTGGCCTTGTGCTGGCTAGATTTATGTCAGCTTAACACAAACTATAATCATCTGAGAGGAGGAAACCTTGAATGAGAAAATGCCTTCACAAGATTAGGCTGTGGGCAAGCCTGAAGAGCATTTTCTTAATTAGTGATTGATGGGGGAGGGCCCAGCCCATTGTGGGTGGGGCCATCCCTGGGCTCGTAGTCTTGGGTTCTATAAGAAAGCTGACTGAGCCAGCCATGTGGAGCAAGCCAGTAAGCAGCACTCCTCTGTTGTGGGATATTTTGATGGCACTCTGACACTCCTGAGACTGCCAATAAAGTTAAACCTTGAATCAGAGGGTGGAGTCAACACTCAGCTGACCAGAATTAACCATGGAGTTTTTGGGACCCAGATTAGAATAGAGAGACACAGGAAGGAAGGGGGGGCGGGGCTTAGACAGATTTGTGCGCCTTTTCGATTTGGAAATGTGGGAAGGCAGGGTCAGCTGATCATTCCTCTGTCGCTCTTTGGATCTATCAGGTTTTTGCCCCAATATTTGACTCCTGAAGTAACTGCTTCATCTGGTGCTTCACCCCTCCAGGGCCTCTGTGTCAGCTCCTGCCTCCAGATCCCTGCCCTGTTTGAGTTTCTGTCCTGGCTTCCTTCAGTGATGAACTATACTATGGAAGTGTAGGCCAAATAAACCTTTCCATCCCCAACTTGCTCTTTGGTCCTGGTGTTTCACTGCAGCAATAGAAACTCTAACTGAGACAGGCCTTACACTCACTATGTGACAGAGTTACAGTGCTGGGATCAGAGGCATGCACTGCCCATGCCTGGTTTATGCAATGCTGAGGATTGAACCCAGGGCCTTGTGCATGCTAGGAAGCACCAACTGAACTGCATTCCAGCACTGTCATAAATATTTTATTACCCTCCCCCATCAATGTGCCACGTTATTGGTGAAATTATTAAGGCCACTCCACGTAGTTAAAAGGGAGGTTTATTTTGTGAAGTAACTTACAAGTGAAGGGATAGTTTACAGGGTCTGGGAAAGGCGTGCGCAGTCCGGTGGTGTTCTCTGGAGAACTCTGCTCTGTCTACCTCCAGCATCCAGGGTCCAGGAACCAAGAGAGTGTGCTCACCCATCCAGGTCTCGGGTCTCCAGGCGCCTCCCCTGGCCCCGCCTCATAGGCGCGACAGTTGCCAGAGTCTCAATGGGGGTTGGAACTTCCAGATCCAAGCTGGAATGGCTATCCACTACACCACGTACCTAATTCTCACAGAATTCTGCTAAAAATGTGTTATAATTCCCAATTAAAGAAAACTCAAATTCGGGGCTGGAGAGATGGCTCAGAGGTTAAGAGCACTAGCTGCTCTTCCAGAGGTCCTGAGTTCAATTCCCAGCAACCACATGGTGGCTCACAACCATCTGTAATGAGATCTGGTGCCCTCTTCTGGTCTGCAGGCATACATGCAGACAAAACACTGTATACATAATAAATAAATAAATCTTAAAAAAAAAAAAAAAGAAGAAGAAGAAAACTCAAATTCATGCTTATAGCTTCCCTCTTTCAGTCAACCAAACAAAGGCCAAAATGGGATTTAGATGCAGGTTTCTGTAGGTTCTTCTCTGTCCTGCTATGCAGCAGGCAGGATTCTTAGAATGACACCTGTTCTTGGACAATCTCCTCTTCCGGGACTATGGGTGCAAACTGGATACAATAAGATCACTGCAAAGCCTATGTTACATGAAACATCAAAAAGACTATCTGACCTGACCTAACTGCATGAGCCTTCTAAAGGCAGCTCTTTCTGCAGCTGGCAGCAGAATGGGGAGTCAGAGGACTCACACCACCAGGGGCCAATGTGGACTGAGGCTGAGTGAGGGCCACAAGTGACGGCAACAAAGAGACCTTGTAGGTTTAACTACAAACAACTAAATCTGACCAACAGCCTAGAAGATTCTTAGAGCCTCCAGATAAGGACTCATCCCAGTCAACTTCTTCACTTCAGCCTTCTGATTCTTAGCAGAAAATCCAAGTGAGGCAAGAGGCAGGTAGATCTCTGTGAGTTGGAGGTCACAATATGTGTTTTTGTGTATGGTGGTAAAACGTATCAGGTCTACAGCACTAAGGACATTTATCCATCTCCAGAGACTACCTCTCTCTCTCTCTATGGCAGTCAGGTTTAGTTCTATCGTAGGTCTCTGGGATACCCAGCCTCAGGGGTGAGCTCTCTCTCATGGTAGGCCACATAAGTTGTTTTGGGTTTTTGTTTTTTTCCATTTTTCAAGACAGGGTTTGATTGTGTAGACCTGGCTGTCCTGGAACTCTCTCTGTAGACCAGACTGGCCACTTGCCTCTGCCTCCAGAGTGCTGGGATTAAAGGTGTGCATCATCACCGCCTGGCCAGAAACTCCATTTCTGAACTCAAACAACTCCACACCCACCAAATAACAACCTGTTTCCCATGCCTAGGCTAGAAACCACCATCTTATTCCAGTCTGTATGAATTTGATGACTCTTCATATCTAACAGGATTCACAATATTCATGTTTTGCAGCTATCTTATTTCACTTAGCATACCACCCTCAAGGTCCGTCATGTCAGCTTATGTGAAATATTCCTTTCTTTTCCTAAGGCTAAATGGTATATTGTCTTAGTTTCTGCTCCAATTGCTGTGGTAAAATACCCTGGGCCAAAAGCAATGCAAGAGATACAGGGTCTACTTCAGCTCCCTTTCTTAATCTATACAGTAGTCCAGGATCCCAGCCCAGGGAATGGTGCCACCCACAGTGGGTAGGGCTTCCCACCTCAATTAACTTAATCAGAATAATCCCTGACAGGCATGCCCAGAAGCCCACCTTCCTGGTGATTCTAGACCTCATCAAGTTGATGACCGAGATAACCCGTCACAGTATTCTACTGTGCTTCTGTGTATATTTGTATATGATATATATAATACTTTATTCAGTTTTCTGTGTATAGGCACTTGAAATATTTAGCTTTGGGGCTATTTTGACTATTACTGTTATGAACAAATGGTGCACAAATATTTACTTATGTCCTTGTTTCCATTTTTTAAAATATATAAATGGTTGTGGGCTGAAACAAAGTCATTATCTTAAAAACCGGGCAAGTGAAAGGAAATAATGAAGCAGTTATCCTGCCTATTTGAACTGCACTGTTAGGTAAACAGATCATAGAGGGAAAGAAAGCCCTCATAAAATTAAGCCTCACAAGATTAACATAAATATAGACTATCTCCATCTTGCCAACTTCATGTGAGTTAATGAGTATAAGTACTCACCAGCCATTATCACCTGATATTATCAATAAGGAACAAGAACTGGACACGTGTCTCCTGCTATAAGAACACACCACCTAGAGTCTTGTCAACAGGATCAAATGTGAGTCTGAGTCAGTCTCTCTCTGGGTGCGGCTACCAATCAGAGCAGAACAGAGGAGAGGGAAGGTGCCAAGCTGCAGCAGAGTGGTATCAGTAAAATACACACTATGCAAATCCCACAGGTCTAAGGGTAGGATGCTTCAGTGGGTCAATTGTGAACAAAAGGCAGTTTTAAAATAAGCAATCAAAACTACAAAACTGCTGGGTACTGGCACATTGCAATTCCAGCACGAAAGGCAGAGACAGAAGGGTCACCTGGGCTCAGGAATGGGAGACCAGCCAGGGAAACACAGTAACACATCTACAGTTTTCAATTAAAAAACTATAAAATGTAGGGATGTCACACTGTAAAATTACAAAGCAACGCAGAGGGTGATTAGTTAGGCGGCAGGAGGCATAATCGGACTGGGACACATACCGAGCTTTCGGGCAGCTGGCAAAGTTCTCTCTCTTAACCTGAGTGCTAGGCACAAGGGTTAAGAATTCAACTATATTTAGAAACCAAAGCCAAGAACTAAGCCAGCACAGTAACAGTAACAACAAGACAGTGGCCTAACCCCAAATACAATCTGCTGATCTGCTGCCTCAACACAGCCCTGCCAAGCCTCACCACAGGCCTATCTCAAGCCAAAAAAGCAGTTAAAACCAGAGGCAGTGGAAACTGGGATCAATACCAAGTACTCAGGAAAGCAATCTGACCACGACAAGAGGAATCGCAGGAAAATTTAAAAATATAGAAGCAGAAGGCAGGTGCGATTGGTCATGCTGCAGCCCCAATACTGGGGAAGCTGCGACAGGGGGATCACCATGAATTCAAGACCAGCCTGCAACAGTGAGATGCTGTTTCAAAACAACAAGAAAGGAGACCAAAATAAAACATTAAAAAAAAAAAAAAAAAAAAAACAGCCTGGGGACTGGAGAAATGGCTCAGAGGTTAAGGGCACTGACTGCTCTTCCAAAGGTCCTGAGTTCAATTCCCAGCAACCACATGGTGGCTCACAACCATCTATAATGAGATCTGGTGCCCTCTTCTGGCCTGCAGTCATACATGCAGTATACATAAATAAATAAATATATCTTTTAAAAAAAAAAAAAACAGCCTAAGTTACTTTTCTCTGAGTTTGAGGCCGGCCTGGTCTACAGAGTGAGTTCCAGAACAGCCAGGGCTATACAAAAAAACCCTGTTTAAAAAAAAAAAAAATCTTTTTGCTGTTATATATTCAAGTTAGTCTAGTTTCCATTCTGCAAACCAGCCATACTTACTCCCATCTCAGTTCAAGACTTTTCCCATCATGCCTAAGTTTAGAACTGTTTTCCAATTCTTGGTAGAACTGAATATCAAACATATTCACATCTTCAAAAGTAAGGATTACCCTACAGTCCAGTTCAAAGCACCACTAACAGAAAATGATGAGGGTCGGGAGGAGGGGGATGGAGAGATGAAGTAAAAAACGCTGCTAGAAGCTGAGGACCCAGCTGGGGACAGAACTCACACAGAGGAGGGAATCTGGCTGGGCCCCGGCCATGCACTGCTCTCTAGCTCTTTTTGAGATGTGTGATCAGTGCCATAGACAAGCCGGACTTCGAAGACCCAGAATGAAAAATGTCGTGCCAAATGTCCTTCTTTCTTTGGAGACAGGGTCTCACTATGCGATTTTGGTTAACATGGAGACCAGGCTGGCCTCAAACTCAGAGATCCAGCTAAGCCTCCCAAGTGCTATGTAAAGTATCTTAGTAAGTTGTATTAGCCAGGTGATGGTGGCGCATGCCTTTAGTAGCAGCACTTGGGGGACAGAGACAAGCAGACCTCTATGAGTTCAAGGCCAGCCTGGTCTACAGAGCAAGTTCTAGGACAGCCAAGGCAACACAGAGAAACCCTATCTCAAACAACAACAACAAAAAGTTTGTATTAACTACGTGTTAAAATAATATTTTAGATATATTAGCTCATTAATTTCACTTGTTTAGTTTTACCTTTTAAATGTGGGCTACCATCAATTTTTTTTATTATTTATTCTTTGTGTCTTTCACATAATGCCTCCCAATCCCACCCATCTCCCCCAAAATAAAATAAAATTTAAGAGAAAAAAAAAAAAGAAGGGGAAAAATCTGATCATGGAAGCTGCAGTGTGATATAGTGAGTCACGCAGTAAACTTCTCTATCCATATATTTTTACGTGCAGGTGTTCATCACTGAATTGTTGGTCTGATTTGAGGCCCCTGGTCTCTGTTGCACCATCGACGCTGAGCCGTCACCAGGACTCTTCCTGGATACCCCACTGCTGCCTTGTGTCATGGAGATCCTGTAGCCCTGGGTCCACAGGACTGATCACACACAAACACACACACACACACACACACACACACACACACACACACACACACACACACATATACATGCTCCAGCCTATCACAGATGGGGTGGATGTTGGACTACCACCAATTTTTAAGCTTTATATATATATGGTTCAAAATACCTTTCTACTGCCCAGCACTGCTATACATACATTACTAAACAGCACTGAAAAAACAAAACAAAAACAAAAAAACCCAGAGCAGCTAATGAGGGTTTTGTTTTTTTGTTTTGTTTTTTTTTTTTGCTGTTGACAACAACAGTATAATTCTATATTTGTCCCTTGTCAGTAAAATGAGGTTTTAAAGGAAAGCCAGGAGATGATTTAAAGCATGGATTAAAGCATGGATCAAAATAACTGAGTCTTGTCCTGGTCCTAAAACTTCTAGAAGTTACTTGGAGAAACCCAATTTTCTTTCCTGAGACTTGGTTATCTGGACCAATGGCTAAGTAAGGAAATTCAGTTAAATCCAGGCTCCATGATGCCATCAAAACATATCTTTTCTGTTGAAATTAGTCTTCATAAAATGAAGGAATACTCACCCTGAGTCTAACACATCCTCTTCGGGAGCCTCTCATCATTTTGTCCTTGGACTAAAAGAAAAACAAAACACTCAGTAAATAAAAGGTTACAGACAACTGTTTTTAGTCATCCAGGAGCTAAAAATCAACTAAAATTTACAAGAACTGACCATTCCTTCTGCCCATCACCTGCCCCAAAAGAAACTTTTTGCAGGGGAATGACCAGCTTTTCAATGAAAATGGTTTTTAGTTTATGCAAATCAGGCCAGCTGACAAAGGCAAGGAGTGCACTTTAGAGGCAGTGTTCAAGTTTGTCCACGCAATCCCAGACGCCAGTTCTCGTCTAGGGTTCCCTTTCTGTTTTGTCGACACTCATCAAAGTGCAAAGTTAGTGACTGATTTTCAATATCCCACCTATATGAGAAAAAAATCAAAACAGACTGATTCTATGTGACTCTGTAATTGGTCCATCTGAAGCCACGGATACCCTATAACCTTCACATTTCTAAGCCACGGGAACTCATGTTCAGAAGTGATTATGGATGTACTCAAGCCAGCCTGCTTTTATTCTATTTACAAATAAATACAAGAACAGAGACATACATTTTAGGGGGTAAATATCCTTACTACTAAGCACGATCAAAGAGTTCTTTACTAATAATACACAGTTAATGAAAACATTGCTAAGAAAAGCATCCCTTAATCATTTAATAACCCTTTTATGGACCTATACTTATCTTCTCTCCAAAATAAAGGCAGGATGCGAAAACATTAATTAGGTTACAAACAACCCAGGAGATTAGAATGCAAAGTAAGCTAAAGAGGGTGAAAGATGGTATCCTATCCTGGAGCCGTCCGCATCATAAAGCAGTTTTTAAACCACAAGATGCAGGGCCAGACAGGCCAGTGATGTTGCTACCGTTCGGATTATGAATTACAAACACCAAAAGAGACAACTGGAAGCAATTAGCTAAGGAGCTGCTCCAGAGAGTCAGAATATGGAGCATTCCAGGAAACAACTGACAGACTCCTCTAACACGTGGGGGAAGACAAGGCTAACACATCAACAACAGTCGTAACACAGAGCAAAGGGAGCACCAAGTGTCACAAATCCCAGAGAGCAACTCTGAGGGGCTGCAAAGGAGAGTTGGGGCCTGGGCAGCAGGAGTGAATGCATGCTGGCTCCGTGGGTGAAGGCGCGTAGAGCAGTTTGATCCAGCCCACCCCTTCTGCAGCTCCTTTCTCAGTAAGCATCTCCTTTGCTGTAACTACACGCCGACACACACACACCCGTCCCCCTACACACACACACACACACACACACACACACACACCAGTTCGATTCTTTCTTCCAGAACACAATAATCTGGAACCACTCCCAGGAGGTACCCACGAAATCCTGCTATCAAGACCAGCAGGACTGCTTTGAAGTCTGAGCTAGGCTGATCTATACAGCAAGCTCCAGGCCAGCTAGAGCTACATACTGAATTTAGAGTGTTTCAAAATACATATAAATATGTAAAGCAGCTCTAACCTGCTAAGATCTGATGATCTAAAAGCCCCCATCATTTCTGTGGCCAGGGCTGACTTCCCAGCTCCCTGAACCAGCCGATCACCTTCATGCCTAGGGATTTTTTACAGGCTGTTCTCTTGCCTGCGGCAGTGTTTGCACACGTTCCAGGTTCCTTAACCAGCCAATTCCTGCTTAGCCTCAGAGAATTCTAGCTGAAGTCCACGACTACATTATAACCATTCCCGTCATGAGCCATTTTTAAAAGACAATCTTTCCCTTCATAATACTGTGGGGAAATAAAACTTCCCTGGATTTCTCTGTGTTCCAATCAAAGGCTGTAGGGCATGTCATAATAATTAAATTTTTCATTTTTCTTTGATCTCAAAGAATAATAATACATATTTTCTTTCCCAGAAGAGTCTGAAAACTTATATCCGGAGTAGGAAGGGAAGTCATTTTAAGAGCATACTAAGACGGGCGGTGGTGGCGCATGCCTTTAATCCCAGCACTCGGGAGGCAGAGCCAGGCGGATCTCTGTGAGTTCGAGGCCAGCCTGGGCTACCAAGTGAGTTCCAGGAAAGGTGCAAAGCTACACAGAGAAACCCTGTCTCGAAAAAACAAAAAAACAAAAAAAAAAAGAAAAGAAAAGAAAAGAAAAAGAAAAAGAAAAAAAAAAGAGCATACTAAGAACCATTCAGCTCAATGTATTAACCCTGCTGCCCAACAGGGGCTCTGAATTGCTCTGCTCTGATCATGTTTTATCACTTTAGATGAACTTCAGTATTCTACTTAAAAAGCCATCTATGGGGGGGGGGAGAGATGATCCTGTGGTTAAGAGCACTTGCTGCTCTAGCAGAGGACCTGGGTTCGGTTCCCGGGACCCACACAGTGACATGTTACCTCACAAGCACCTGTAACTCCAGTTCTAGGGATTGAACATCCTCTCCTGACCTCTGTGGGCAGCGTACACACATCAGACTCTTACATACATGCAAGCATATACATGAAATAGAATTTCTCCATCTCAAGGGCAGGCGAGATGGCTTCGTGGGTAACACTGCTCGCTACACAAGCCTACCGCTTGACCTGGAACCTGTGGGAGCGGAGAACTGACTTCCGAAAGTAGTCTTCTGGCCTCCATACGGTGCTGGGCCTTGGCACATCTGCTACACAACACACACACACACACACACACACACACACACACACACACACACCACTGACAATAAACAAAAATTTTTGTTAATTAAGAAATACTCAAAATAGTCTCCATTTAGGCTCCAAGGCTACAAATACCATTTGTGTGAAATTTAGTCTTTAAATATACAAAATCATTTCAATCCCCTACAATTTCTAGACACACACACACACACACACACACACACACACACACACTCCATCCAGAGATAAATAATGTGGCAGTGGCGTTGAAATCCAGCTCTGCCAGTGTACCAACAGTGCAGCCTTGACCAGATCCCTTCTGTTCTCAGACCTGAGTTCACCTGTTTGTAGTTTACCTGTTGGTAAAATGAAGAGATGGCTTAAGATCACGCGGTTGTCCCAAGTACTTAACAAGGAAATCACGCGGGACACCTGTGTAGAGCTAGCGCAGGGCTTTTGCCCCTTCCTTGCTCCTACCTTAAGTACAGCAAACACAACCTGTAATGATGCTCTTTAGAAGGAAACAGGCCCTATTCCCAGGTGTGGCACACTGTATCAGACTTCAGCATTTAACTATGCAGGCAGGAGCCAAGGTATTCTAAAGAAAGGCCCATGTGCCTTCAGTCATCAGACTGCTGAGGCCATGGACCCTAAGGAATTGGAATTTCCCAGGAATGCTGGTGTCCACAGAGAGATTTATTTATCAGAGAGGTTTCACACAATGCTAACTTCTTGGAAGACAGACCAGGAACCAGAAGCCAATGATGAGTCAGTGACAGGCAGGACCACACCTTGACTAAACTGCTCAGTTATGCGTACCTCTGCCCTCTATTTAAATCTAAGCCTGGAGTCTGGACCCTGATGATGGACTTGGAATGAGTGGGTCACTGGACCTCTTCATTTTTCCTCGTCCCAGCATGGCCACACTGAAGAAACCTTTCTCTGCTTCTCACTATTATTTGTTGCTTTAATTGGCCCACTGAAGGCAGGTGGACTGGAATGTAGCTTGTCAGGGCTCCAGGACCCAGACTTTGACCCTAATAAATGATAACAAGAATAAACACTCCCAAATATGACACCTTAACACCTAAAACCTAAGCAGCAGCCCAAAGGTCTCTCGAGTCTCCAAGTGGTCCTCCTAAGGAGCAGATCCACTGAAGAGGAACAGGATTGCCTGTAACTTCCTTACTAAAACTGCATTAACCAAGGGTGATTAGGAATCAGAAGAACACGGAGGAAGCCGAAAATCAAAACACCCAGAGCCAGTGGAACTTTGTCTCAGGCCACTGCCTGTTCTTTGGGCCCTCCTACCCCCCAAAACACTTACTCCCCCATACAAGTGTCACTAGGTCCTCACTTTACTCTCCCTGCGAAAGGATGCTAAGCCACAGACATCTGATTCCTTGGAGTCTCCTATGTCGTGTGGCTCCAGGCGCCCTGATAAACTTGGACACACGCTTTCTCTTGTTAATGTGCTGTTGATTTGGTTCATCAAACTTGCCTTTACTTATATATGCTTTATTTCAAACATGCCTCATCAAATTTGCCCAGTCTACAGAAATCGTGCCCACCTGTGTATGTACCTGTGCACATGCTCTCTCCTCAGCTGACAGCTATTTCTGTGGCACTGGTTATTATGCTGTGTTATGCATGTTTGTGCCATTTTCCTTGTCCCATAGGAGAAGCCTAATTATCATTTCACTATTACTACCTTCAACCTATCTCCTAGAATTTATTAATATCTGGGTCCTGGGAGATGTTAAATCAATGTATACATGGTCCCAGACTCCTCTCTTAGGTATCCTATTCATTCAACATACATAATTTACTTGAAATATGCTTATTTATCCCCAATTCAAGCTATTCAACACTCCCAGGTAAAACAGAAGAAACTTTTTTTTTTCTTTTTCTGATAACTTTCTGAGCTGTTTTTGTCTAGACAGAGTAGCCCAGGCTGGTCTCAAACTAGCTATGTAGCTGAGGATAACCCTGAATTCTTCATCCTTCTGCCTTCACTCCCCAGTCCTGGGGTTACAAGCATGCATTCCAGGTGGCTTTTCCTCTTTATTACATTTATTTATGGGGGAGGGGCATGCACCTGACATGCAGGTGGTCAGAGGTCAACTTCCAGGAGTCAATGCTCTCCTTCTACCACATAGGCCCCAGTGACTAAATTGGGGTCATCAGGCTTGAGAAGCACCTCCCTCTGCTCAGCCACTTCCCTCACCCCTACTTTCAGGTGTTTTGACCAAATTTTTTCAATTGCATTTTGAAAAGTACCATAAAACAATTACAAGTTAATAATAATATTATATAAACATGAAATCAAAACAGTGCCAAAGCAATTACTTATTTTTTATACTTTTTAATTTATTTCTTATTGTATGGATGTCTTGCCTGCAAGAATGTACATGCAACAGATGCATGCAGTGCCTGAGGAGGCCAGAAGAGGGCATCAGAACCCCTGGAACTGGAGTTGCATAAGTTGTGAGCCACCATGTGGGTGTTAGGTCCTCTGCAAAAGCAGAAAGTGTTCTTAATTGCTGAGCCATCTCTTCAACCCTGGAGTATTTATTTACCTTTATGTTAATTGTAACTACTCAGAGATCTACTTGCCTCTGCCTCCTCAGTGCTGGGACTAAAGGTGTGCACCACCACCACCTGGCCATTTTTATAAACTTTAAGAAAATCAATTCAGTATATACTTAGCATACATTAGCTACTCAAAAATATGATGACTGGGGATGCAGCCAGTGATGGATGGCTTGCTTAGCATGCTTGAGGTCCTGGATCCTGGGTCCAGCGCTGCAAAGAAAGAAGTGGGGAAGGCCTTAACTGACTCACAGAATCTGGCTTGAAGCCAGTATACCATGCTATCTATGAAAACCTGTTTAATTAAAATATAAATATGGGTTACACTGCTTTACAAGTAAATGTGTTAGGAAAAGTTTTACACAAACATATTTAAGATTCACTGGTGGATTAGCTTGCCATTTAAACCAATCATGCCATCCTTTCAGAAAGCAAAGAATGTCTCCCAAGCATGTTATATAAAGATACTTAACCTTCTATTTGAATGTTAATTTTTACTTTGCTTAAAATACATTTGTCAGCCAGTCGGTGGTGGCGCACACCTTTAGTACCAGCGCTCGGGAGGCAGAGGCAGGAGGATTTCTATGAGTTCAAGGCCAGCCTGAACTACAGAGTGAGTTCCAGGAAAGGTGCAAAGCTACACAGAGAAACCTGTCTCTGGAAAAAAAAACAAAACAAAAAACAAAAACCATTTGTCTTAAACAAGAGTCTCACCTGACTTGCTGCTAATCTCTCACAGCTACAGTGGACTTCTGAGCTGAGGTCTCTGACCTGTGTCCGAGCATAGCACTCCTATGCCTCATCACTTTTTCCAAAGAGACAAGGTGTCTGATTTATTCCTGTATCTTTCCCCCTAATTTGGCACCCAACCACCCTTCTGTAAAAGTAAAAGGCATTCAGTAAATGATAGTGGACATTGTGTGGACAAAGGATGTGAACAAATGTAAAAAAAACGCTTCAGCACTGAGACCGCTGTTGGCTCATCCCCACGAGGGTGTGTGCCTAGCCAGTGTTGGAACCTAGACCATCAGTCAATCCCAGGGCAGGACAATACACCAGCGCACTACAAAGACAGAAACCATGAATACAGAAACACTTGCTCTCCGAAGAGGGATAGATAAAGGGACAGGAAGGAACTTTGCACAATGATAATAATTCTCTATGCTCTGATTAGGAGACAGTAACGAGGTCATAAACAAATAGGAAAACTTATTTAACTATACTTAAATAGATTTTTTTTTACTTGATACAATTAGCATTACAGAAAGCAGATCAAAACTAGAACCAGAAGGCCAAGATAGCAGTTCTGTTGATCCAAGGTCAGACAAGTGGATTGTGGTAATGTGTGTGTCTCTAACATGGAGATACTGCACCTTCCCTGTCAACATCAATGCCATTAAACATCTGTAACATGAAATTCCCCTTGACCTGAGGCTGTATATAAACTTGGCATCCCATATCGCCTACTTTCAGAAACGGAAAGCATTGATGCAGCACTCAGATGGCCAAAGGTACCCGCTTCACTCCTTGCTATGAACTAATGAACTGGAACACAGGCTTTCATAATGGGACCACAATGTTCATTTTCTGAGTAATACTAAATCTAACAAACATCAACACTGGCTTTGTTGGCATCACCGTGTGTTCTGGACCAGACACTATGCTGGAGCTTTACTTCCTGTCATGCTTATGTTGTCACAAAGAGCTTATGAGACGGCTCTTTTTACTTCTTAGTTTTTTGAGGCGGGCTTTTACTCTAGTCTGTAACCCAAGCTGGCCTGGAATTCACAGCAATTCTCTTGAACGTCTCCTAAATGTTGGGTTACAGGCAGAGCAACCGCACGCAGCTTCAAAGACTCTATATATCAGCTACTTTAGTGTTGGCAGGAGGGTTGGCATGCTAAGGTGCACATGGGGAAAGAAGTCCAAGGACAACTTCCAAGAGTCAGTTCTCTCCTTCCACTCTGAGTTCCAGGGACTGAACTCAGGGGGTCCAGCTTGCACAGCAAGGGCTTTTACCTGCTGAACCATGCCACCAGCCCTACCCACAACTATTTTATAACTGAGAGAGCAAAGGGAAATGTTGAAGGAACTTGACCATGGACATTCACAGACAGCAAATGAGAGAAACAGAATGCAAAGCCCAGGCACATCTCTAACAGTCATGGTAAGTCTGCTCAATCTACATCTTCCTTAAAGGGTCTCTGTGCCATAGAGAATGAATGTAAAATGAGTGACTGTCCTGTCTTCAGATGAGTAGATGTCACCCCAAGGACAGCTCTCAGTAGTGCATGCTCAGGGGACTGCACCCTGCCTCCCTGAAAACTCCTAGATCACCAGATCACAAACATATGTCTGCACCCTTTAACCCAAGAGCTTTTTGGATCTTTTCAAAATCACAAATGCAGAAAGGTAATATACATACATTACATAAATTACAGTAAAAACCTGCAGTACGATCTGGGGTAACCAGGCATGCAAATCTCACAAGCACATTACTATTTCTGCAGTACAGCATATAAATATTTATAAGTGTAATGAAGATTATAAATAGCTACACATTAATTCAAGGCAGGCTTTGCTTTCAAACAAAAATGTCATAAATTTAAAGAAAAAGCTTTTAGAATTCAAAGCTTTAGGGATTTCAAAATTAGGGGTAAAGGCTGATGCTCTGGTATTTATCTATTATCTCTGGTGTTTACCTATTGCGCTGGAAAGCTGCTGGCTTTCACTCCCTTTTGGTTTGGGGCTTTCTGTATTGTTTTGGTTTGGATTCTTAGTGCTAAGGACCAAATCTAGCATGAAGGGACACCAGGCAAGCACCCTGCCACTGCGCCAGCCCTTCCACTGTGTTTGATTTTGTTTTGTTTGGGGTTCTCTGAAACCTGACTGTCCTATAGCCCAGGCTTCTCGGAACCATGTAGCCCAGCCTAGCCTTCAATTCTAGGCCATCCTTCTGCCTCAGCCTCCAGAGCGCTAGGATGACAGAGGCATGTGACAACAGACTCAGCGCTTTCACTCTTCTCTTTACAAAAGGACAATTTTATCTTCAAGGGAGAATTTCAGGCTAACAGCTCAGGGAAGAGGCACAGGTTCAATTAAGGACAACCATGATGACTTAAGGTTTTGCATTCTTTATCAAGTTAAATATTAAATACTAAAGAGCAGCACACACTTCACAAATTATTTATAGCACATCAGCAATGTGTGCTAGACCTCAAGGCAGACTTGTTTTGTTTCCCAAATACCGCCCAAAACACTAAATATTGATTCATGTTTTTTTAAAGAGAGTTGACTGAGGGAAATAATGGGGAAGTGTTAAACTCCAAGTGGTTTGTGCTTCAATATTAGTATTTCCCCCTCTAAACTGTGAAATTATAATCTATTATTCATCATTCAATTTCATATCTTTATCAAAAATAGCCTGAGGAACTTTTTCCTTACTTGGAAAAAGACCAATGTGGGCACAAAATAAAATGAGAGAAAGAGAGCAAGAAGAAAACCCCCCTAACATTTTAAAGAGTGAGCCATGGTTCGGTAGCGAGAGGCACTCGCTGCTGCAGAGTAATGACTTGAGTTTGATTCCTGAGCCCACATGGCAAAAGGAAAGAACTGATCACCCAAGTTGTTCTCTGACCCCGACATGTGAACTGTAGTAAATATCTGCACACATGTACATGCACAGGCATGCACACACAAATAACAGCCCCCCAAAGAAGTTTAAAATACATGTGTGTGAAAATATGTAGAACACACAAATACAAATCTAGTTTCCGAGAACAAGAGCTGGAACGCTGTCCAATCCCAGGACTCATTCTGCAGAGCCCAATTTAGAAAGGGGCTGTGCTCCAAACTCCTTGTTCATATTTGGAGTTTAGGATCCAGGAAAAAAGTGTTTGCAAAGAGACTTAAATTTGATTCCCAAGTTAGCTAGGGAAAGCATTTGAAATCTAGTATGTAAATATGAAAACAGAGGTTACGTAAATCTTAAGAATTCAAATACTTTCTCAGAAAAGATTTCCTTAAAGAATTTCTATCACAAATGTTGGTGCTTAAGGGAAATGTGATTACAAGAGAATAAGAAGGTAGCTGAGAATCCAGAGCATGCCAAAGAGGTTAAGAAATTCCCCAAGACTTGAGAAAAAGATATACATTCTGCTTTTAAAATAAGAGGAAAACCACTTTTGTAAGGCAATTTAAAACCAAAGCACAAACAAGCCCTGGTACTTGACCAACCCTAATGACTTCGAAATTTACAGATTTACGAAAGGTATGTTGGTACACTGCCATAATCCCAGTACTCATGTGGTGGAGGCAGGAGGATCGAAAGCAGACTTGAAGTCAGTCCTGGCTATATAGTGAGACCCGATACTAAAAAATACAAAACAACATAAAAGCAGAAGTTGAAAGTTACAATGCAAGCACACCCAACTCGGGGGGCTAAGTCATTTAGGATGTTACCCATCAGAAATTGATTCTTATTCCCCAAATCCAGGTGATTAAAATTCAGAGACTGTGGTGATACATTGTGTACCCTAATAAACTTGCCTGAAGATCAGAGGACAGAGCCAGCTACTAGATTACACAGAGGTCAGGCAGTGGTGGCACACACCTTTAATCTTAGCACTTGGGAGACAGAGATCTATCTCTGTGAGTTCAAGGCCACAGTGGGATATATGGGATTGATCCAGTATAGGAGAGAAACAGAGCCAGGCAGTGGTGGCACACACCTTTAATCCCAGCACTTGAGATCTCATGCCTTTACTTGAGAAGCGCACAAGCCTTTAATCCCAGGAAGTAATATGGGAGGGCAGAGAAATGTATATAAGGCATGAGGAAACAGGAACTCATTCTCTTTAGGCTAAGGATTTTGTAGAGGTAAGAACTAGTGGCTGGCTGTTCTGCTTCTCTGATCTTTCAGCTTTCACCCTGATATCTGGCTCTGGGTTTTTAATTAAAAGACCATCTAAGATTCAAACAACAAAAGACAAAATTATCTCAGTTATACTGTAGGTATTTAAGGTTTCCCACAAGAGACGCATGTAAAGGTCTGGCTGCCATAGGTAAGATCAGACCCTGAAGACTCTCACCAAGTCAGTGAAGGAACACTTTGGTGGAGCCTTACCATAGTGGGGTCACAGGCAATGGAAATGCTAGAAAACAGGCCTAGTTAAAGGCAGCAGCTCACTAGGAACATGCCCATAAAGAATGCCTCGCACCCCTCCCTCGGCCTGTCTCTTTCTCTGCTCACTCTCAAGGAGCAGCCCCGCTCTAACTCCCAGCAATAACAATCGTGTGCTTCATCTTGGGCTCAAAAGCAGGAGAGCAGACCAACTATGAACTAAAATCTTCAAAACCAGAAGCAAAATGTAAACACTTTGGACAAAGCTACGGTAATTGAGAAAGTATAAAGTGGTATGAGGACAAACATATTAATCAGCAGACTAGTAATGAACCTAAAAAGTCAACCACAGCTGGGCACAGCTCCACAGCACAGTGAGTGTCGCCCGTGCATGAGGTTCTGGGTTTGATCCCTAGCACCACACACACACACACACACACACACACACACACACACACACACACACACACAAAACATACGTAAAAGTAACCCCCCCCATAACGTCCCTAGCCTCAGGTTTTCTGTTAGAGCAGTATAAACTGGACTATGAGTGATGCCAAGACAATTCAATGAAAGCATAATCTTTTCCATGGTCCAGGGATAACTGGTTTATATATACAAAAGAATAAAGTTGGATTCTTACCACATTCCTATTAAAAAAAAAAAAAAAAAGGTTAAAAATTACCTAAGACCTAAACCTTGGGTCCAAAATTATCAATTTCTTAAAATAAAATATAGGTTTAAAAAAAAAAGATAATAAAATCAAAAAACAAACAAACAAAAAAAACACACGTGTAATATCCTGGGACTTTAGACAAGATCAGGAGCATTCTGGGTGGCATGGCCTTAGGCCATTTTCTAACATTAGAGTAAGCAGTGACACCTAGACTTGATGCCAAAGCCTAGTTACCATAAGAAGAAGAATAAACGGGACATTTTGTGCACCAAAGGAAGCCACCGGTGACCTAAGGAAGCACCACAGCTGTCTGCAGGCCAGGGGCAGAGCGCCTGCTCAGCGTGCATCAGCTCCGGATCTGATCCCTAATGCTGCACCAGAAAAGAAAGACGGAATGAAAGTCTCAAGCAGAACAAGGCTGCAAATTCAGTGTCTGACACAAAACTGGTATCTTGAAAACAGGAAACTCAGCTGGGCCTGGTGGCACACAGCTGGTCCTCAAACAGGAAAGTCAGAAGTTCAAGGTCATCCTCAGCTACACAGCCAGTTTGAAGCCAGCAAGGATTGGTTACCTGAGACTCTGTCTCAACAAAGTGGGGAGAAAAAAAAAAGACAAAAATCAAGTTTTTTTTTTTTAATTGTGTATGTGTGCACACACAGGCCACGCATACCACACATCTGGAACCTGGAGGACAACTTGCTGGAGTCAGTCCTCTCCTCCCCTTTACCATGTGGATCCCAGGATCCGACTCAGACCTTCAGTCTTGGCAGCAAGCACCATTACCCACGGAACCATCTCCCTGGCCATAAACTCTTATAACTTAACAAAAAAAGAAAACAAAGAAAGAAACCCTGATTTTAAAATTGGCTAGGCTATGAATCAATACTTCTCCAAAGATATTCACTTGGTCAATAACATATGAAAGATGTAACAGCTTTAAGGAAAATACAAGTAAAGATAGTACTACATACCCATTGGGATGACTATGATCAAAATGAAGATGACAAATCTTCTTGAAACTGGAACCCTTATTCAGCTAATAGGAGCCATTTTAAAAAACTAAACAAAAAAAAAACAGTCTGGCAGTTCCTCAAAAGGTTAAACAGAGTAACCACATGACCAGGCAATTCCAATCCTAGATCTATACTCAAGACATAAAAAAGGATACTTAGAGCAAATTTTGCATGCAAAAGCTCATAGCGCCATTAGTCACAATGGCCAAAAAGCAGAAACTACTCCCATCTCTATCAATTGGTGAATGAAAATGTGGGATACGGACACAATTAAATACCCAGTGACATCCTGCAGACACAACAGAGACCCTGACCGCCCGCATGAGATCTGCACAGGTTAAAACCAGACGCAATCCCAGCACGGAGAAGGTGACCCCCTGACCATGAAGCTCCCTGTACTCATCCATGGCTGCTGGGGAAGGGACAGTGGTGATGGGTGACACTGAGTCAGGACAGACTGCGCGTTCAGGAGTGAAAGGTACTCCTGCTCTTTGTCTGCTTTTTCTTTTGCTTTGTCTTTTGTTTTTGTTTTTGTTGTTGTTGGTTTTTTTTGCCAATTTTGTTTATTTGTTTATTGGTTGGTTTTGATTTCATGTTTTGTTTGTTTGTTTTGTCTGAGGGAGAAAGACAAAGAAAAAAATGAGAACATGAATTTGGGTGGATAGGGAGGAAGGAGGGACCTGGAAGGATTTGGGGGAGGGGAAAGAATATGATCCAAAAATGTATTTGTGAAGAAGCTTCTAAACAATAAGAAAAAAGAGAGATGAGGACCTAACATACCATCTTCTACACCAAACTTGAAGGAACCTTGAAAATAGTAAAGGGGCATGCAGATGAAATGCAGGCAAGAGACAAATGATGTTAATAGAAACAGTTTCAAGAGGGAAGAAAAGTTTCTAAAACTGTGGGGATTGTCACAGTTTGGTGACTTTACTAAAAACCAGTGAATCGCATTCATTTAAATGAATGAACTGTATGGCAAGTCAATTAAATCTAAATGAAGCTATTGAGGTGTTGAGCGGGAAGGATGAGGGCCTGTGTTCCATCCCCAGCATGGGGGGAGGGGGCAATCTGTGGGAAGATAAAAAAACAACAGGCATCCTAAAATCTACATAAAACTGTTCTAGGCTGGAAAGATGGCCCGGCGGTGAAAAGCACTGGGTGCTACCCCAGAGTGCTGCTGCACCTCTAACTCTAGCTCCTACCAGCACCTGCACACACACACACACACACACACACACACACACACACACACACACACACACAACTAAACATAGCGAAAAATAACATGATTTTTTTAATAAGATTTTTTAAAAAGCTGTTACAACTAAAATGCTTGTTCACTGCTTACTAAGATCTTTAACAGACAATGGAAGCCCAGAGAGCTAGGACTTGAAGACAATGGGGAAGAGAGGAGATAAAGCAGGGGAGAAGAAAACCCACAGAATGAAATCCTTGAAAACTCAGAGGCAAGGACACCCAGTGCACAGAGCATGGCCTCTCCCATACGAGCGAGAGAAGCAAAAGCAAGTAGTGAACAGGTGAGAGCGCAGGATTCTAAGCGCTGCCAGCAGACTGGTTTATTGTCTCTGGGTGGTGAGGAACAAGAAAGGGGGGGGTGAAATCCTAGCGCCTCAGAGGGACAGAGCACATTCTAACCCAGATGTTTATATACCCAGCTGTGCCATAATTACTGCTAAGTCAGCAATATCCCACCAGGAGGTGGAGGCAGGAGAATGATAAGTTGGAAATCAGCAATATAGCAAGACCCTGCCTCAAAAAACAAAATACTGCTAAACTAAAATACAAGAAGTAAGTGAACACAGAGGCTTTATGTGGACAAAATGTAAGAATCATCCCACCTTCTTTTTAAAATTCGTGGAACAGGAATGTAGCCCAGGCTGGCCTCAAGCTCATTGTGCAGCCTAGGACAGACTTGAAATCCAAATGCTCCTGTCTCCACATTCTGAGTGCTGGGGTTAAAGGTGCCACCACACCCCACTTAGAAAATCAGCCTCCATAATGAACTTACCTGTGTCAGCTACTTAGAAAAAAATAAGTTATGGGTAACTCAAAATACTTCCGTTGAACATGATTCCATTTATATGAATCCATGTATCTTATAAACTTAATTTCTAAAGCAGTAATTTTTAAAATTTCTCTTTTTAAAAAAAATCCATGCACTCAGGAAGCTGAAGCAGAAGAACAGGATCTCTCAGCTACTCTGCATTATCTAGGAAGACTTCTCAAAACAAAGGGGAGGAAGGAGGGAGGGGGGAGGGGGAGGGAGGGAGGGGGGAGGGGGGAAGGAGGATGGTCCTGGTCTGAGAAGATAGCCTTTTTTAATAAAGTTATTAAGAAGAAGCCGGGCGTGGTGGCGCACGCCTTTAATCCCAGCACTCGGGAGGCAGAGGCAGGCGGATCTCTGTGAGTTCGAGGCCAGCCTGGGCTACCAAGTGAGCTCCAGGAAAGGCGCAAAGCTACACAAGAGAAACCCTGTCTCGAAAAAACCAAAAAAAAAAAAAAAAAAAAGTTATTAAGAAGGAAAACAAATAATTCGCTGGCCATTTGTTTGTTTTTCTCTGTCCGTATTAAAATAATGCAGTTCTTAATCTAAATTACTTCTGTGTTGTTCTAGTTTGGGCTGCAATTGCCTATTACATATCTGAAAATCTAATTAAAGGTAACTGCCACATATAGACATGCATATTTAAGATTAACAATTCTCTCTTTTGGCTTTTTTTCTTTTTAATGCGTACAGATGTTTTGCCTTCATGTAAGCCTACACACCATGAGTTCCAGGCCAGCCTGGGCTACAGACAAGACCAGCCTCCACAAACAAAAACAAATATAAGAGCTGGGTGGTGGTGGAGTATGCCTTTATTCCCAGCACTCCAGAGGCAGAGACAGACAGATCTCTGAGTTCGAGGCCAGCCTGATTTACACAGCAAGTTCCAGGACAACAGCAGCAAAATCTGACAGCCTGTCTAAATTAACACAAGAAGCACATCGCATGATTCTTCAGCCTCCAGATGATTAATTAAAAGCCACTGTAGTTACTATAAATTCAGGGTGGGTTTTATATAAGCCATAGCCACGGATCTATTTGCTACTAATATATTCTGCAAAACTTACAAATTCTGCTCTGTAAACTAGAATCCCTAACTGCCTCCTGTATCAACAGGGACATTCCATTCCCTGGAATGTGCTACACTGTGGGCCCTGAAGATTATAATGTTCAGTGTAAGTACAAACTGCCATCAAGGAGGGTATAAGCTTGCTGTACAGATAAAGAATGTACTACAGATATGGCTAGTTGACTATAGCAGATAAAAATGACTAAATGCCCCCCAAAAATTAGATTGAAAGGCCCTGGAGTCTTAGAAAAGAGAAAAAACAAGGCTTGTATAGCCACGTCCAACCTGAGGCCCATGTGGAGCAAGACCCTCGGTATAGCTGCCAATGTAAATGTAATGTATAACTTGAGTTTGTTGCAATGGGGTTGGGGGGAGTGGGGGGGGCGATTACTCGGTTCTCAGCGCTGAACTTTGTAGGTGACAACACTGTGTGTACGACAATGTCCAAACCTGGACACACCTGGCAGAGCACTAAACAAAAGGAAAGGTGTGGCACTTCCACCCACCTGATGCCACTTATTTCCTTAGGGTTTACTTTCTTTGGGTCCTTAAATTCAGATACACTTTTGCTTTCATTCCTTTTACAAATCTAAAGCCACTTTACATATAGATTAAGCATCCCGAATCTGAAATTCAAAATGTTCCAGAATCTGAAATTTGTGTGTGTATACATATTCACGTGTATATGTGCACTTGTTTGGAGAGACAAGAGTCCACTCTGTCTTCCGAAATCACTCTTCTCATTTTTTTGAGGCAGGATCTCTCACTAAACCTGGACTTGGCCCTTAACCCCAAATATTTCATGACAGGTGCAAATTCCAAAATCATTTTTAAAATTCTAAAATGCAAACTACTTCTGTTCTCAAGCATTTCAGATAAGAGATACTGAACCTACACCCTACACTGACACATACCATATAAGCTTAATGAAAAGTTCATTTAATTATATGCACTGTTTACTGTTGAGTGTGCTGATCGGCCCACGTCTGTAATCCCAGGATGTAGGAAGCCAAGACAGGAGGATCATGAGTTCCAAGGCAGCCTAAGCTGATAACAAGATCCTTCATTTAAAAAAAAAAAAAAGTTTACTTAGGAAAGAATAAATTTGCTTTCGAATATGTGATGAGATTGATGTTAACGTCGTTCTGGAATGAAACTACCTCTTTTACATATTTACAAAGGAGATCAGCAAAAGGCACATTTTTAGTGCTTCAGAAACCTAAAATCCAGGGGTTGAAGAGATAGCTAAGCAATCAAGAGCCCTGGCTGCTCTCGCAGAAGACGTGTATTCTATTCCCAGCACCCACATTAGCACCCAATGTGTAAATGCACATTACATTTACATTAGCAGCTATACCGAGGGTCTTGCTCCACATGGGTCTCAGGTGGAGCAAGGTGGCTAAACAAGCCTTGTTTTTTTCTCTTTTCTAAGACTACAGGGCCTTTCAATCTAATTCTTTGGGGGCATTTAGTCATTTTTATCTGCTATAGTCAACTAGCCATATCTGTAGTACATTCTTTATCTGTACAACTGTACAACTGTCAGCAACTCCAGTTCCGGGGTATCTAATGCCCTTTCCCGGCCTCTGTGGATGCACAGGCAGGCATACGTGCAGGCAAGACATGAATACATAAAAAAAAAAAAACAATAAAATACATTTTTAAAAAGAAGAAACCTAAAATCCAAGTAAATTAGACAGACTTAAAAAAAAAAAACACACCCTCTAGACATCGCTATCAATTGTCAAATAACTGTCTGACTAGCAGGGGTTTTTAATGCAGTCATCACAGACCCATTCTTGCTAAGTCTCTGGTTCTAATCTTCCTAGAAACCCACATGTTATAGGCCCAGCTCTTTCCTCACAACCAGTTTCCCCTTTTCCTACTTCCCAAGGCTGTTACCCTGTCCTCACTCCTCAAGTCCACTTTGTTCTCCTGGTTATCTCAGACCTTGTTACCTTACAACACACTTCTACTCAGGAACTGTCCTTTCAATCATCCACCCTGCCATGTTTCTGCAGTGAGATATCTCGGATACCCTGCACTCACTTGTCTAGTCTTCCTATTTACTCTTCTAGCCACTCCAATCTGCCTCCTACACCTACCACTCACAGTGATATCCAAGTCCATTAATCCTGGGGATATGTATTGGATCTCAACTGTACAAACCTCCCGCCAGTATTTAAAACTCTTTATGCTTCCCAGTTTGGCTTCTAAGACTACCATTTTCTTGGGAGTGGTATTCTTCTACCTACTTCTACCTCTGGCTGTTGTTTTCACTCTCCTGTATACTTTTTTTTGTTTTTTCCTATCTATCACTCCCTTAAGCATGGCTGTCATGCATTACAATCTCAGCATAATTTCTTTGAAAAGACAAATCCTAATTTTCCTCCCCTTATGTAAAATTTCCATCTGTAAGATCATGAGCTGAACCAATGAAGAGGATACAGCAGAAATGATGAGAGAGTAATTATAAAAGGATGGTGGCTTCCTACCTGATCTCACGTGGATCATTCTCTCTGGGTAAGGCTGGCTTCCCTGTCATGTTAGTACTCAAGAATCCCAATGGAGGGGCTACCTGATGAGGAGCAGCCTTCCAACAGCCAGCAAGGAACCAAGGCTTTCAGCCAAGGGCAATTCAGAAGCAGCCCCAGCCAAGTGCTTCGGATGACTGCAACCCTGACTAACGTCTTGATTGCAACTTCATGAGACCCTGAGCTTGAAACTCCCAAAGTTCCATCCCACAGAAACTGTGAAATGATAACGTTTGTTGTTGCTATGCTTTAGAGTGACTGGTTACAAGGCAATGAGTAACTAATCCAATGGTATTTTCCTGAATTGTCTCCAAACATAGCAGTTTTCAGTCACTCAATTCTTGCTATGTAAAAAATTACTATCTCTCTTCAGCCCATTCATCTTGGCTAGCAGGCCAGAGACTCCAGGGATCTGTCTCGACCTCTCCAGCTCTGGAGACAGCAACCGACTGCCCAGCTGTTTACACGGGTGCTGGGGAGCCAGACTACGGTCCTCCTGCTTGCACAGCGGGCACTTTATAGACTGAGCCATTTCCCAGCTCCAGGTAACCAAGAATTTGATATGCGGATCTTGTTTGGAACCCTGACTCAAAGCAACTGCTGAGGGGATGATGGTCAAGATTGTCAGGAAATCAACTAGACTTCAAATTTGGTATCACTAAATTACTACTATTCAACTGTAATAAAGGTGTTTTGGTAACATTTTTTAAAAGAGAAATCTTTGGACCATTGAAATGTCCACAGTTCAAGCCCAGTGAACTGAATTCTAACCCAGAACCCACATGCTGGACAGAGAGAACTATGACAAGCGGTCCTCTGACTGTGAGCATGCATATGTACAAGTGAATTGTACACACAATACAATTTTAATTTAAAAAAACATTTAAGAATTCTTAATGTGGGCTGGAGAGATGGCTCAGAGGTTAAGAGTACCAACTGCTCTTCCAGAGGTCCTGAGTTCAATTCCCAGCACCCACATGGTGGCTCACAACCATCTGTAATGAGATCTGGTGCCCTCTTCTGTATACATAATAAATAAATAAATCTTAAAAAAAAAAAGAATTCTTAATGTTTAGTAAGAAATACACAGAAATATTCACAAATAAACTCTAATATAATATTTGGAATATGCTTTAAAATAATCCAGTTGAGCTAGACACAGCAACCTCACCCATAATCCTACGAGTTTAAAAAGAGCTCTGGCACCAAGCAGTTGTGGTGGTGTACACCTTTAATCCCAACACTCAACAAAAGCAAGTGGATCTCTGTGAGTTCAAGGCCAGCTTGATCTACAAACGAGTTCCAGGACAGCCAAGGCTACACAGAGAAACCCTGTCTTGAAAAACCAAAACCAAACAAAACAAAACAAATAAGTTCTGACTATACAGTGAGACCCTGTCTTTAATATATATGTATCTTTAATAATATATATAAATATAATATATATATTATATATACCCATCCTCTGGGTGTGGTGGCATACATAGGTGATCCCTCTGCTTTTGAGGCAGAGGCAAGAGATCAGAAGCTCAAGGTCATCTTTGGCTACACAAGAAGAAAAGAGAGAGAGAGAGAAAGATAGATAGATAGAAAGAGAGAAAGAGAGAAAGAGAGAAAGAAAGAAAGAAAGAAAGAAAGAAAGAAAGAAAGAAAGAAAGAAAGAAAGAAAGAAAGAAAGAAAGAAAGAGAGAGAGAGAAAGAGAGAGACAGAGAGAAAGACAGATGGAGAGAGGAAAGGAGGGTGGGAGGGAGGGAGGGAGGGAGGGAGAAAAAAGCTGATAAGAGTATTAATAAACAGGATTAGCCATATGCTGATAACTGTATGGCTGGATGTTAATAATTCACTATTCTGTCCTCTTTTATATAAGCTCAAAATTGTCTACAGTAAAAGTCTTTTCAATATTAAAAGTACTTAGAATATGGCTCTTCAGAGCCCTAGGGATGAAGTTCAAATTGCTTAGCATTTCAAATTGAAATGCCAAGAAAGCCTTTCATGAACCACCACATCCCCCACTTCTGCTTGCTGGGCACTCAAGGTCATGTCACTACAGACTTCCAGCCCACGCTGCATAGCCAACAGGCTCCTTACCTGTCTCTTCCAAAGGCGTCCATTCCCTTTGTCTCCAGCCCTGCTCCCTCTCTGCTCATATCCTCTGTACTCACCAATCAGGTCACAGCAATCTGGTTTCCTCTTGAAAGCCTATGCTAACCTGCTAAAACTGTCAGGGGTACACCTCTAGGGCCCATACCCCAAACATCATGTGTGTTCCCAAAGCTTGTACCTCCTTCGTCCTCCAGCACACTCTAGGTATTAAAACAATATGGGCGGCTTCCAACTCATTTGTTAACTCTACAGCAAATTATACCAACTCTACCAACTTTCTCATCTTCCAACTCCTCACAAAACTAATTCTCCTGAAGTCTTCCTTCCTTTCTCGTCTCTTTTTTATGATCATGATTCACATTAATAGTTGAGAGTTCACATAGTGGTCTCAAATCTACATCCTTAGCTTTCTCTGGTTATCTCATCTAATGATAAAAATAGCACTTGCTCAAGGGGGGGGAACTAAAGGTTTGGCTTAGTCAGTCAAGTGCCTGCCACACAAGCATGGGGACCTAGGACCAACATAAAAGCCGAGCACACCAACCAAGCATCTGAAACACAGTGGGGGGCTAGGGGGACCAAGGCATGGAGAATAGGTGGATCCCTCGAGCTCACTGACCAGCCAGCCTAGCCAAATGGATGAGCTCCAGGTTCAATTTTATCTCAAAAAGTAAGGCTGTAGAGACGGCTCAGCAGTTAAGAGCACTGGCTGCTCTTCCAAAGTACCTGCATTTAATTCCCAGCACCCAAATGGAGGCTCAAACTGAAACTCCAGGGCCAGGGAAACTGACTCCCTCTTCTGGCCTTTAGGGCACCAGGCACACACATGATACAAACACATGTGCAAGCAAAACACCTATGTATATAAAATAAAAAATTTTACATAAATAAATATGGAGGACCACAATTGAAGAAGACACTCAATGTCTACCCTCTAGCCTCCACATGCACACACTGGCACACACCCAGGTGGACACATTCATGTCCCATACATATGCAATTTAAAAAACCTAAAATAATACTAACAATACAATGAAACAATTTTGTGCTGTCACCCAATAAATCCTTATCTATCTTCAGGCCTGACCTCTGACTCAAAACACCTTCTAGAGTCAATCTCTGAGCAGCTCTCAAATAGATCTTTACATTAGTGCTGCTATCCTTCTAGTCTTTTCTGGGCAATACTTCTGCAGATTTCTATTTCTATTGTTGACTTTGTCACACTGATTTTGTGTATGTGTGTGCACATGTGTAGTGTGTATGCATTATGTGTACATGTGCTCACATGTGTGGAGGCACGTATGTATGGAGGTACGTATGTGTGTGTGGAGGCCCAAAGCTAACATTGGGTGTTTTTTTGTTTTTGGTTTTTTTTTTTTTTTTTTTTTTGGTTTTTCGAGACAGGGTTTCTCTGTGTAGTTTTGGTGCCTGTCCTGGAACTCACTCTGTAGCCCAGGCTGGCCTTGAACTCAGAGATCCATCTAGCTCTGCCTCCCGAGTGCTGGGATTAAAGGCGTGCGCCACTACCACCCAGCTTGGGTGTCTTCCTTGATCATTCTCAATTTACTGAGTTAGGGTCTCTGGCTGACCCCGGAGCTCACCAATTCTGCCTGCTCTAGCCAGGAAGCTTGCCCAGTGGAGCCCCTGCCTCTGCCTCCAGGGTGATAGAATTACAGCAGCCATGATGCCTGCTCAGTTTTTACACAGGATGTGGGGATCTGATTCTGGTTTGTGACTGTACAGCAAGCACTTTAGTCTCTAAGTCATCTCTCCAGCCACTTATCATACTGCTTTAAAATTGCGTTTGGGTATCTGCTCTGCTAGACCAGAAGGAATCATGCCTGCACTCCAAGCATATACACTAATTGTACTATTAAAACGTCAGCCCTACAAAACTGCTTGCTAAATGAACCAGCACTAGAATATACTATATCTAATGATTAAGAGACTGAGTTAAGCTGGGTGTGATGGTACATGCTTCTAATCCCAGAACTCAGGAGACAGAACCAGGCAGATCTCTGCATTCTGGGCTAGTGAGACCCTGTTTCAAAAGACACACACACACACACACACACACACACACACACACACACACACACACAAATCATGAGTCAGAACTAAAAAAGAGTCCCTGTAACAATACAGTAAGCTTTCCTAAAAATCAAAATCAAAAACAAAATCAAAAATATTGGGCTGGGGATGTATTAGTGGTAGTATCCCAGCAGTGGTGGTGGCAAACGCCCTTAATCCCAGCACTCGGGAGGCAGAGACAGGCAGATCTCTGTGAGTTCAAGGCCAGCCTGGTCTACAGTGAGTTCCAGGACAGGCTCCAAAGCTACACAGAGAAACGCTGTCTCAAAAAAAAAAACAAAAAACATCAATTAAAAAAAAAAAAAAAAAACTTTCTAGGGTTGGGGATTTAGCTCAGTGGCAGAGCGCTTGCTTAGTAAGCGCAAGGCCCTGAGTTCAATCCTCAGCTCCAGGAAGAGGGGAAGGGGTGGGGATAGTGGTAGTATGTTTGCCTAGCATGTGCAAGGCTGTGGGTTCAATCGCCAGCCTGGCAAAGAAAGTATGAAAGAAATGAAAAGAATAAAGTAAAAAGATCATTCCAGGCTGGAGAGACGGCCCAGCAGGTAAAGGCACTTGCCACCAAGGCTAACAACCAGAGTTCTATCCCAGGGACCAACCTGGTATAAGGAGAGAACTGGCTGCCTCCAGTTGTCCTGACTTCCTCCACACAGGTGTCTGTCATGAACCTGCCTGCACATTAACACATACGCATGCACAAATGAAAAGTATAAATTTTAATTAAAAAAAAAAAAAGGATCATTCCATCCCCAGAGTTTGTTGAATTTTGGTGAAGCTCTAAGCTGAAAAAAGGCTTGGCTGAATCTATTTAAGTTTAATCCCAGTGACTGTAGCTCAATCGGAGATGATTTAATACTTGCTCTTAGTAGAAGCTGACTCTAAAGCAAGAGCAATCTAGTTTAGTTCAGAATTTTCTAGGATAGCCTAGAAGAGATCAACAACCAGTGTCAGCCTAGAACTCAAGTAATTTTGGAAACAAGGAATAAAGTGACTATTTGCTGCCTTGAATAAAATGTGGCACTACTGGAAGTGTGTCCTGGGTCCGTGTAGCCATGGCGGCTTGTGTTCTTTTCACTTTTACCTGCTGCCTACCCTTGGCCTTCCCACATTACCCTGGCTTTCAACACTGGCCTTGGAACAGCCACTTGTCACTACGCTGTGCCCTGTGGGAATATGAAGCAAGCCCAGGACTCTGCAGTCAGCTCAGCGCTTGCACAGATGCCTAGAAGGGTCACACACTAGTATCCCCTGTACAGTGATCACCCCCTTTGACTTAAGAGGGAATCAAGAACCAAGTGATACATGTCTTGAAACTCTATGACAAGACTGACCCAGAAAAGCTCTCAGAAAATTCACATTTTATGAAGGATCTGGGCTTTATTGGTTGGGATCAAGTAGAGATTATTATGGTCATGGAAGTCAAATTTGGATTTGAAATTCCTGATATAGATGTAGAGAAGGTATTGTGTCCACAAGAAATTGCAGATTATATTGCAGATAAGTAAGATGTATATGAAGGTGTCAGAGCCTTCTTCCTCATGGAGAGTACTCAGAAACTGGCAAGTGTCTGAAAGTGGGACCACACAGTGATATCATCACTGGCTGACAGCAGCTCTGTTGGATTTGAATTTAAATTGTCAGAGTGTTTCACCCTTTGAAAAATAAATCCGTTAGGAAAAAAATGTGGCACAACCAGTTCAGACAGTCTTACTAGAAGGTGTGGCTGTAAGCAATTAGCCACATGTAAATTATGAATAGAGACCACCAGAACTCTAATGTACTAAAACAGTGACAGAACTCACTGTCCAAATTCAATCAGACTCCTACTCTCCTTTTGGTTATCATTTTATTTTCACAAGATAGTGCAATTCTCTGCAAGCAAATAATAGAAGAATTAAGGGGAAATGTTTCTCAACAGCCATTAGTGAGAAATATGATCCCTCCTTCCTCTACCAAGGACGTTTCATAGAATCTAATCTCAGAAGGGAAGATAGTATTAAGGGGGAAAAAAGTCTATGAAAAACTTGTATTTAGTCAGAAGGACAAGGAGTCCAAGCACTCCTAATCTACAAGGACAAGGAGTCAGGGGGAAAAAAAGAAAGAGAGACAGAGAGAGAGACAGAGACAGGGAGGGAGGGAGGGAGGGAGGGAGGGAGGGAGGGAGGGAGGGAGGGAGGGAGGGAGGGAAAGGAAGGGAGGGAGGGAGGGAGGGAGGGAGGGAGGGAGGGAGAGAGAGAGAGAGAGAGAGAGAGAGAGAGAGAGAGAGAGAAAGAAAGAAAGAAAGAAAGAAAGAAAGAAAGAAAGAAAGAAAGAAAGAAAGAAAGAAAGAAAGAAAGAAAGAAAGAAAGAAAAAAGAAAAAGGAGCATTTTGTCTGAGCCAGGAGCTGCCTAGAACCCTAACTTGAGACCTAATCAGAATGGCCCTAGATTCAGACTCACACAAATTTAGGAGCTGAAGAGTAACTTAATTCTATAGTGCCACTAATTGAAATTACTTCATCTTGAATATGATGGCTAGGTTCCATGGGATTTGCTGATAATCACATTCACATTTAGTGAAACTTGTTATTATTCTTTATTTGAGTCATGGAATTTCATAATTCTTCAGTTTTTTCAGTTTTCCATCCTACATAATCTTAAACAATGTGGTGTGTATGTCTTTTTTTTTAATGTTTTTGGTTTGAGGGGTTTTTTGTTTGTTTGTTTTTGCTTTGTTTGTTGTTTTGTTTTGTTTGAGACAAGGTCTCATTAGGTATCCTAGCCTGGCTTAGCCTTAAAGTTTCCCAACCAAAATGTGGAAACTTGGAGGTGACAGATGGGCCACTATATTCAGCTTTGACCAATGTTTATGTCTCAGGAAAGTTTGATCTTTTAAAATTTATGTAGAAAGAAAGAGACTAGGAATGTGGGTCGGTGGTAAAGTGTTGACCTAGCATGTTCAAGGCCTTGGACTCCACATAATAATAATAAAGACACAGAGAAAACAAGTTCATATGGGAAGAATGATAAGGGTGATGCTCTTTACTCTTGCAAGGCCACCTTTTCTCCTTCCTGTAGCAAAAGAGCAACTTAATGGGAGTCCTGACTCCACCACTTACTGCTACCTACATGATCTTGAGCTAATTACTTAAAAGCCCGGAGCCTCGGATTCCAAAACTGTAAAATGGAGACATTAAATGGGGATAATGAATACCTATCTTGCAAATGAATTAAGAGTAAATGAATTAAGGTGCCCACTAGACTACAGTAAAAGCTCTCGAGAAGAGAGGCTGTGCCGACACCGCTGTTGATTCTTGCTGACAAAGAAACAAGCAGAACAGGAACTCAATGATATTTTTAAATGAATGAATAAACAATGTATCCCTATTTCTCTCATCAGCACTAACTCTTCTCCCATAACTGTATTTCTTCCTTTTTCTTCTATCATTTTCTAGAGCCTTCAAAACATTCTATATTTTGTTCTTCTGCGTGCTTTTCTTTTTCTCACGGGCTATTATTAACCATACGGCTCAAAGAAAGTAGCCCCGTTAGTAATTTCACCAACACCGCCCACCTTCCATCTCTAATGCGACGGGGGTGGAAGAGGCAGTCAGAACACAGGTTTCACAGTACTTCATCTACCTAGCCTGGGCCACTGACTCGTGTCACCAACAGTGAAGTCGCACGGTCGGCCCTCCCCAGAACACAACTTTCAAGGCAACCGCACCATCCCTGTCTACATCTCCGCAAGCAGAAGGAAGACCCGCGCAGAGGGAATCCTCTGCTCTCAAAAGTTACGGAGTCCGTTACACTCGCGTCCCGCTGGAAAGAAGGGTGCATCCTCAGAGTAGGACTGCCGAGTTGGACAGACACAGACGGGCGGGATTTCAGAGCCCGTGAGGTTAACGAGGGTCACCTTTGGACCTGACCAGGCTCGTCTGACCACTGCTCCGAGAAGGCAGCGCTCTTCGAACCCCGGAGGAGCTAAGGGGTGCGGCCGGCACCGGGGCGGGGAGCAACAGGGATGACAAGTCTGGATCGCACGGCTGACATGCCACACCGGGACTACGCCCACTCGCACCTCGCCACCGCGCAGACCCCACCTAGCCCCAGGACCACTCCCTGAGGCTCCCGGCTCGCCCCCCGGCCCATAAATCAGTCAGCCGGCGCTGCTCACTGGCTGGGTCCGCATCTCCCTCCTGGTCATTGGCTACCCGCACGCAAAGCCCTCCTCCACAAGGGAACCTCGCGTACGGCGGTCCCCACGGCGGAGCACCCCCGCCCCGGCTCCCCGTAGCCCGCCGTCCGGGCAGCGCGGCCTCAGCCACTCACCGTGTAATAGGAGAGCAACCCTGCATTGTAGTCCAACACGAACCAACGGTACTGCCAGCCCTTCATCACGTTAGTCCATTTGCTCAGCGGCCCTTCCACGATGGACGCCATCTTGGGAGCCGCCAATGACAACAAACGGCCTGACGTCAGTCGCCTATATGGCATTCAGCATGCAGGGGGCGGGGCCTCCGAGAGCCTGGGCGGGACAGGGGCGTGAGTGGGGCGGGGCCAGGGGCGGGGCCTCTGTGCAGCCCGGGGACCCACGCCCCTGGCAATCAGAGTCCAGCGTGCTTGCTTGCTTTCTCTGCCTATTGTGTGTAGGGCGGGCGTGTTAACGGAGGTGAGAGAGGCTGAGAAAGCAAGCGTGAATGATAAGATTGTTTATCCAAGAGTGTATGATGGTGTCAGTAGTTCAAAGCCAACTCAACTAAGTGAGACTGTCTCAGAAAAAAAAAAAAGAAAAATTGTAATCTCAGAAATTTATAGTAGAAGAATCGAGGCTCTTGCTCGATTAAGAGTATGTACTGCTCTTGCTGAAGATCCGAATTCGGTTCCCAGCACCCACATGAGGAGTGGGGGAGCTCACAACTGCCTATAACTCCGGACCATCGGAACTGAGGGCACCTGCACTTGCATACAAATATCCCCACTCTAAGGAGAACACACACGCTTAAAGTACATATAATTAAAAATAAACCTGTTTTGTTTTGTTTCTAAGTTCAAGATCATCCTTGGCTACATAATGGGTTCAAGAGTAGTATGGGCTACATAAAACATTTAAAAATTATTCACATAAGAATTTTTTTTTTCTTAGAGACAGAGTCTCTTTGTAGTCCTGGCTGTTCTGGAATTTGCTATGGAGACCCGGCTGGCCTTGAACTCAGAGAGCTCTGCCTGCCTCTGCCTCCCAAGTGCTGCCATTAAAGGATATGCCACCTAAAAATTCTTTTTTTTTTTTTCTTCTGTTTTTTGTTTGTTTGTTTGTTTTTCGAAGCAGGGTTTCTCTATGTAGCCCTGGCTGTCCTGGAACTCACTGTAGGCCAGGCTGGCCTCAAACTCAGAGATCTTCTTCCCGGAAGCTGGAACTAAAGGCATGTACCACCACCATCCGGCACAAGAATTCTTTAAGAATGCAATTGCCAGGTGGTGGTGGTGCACACCTTTAATCCCAGCACTCAGGAGGCAAAGGCAGGTGGATCTCTGTGAGTTCGAGGTCAGCCTGGTCTACAAAGTGAGTTCCAGGACAGCCAGGCCTGTTACAAAGAGAAACCCTGTCTCAAAAAAACAAAAAATAAAAAATAAAAAAATGCAATGATTGATTGGGAGGTTGAGATGGTTCAGCTGTTAAGAGTACTGGCTGCTCTTGCAGGGGACCCAGGTTGAATTCCCAGCACCCAAAGGGAGACTAACAACTATCTGTAATTCTAGTTCCAGAGGATACAACATCCTTTCTGGCCTCCATGGTACCAGGCTCACATGTGGTCCACAAATGTATATGTAGGCAAAAATACCCATACACTTTTTTTTAATTGAAAAAAAAAAAAAAGATTGCTGAGAATTAAACCTAGGGCTTCATGCATGTCAGGCAAGCACTCCACCCCTGCTATATTAATTAAGGTTTTATATATATATTCCAACAATGGCTGCCTGTGTACAGAAAATCCAAGAATCAGTAATTGTTCAGTCCATGAGGCTGGATGTCTCATCTGGTCTTCAGTATATGCCAGAATCCTGGAAAAGAAGGTTCTAATACCAGTGAAGGAATGGAATTGCTAGCAAGGGCTGGAGGAAGAGGAGAAAAAAAGAGAGAGCGATCGAGCTTTCCTCTTCCATGCTCTCTATATAGGCTTCTAGCAGAAAGTGTGGCCCAGACTGGAGGGGGGGGTCTTCCCACCTCAAAGATCTGGATTAGAAGTGGATCTTCCTACTTCAAATGATCCAATTAAGAAAAAAGAAAATCCCTCACAGGTGTGCCCAGACATTGGGTTTTAGCTAATTCCAGATACAGTCAAGTTGACAACCAAGGACAGCCATCCTAGCTGCCCTCACTTAAGGAAGCTTGTAGGTCATTCCTCACACTTCAAAGGACTTCACCCCCAGTGTCCATTTATGTTCCCTTCCACCAGCCATCCCCTAATAACTATGGTCTGCAAATGTAGCTCAGCAGCAGAGCGCTTGCCTAGCATGTGTGAGTCCCTAAGTTCAATTCCCAGAACCGGGAGACCACACTTCAACATATGCTGTTTTGTCCTAAGCCCTCTTTTAAGGCTTGGAGAACTTTTGCAGAAGGTAGAGAGGAAGACAAGCATAGACAACAAAGACCATGATGTAGCATGTTAAACATCGTTGGATCCCTGGGACCCACATGATGAAAGGGAGAACTAACTCCTAACTCCTGAAAGCTGTCCTAGGACTTTCATGTGCAAGTTGTAGTACACACTTGTGTCCGTATATACAAATACACATGCATGTACACAAATAAATAAAATGTAGTTTTGTTTTGTTTTTTTAAAGAAAGGAAACTACCCAGCACCACTTTGCTGAGACTTTAAAAAGCTGGTGTAATAGAATATCAATGGATAGGTAATATCAGCTGCGAAAATACTAGAAAGAGTATATATATATATATATGTATATATATATATATATAATCTAGAAATGGAGATTAGGGGCTGGAGTGGTGGCTCAGAGGTTAAGAGCACTGGCTGCTCTTCCAGAGGTCCTGAGTTCAATTCCCATCAACCACATGGTGGATCACAACCATCTGTAATGAGATCTGGTGCCCTCTTCATACATGCAGGCAGAACACTGTATACATAATAAATAAATATTTTTTAAAAAGTTAAAAAAAAAAGAAATGGAGATTGGGTTGTATAGCAGTTTTCTTTGTTTGTTTTGTTTTATTTTCTCTTAAGGTTGAAGATACCCAGAGGGCTAAGGCAGTAGGATCACTATGAGTTGCAAGCTAGCCTGCATTTCAGTGTGAGACCCTGTCTCAAATAGAAACATAGATGAAGATACTGAGAAAATGATTTTGCTTATTTCCAGAGGGGGCAAAATGAAGACACCTTAGAAAAAGGAGGAAGTAGTAGTGCTAAATCTTTGACAGGACTGAGACTCTGAGCCCAAGTGAAGGATCAACAGCATCTAGAAGCAGACATACTCATCCATGCCAACAAAAAGGAGATGGGAGAGTATGAGTTAGGTGCCAGAGGTGTGGTGATTATGTGAGTGTGCTTCTATCTGCCTCTAGTCGAGGGGAGGCTCCGAGATCAGTATTTAAGAGTGTGGACTTTGAAGCCACAGCACGGTAGCACAGTCCTGCACCACCTAACAGCATTTTGGTCCACAGAAGACAGAGCGTGTAGGATGCTGGTCCCCTGAGATTACAACAGTGCTAAACTAGGCAGTTCCCATTATCTAGTGATGTTAAGACTACCATAACGGCAGAGTTCAGACACATTGCTGTGTTTGTGATGATGCTGACGTAAGGAATCTCATACTGCCAAGGCAGTAGAAGTCTGTATAGCTTGTACAATTATGGAGAGTATGAAAACTGGACAGTGGTAGACAACTGTGTCATGGGTTTATGTATTTACAACATTCACAATCATTATTTCAGAAGGTACTCCTAGTTATTAAAAATGAAAAGCTGGGTGTAGTGGTTCATGCCTATAATCCCAACACTGATGGGACCTAGGGAAGAGGCAGGTGGATTGCTGTGAGTTTGGGGCCAGATTAGGATGAAAAGGAAGTTCCAACCCAGCCTGGGCTACATAGTAAAACCTTGACCTAAAAACAACGAGAGGTAACGGAAACAGCCTCAGGCAGGTCCTCCAAGAAGGCTTCCAGGAGAAACACAGCTATCACAGGAAGTGACAGCTGTATGTGTAGTGTCTTCACAAAGACTTGACTGTGGGACAAGACAGAGGTGGAAGACAGTGACGCCGATAGTCTTACTCTAGCTTAATGCATGGTTTAGGAGTGACATGCCCTCCACAAGATAATGTGTTCAAACACTCAGTCTCCAGCTAGTTGTACCATTTTGGAAGTTTGAGGGACATTCAGGAGGTGAGGCCTAACGCAGGAAGTGGAACGTTGAGTTACAGACCTTGTGGATTAGAGCCAGCCTTCGTTCCAGCTGGACACTCTTCTTCCTGGTCCTTGAAGATGTGGAGGAGTCCTTATCCACATGCTCCTTCTGCCTTCTCACTGCGATAGACTGTAGCCCTTCAAACCATGAACCGAAACCAATTCTTCCCCCCTTAAACTGCTTCTCGTCTGGTGTTTGGTCACAGTGACTGGAAAAGTAACTGATCTATCGGCTGGACTGTGTAGCTTCGGTGTGTTGGATGCCATGTAGATTTGTCTAAGTATATTTGTACGATGATCAAATCGATGAATGACCTATTTCTCAGAAAGTATCCCTATTGTGAAATGTAAATTAAAACGACCTGGAGATTCCATCTCACCCCAGTCAAAATGGCTATCTACAAGAAAGCAAGTGACAAGAGATGCTGGTGAGCGTGCAGCGGAAGAAGAACCCTTATTCAGTGTTGGTGGGAGTGTAAACGGGTGTGGCCACCATGGGAATTAGCATGGAGATTTCTAACAAATTAAAAATAGAACTCCCTAGCCGGGCGGTGGTGGCACACGCCTTTAATCCCAGCACTCGGGAGGCAGAGGCAGGCGGATCTCTGTGAGTTCGAGGCCAGCCTGGGCTACCAAGTGAGTCCCAGGAAAGGCGCAAAGCTACACAGAGAAACCCTGTCTCGAAAAACCAAAAAAAAAAAAAAAAAAAAAAAAAATAGAACTCCCAAACCAGGCATGGAGTCACATGCCTTTAATTTCCACCACTCCTGAGGAAAGGAAGGAAGATCTCTTGGAGTTGGAGACTAACTTGCTCTACACAGCTAGTTCCAGGCCAGCTAGAGTTATAGAGTGAGACTCCCTCTAAAAAGAAATGATAGAATTACCATATGACCAGCTGTATCACTCACAGGAATATACCCAAAGGATTCTAAATACTATCACAGAGACACTTCCATATGCATCTTATTGCTGTACTATTCACAAACTGAAGAAAATGGAGTCTGCCTACATGTCATCAATAGACATGAACAGATACTGAACAAGTGCATATACACAATGGAATTTTATTCTGCGATATAGAAAAATGGGAATTGGGGAGATGGCTCAGCAGGTAAAGGCCACACCTGACAATCTGAGCTCAACCCCTAGGACTCAAAGTACAGACAGAGAGAACTGACTCCCACAAGTCGTTCTCTGACTTCCACACACATGCTGTGGCACAAGCATATGCGCGCGCATGCGCGCGCGCACGCGCGCACACACACACACACACACACACACACACACACACACACACACGAGGGAAAATGAAATTTCCAGCAAAGTGGGTAGATCTAGAAATTCAATTGAAAGAGATAATCCAGACTCAGAAAGATGAATACCACATGTTCTCTCTCATGTGTGGATCCCAGATTTTAATTTTTATAGATGTATGTAAGCATCTATAGGTGTGGATATAGATAATAAAACTAGAAAGGGGACCACGGCAGGGTTAAGGAAGGGAATGGGGGGGGGGAGAGTAGTAGAATGTAAGTAACATGAGAATAGAAAGAGGACTACTTCTGGGAGGAAGGGTTCAAGGCAGGGAGTGGGGAAATGGGGAGAAAAGATCAATGAAAATAAAGTATGTACATGTGCATGTTTACCTGGCATGCACAAAGCCCTGGGCTCAATCTTCAGCACTGCGTAAATGAGGCATGATGCTGTGTGATTGTGATCCCAGCACTCAGGAGGTGGAGACAGGAGGATCAGAAATTTAATCTAAATTCAGCTATAGATCAAGTTCAAGGTCTGCCTGGGCTAGACACGTCAAAAGCCAAGAATTACAGCCAAGTATGGTGGCTCTAATGCTTGTGATGCCTGTAATATCAGTTCTTGGGAGGCAGAGGCAGGAGGATTGCCATGAGTTGAAGGTCAACCTGGGTTTCATGGTAACTTCATTCCATGTTGCCATCCTGAGTTACAGAGTGAGATCTTACCTTAAAAAAAAAAAAAAAAAAAGCTGTAAGCTATGTTTGTACTGTATGAGTTTTTCAAAAATGCTTTGTGGGGCTTCAGAGCTATCTCAGTGATTAAGAGCATGTACTATTCTCTCAGAGGACCCACGTTCAGTTCCCAGAACTCAGTCTGGTCTCACAACTAACAGCCTTTAACTCCAGATCCAGGGTATCTGATGCCCTCTTCTGGCCTCCTTAGGCACTGCACTGACATTCACAAACCTGTGTGTTTGTGCTCAGACACACACATATACACATAATTAGAAATAATTTTTATTTATTTTATTTTTTTTTTTTCAGTTTTTCGAGACAGGGTTTCTCTGTGTAGCTTTGCGCCTTTCCTGGAACTCACTTGGTAGCCCAGGCTGGCCTCGAACTCACAGAGATCCGCCTGGCTCTGCCTCCCAAGTGCTGGGACTAAAGGCGTGCGCCGCCGCCGCCGCCGCCGCCGCCGCCGCCGCCGCCGCCGCCACCGCCCAGCTAGAAATAATTTTTAAATAGTGTCATCAACCTCCAAGTCTGTCTGAGCTTTCCTCAGGGTCACTAGGCATCAGAAGGCTTTGCTTAGCCTCAGCTGTGGGAAAAAAAAAAAAAAGATTAACAAGATATGGAAGGAGGAAGGACCTGGCTCCTAAGACAAAGTCTAGGTCATAGCACTTTGTCTACTTTCTACACTCATCAGCTAAAATTAAACATGGTGGAGACACACTGGTCTCGTTCAGACATTCTTCTGTGACAGGCCTTGTCTGAAATGAAAAGACAGCTAAAGTATAGAGAAAAAAACAAAATTAGATTCAGAGGTAAAGAGAAGAGATAATGCTAATCATTACACACTATAAACTCTCTGCAGACAGGAATCACAGCTAATAGATTCTACCATTTGGAGGATCAATAATCATTTTGTTTGGCACTGGGATTGTACTCAGGGCCTGAGTATGCTAAGGCACTCTACCATGGCCGAACACTACTAGCCCAAAATGTAATTTTACTTGTTTTTTGTTTTGTTTTGTTTTGTTAGGATGGAATTCCTGCTATATAGTGCAGGCTGGCCTTGAACTCATGATCCTCCTGTCTCAGTCACACAAGTAGTGGGGATTTCAGGCCTATACAAAAACACCTGAATCCAGGATAAGACTTTTTAAAAGTGTGTGTGTGTGTGTGTGTGTGTGTGTGTGTGTGTGTGTGTGTGTGTGTGTGTAGAAAGCAAGAGGTCCTTGGGCACACAGGTAAGAGCTGGAGAAGCCAGGAAAGTTACACACATAGGCTTATCTCCTCAAAGGAAGAAGATGTTTACCTGTCTTCCTCCAGGAATGCTAAGGATGGATGTAGTTTACAACCTGGTGATCTTTGGCTCTCTGCAGAGCCAGGCTTCACCCGAATTTCCCAGAATATTCTGTTTGTTTATCCCAGAATTTCCCTCACCTAGATCTTGGACGTTGCTTCTCAGTCCCCAAAACCCATCCTTATGAGAGATGTCCCTTGTACTTTACAGCAGCCTAGGTAATTCTGTGTTATCTTAGGGCCGGGCCGATCCTGACTCCCGCAGGCATTACGTTCACCTCAGCCATTCTCCCTGGACCCTCACCTCGAGCTTTGTTTGTGAGCCAGCAGAACCCATCTTTCTGGAAGGAGCCATATATACTTTGTAAAGAGTTTCGATGTAAACATGTCTTAAATTTGCTGTACACTTGGGACTGAGTTAATTGTCATCCGAAAACTTTTTTCCAAAATTATGCTGTGTTTAAATAGGGCTAAAATAAACCACCTGGTGTCAGACTCCAGCAGCTTGGCCCAGCACCAACTAATTAGGTCAGGCTGGACCGAGTTTCATTCTTACCTCACCTGGATCGTGTCCCTGACGACTGTAACACTTGCACATGTGTGTCTGTCTGTGAGTACGCATGTATGAGGGCACCCATGTGTACACAGAGGTCAGAGGAAAGCTTGGATGGTCTCCTCTGTCATTGTCCGCCTGTTCCTTTTGAGGTGGGCTTTCCCCTGTACTGAGACTCATGTTTTCTTGGCGAGGTTGTAAGCCAGGAAGCCCCAGCCATCCTCCTGTCTCCACTCCCTTAGAGCTGGGGTTACAGGCATGCACTGGACGCCAGGCTTGTCCCATAGGTGCTGGAACTCCAGTCCTCATGATTGTGTAGCAAATGCTGCTAACCACTGAGCCATCTCTCCAGCTCCTCATGATGACATTTTTGATTTTTTTTTTTTTTTAAATCACCCTAGCAGCAAAACTGAAGCTAAAGTGAGGAGGGGCAGACTCGAGATGAAGCCAAACACGGAGGTAGTAGCATGTGCTTGTGGTCCTAGCCCCTACAAGAAGGGCAAGAGGAAGGCTACAAAGCAAGTTCTAAGCCAACCAGGGCTACATAGTGAGACCCCCGTGTCAACAAAAAGCCAAGTGAGTAACGAAAGAGTCTGTGATTGGACAACCACAACAGGGAGAGAGGAGGGTAAAGATCTGCTACTGCGTATTTATTCTGCGACATTTTGAGGCTGTGTCTTCCATAGTCCGGGTTGTTTTCAAACCGACATCAAGTGGAAGACGACCCTCAACTCCTGCTCCAGAGGCTGCCACCTTCTGAGAACAGAGATTAGAGGCGTTTGATTGACACCAAGCTTTAATTCTTTGGTTAAGGCATGGAATTCAGCACTGTTTTCTCTCACGGGTGTGACTGGATAATCAGTTAAGTAGCCACTTCGTTGTTTTGGTGGTGGTATGTGTATTGTTTGTTTATGGAGTTCTTTGTTTAAGACAGGAGTTCCCTATGTAGCTCAGGCTAGCCTCAAACCAGAGACAGTCTTCCTGTTTCAGCCCTCCCCCCCCCTTCCCTGAATGCTGAAATTATAGGTGTATACCACCAGGCCTAGCTAAAATAAACCTTCGTCTTATTGTGCTAGGCAAGTGCTGTTGTTTTTTTAATCCCCAGCCTCTACGTTTTTTTTGTTTTGTTTTGTTTTGTTTTTTAAAGGAAGGACAAAAATGCCTTATGTTTCTCAATAGGAAGTTTCCTTCCTGTCCACAGCTGTTTAGAAATGAACGTGTGTTCGTGTGTGTGTGTGTGTGTGTGTGTGTGTGTGTGTGTGTGTGTGTGTGTTTCTAAGAGAAATGATTAGTGTCTTTTCCCCAGCCTTCAGTGTAGGTGGAAATTACTGCACAGTGCAGTCTGTCCTTGCTGGCTTGAGCCCTGCTCTTCCTAAACTTGCCACCAACTGTTTTTGTTATTGCTGTTATTGGTGTCATGTTTCTTAATTGGTATTTATTGGCCATCAAATAAAACATGTCCAGAATGCTGCCTTCTCAAGAGAAAACCTGGAAACCTACAAAAGCCTAGCTGTCCTTAACTGGGTATAAAGGTGATGGGTGATGATTAAATTTGGTGACAGCAAAGTAAGACAGCTGGTTTTGTCTCCAGACAGCAAGTGTAGGTTCCTTCCACCCACTCCTCCAACTGAAGGAGAGAAAGCAAGTGAAGCATCGGGCTTAGGAAGATGCGGCTGCGATGTGGGCAAAGGTTACAGAGAAGGGAATGAACTCATCCTTCCAGCGTGCACTTGGAGACCCACATCCCGGCTAACCTGGGCTTCATTCATTTCACAAGCACCCTCCTTTCTTACGTGGAATTGACCCTCTGTTCCCTGGGCCTGGCTGCATCCTTTAGATTCTTTCTTACGTGGAATTGACCCTCTGTTCCCCGGGCCTGGCTGCACCCTTTAGATTCTTTTGGCTTTGTTGTTTGGCTTTTGTTGGTTTTGCAGACAGCATCTCATGTAGCTCAATCTGGGCTCAAACTCACCGTGTGTAAGACACTAGCCTTCATTCCATGAGTTGGCTGTTTGAAACCAGGAACTTATGCAGGGACACTTGGCTTAGTCTGGGAGGAAGGGACTGGACCTCCCTGGACTGAGTCTACCAGGTTGATCGCAGTCCTCGGGGGAGGACTTGTCCTGGAGGAGGTGGGAATGGAGGGTGGGCTGGGGGTAAGGGGAGGGCGTGGGAGGGGGGAGAATAGGGGAACCCATGGCTGATATGTAGAACTGAATGGTATTGTAAAATAAAAAATATATATCACAAAAAAAAAAAAAAAAAAAAAAAAAAAGACACTAGCCTTGAACTCCTGCTCCTCCTGCCTCTACCTAAGTGCCGGGATGGCAACCCTGCACCACCATCCCAGGCCTGAGGTCCCTGGCTAGAAGAAGCACACTACCCAGGACACAGCCACCACTGCTCTAAATGGAGCTCCTCTGCTTCCTCCTATGCGACTCCACCTCCTCCTCCTCCTCGTCCAAGTCCCACTTTGAAGCAGGCAGGAATAGAGGAATCTAGTCACCTGGGACTCGACTTGGTTTGGGTTGTACATAGCTCCTCACTTCTAATAATGCTCCCAGCCGCTCAGCGCTACCACCTGCACATACTATGCACACACACCCCTCTCTGAATAGATGAATTTCCCCACCCCTAACAACAAGTGAATTTAAATAGTTTCTATACTAATGCATCCAGGAAAAACAATGGAAGGCCAATCCAGCCTGAACTACTTTGGGGTGCATGCACAACAAGGAAAAACTGTATCCTCAAACTTTAGTGAAGATCTCCTATTTACCATTACTATGCTAATGCATAATTGGGTATGCATCTGATTAAAATCAAATGTATTATGGGAAGGGACATACACAGAAAAAATTATTACAGGACCCAATCTGTCAGTCAGAACAGAAACCCACTCTTACTATACCCTTTAGTATCCAAACTCCTCCTCTTCTTGAACCCCATAAAAGTAAGCCCCAAACACCAATTGGGGCCCTTGAGTATCCTCACTCATGAGGCCACTGTCAATCTGTCAGTCTTGACAGTGTATTCCCCTTTGATTTGTACTACCACTTCTCTTGAAATAAAGTTTGCTTCCTTCTTTTGCAAATCCACGTGAGTCCTTAGTTACAATTCTTTGGATAAGAGACCAAGAACCTAAAACACTTGGCCTAGACCCTAACCACTGGTAACAACTTCAAACATCAGTTCTTCTTTGAGGTTTCTGTGGAACACCCACAACTATACCAATGTTCCACCACAAATTACACACAGATAATGGTCATCCCCAAACATCTAAGGACTCATTAAGATGAGTTCATCTGTAGTGTATGTGACAAGAGTATACTACATGGTCAGATATGAATGTTTATTATTATTATTATTATTATTATTACTATTTTCATTATTATTATTAAAATTACTCTTATTATCTGGTGTCTGATTATCTGGGAATTGAACCTAGAGACTCTCACATGCTAAGCATATGTTCTACTACCAAGCTATTCCTCCAGCCCCCAGAAATGTTTTAGATGAGCAGCTCATCTGTAGTGATTAGGATGGATTTCATGTTGGCATCAGGAAGATCAGAACAAGTGAGCTATGAGTCCTAAATGACAGCAGGAGGAGAGAGGAGGAAGAGAGTGGAAGAGGGAGGAGGAGACAAGGGAGGAGAAAGAGAGGAGAAAGAGAGAGGAGGAGAAGGAGGAGGAGAGAGGGGAGAAGGGTTAGGAAAAGCAAGAACCAGGAAGAACCAGCTGGACTCCAGATTTCTGGGCTGAGAACAGGACAGTAAATGGAGTTTTCCTGGTCTGTGTAAAGCTGAATGTGTTGATTTGAAGTATGTGCCACACTCAGATGGCAGGCATTAAGCCAATGGTGGATATTCTAATTGGAGCTTAGGAGGGAAAGCAGAGCTACAGACCCAGACTTGGGAGTTTCCACTCGTGGGGGTAGCTAAAGGGAAGCACAGAGGTCACAAGGGATCTAGATAAGGTGTCTGGGACAGAGTGGGGCGCTAGAGAGCAGTGAGATGGGAAGAAGGGCAGCTAGGGGAAAATACTAAGACCAAACGGTTATAGTAGTAAAAGAATGAGAGTCCGGGCGAAGCCAAGACCTAGAAAAATACTTCCAAGGTCAAATGCAAGAAATAAAACAGGTTCCTCCTCTGTGAACTGTTTCTTAGTTAATTAGGAAATCATTAACAGGAGAGGTATGTGGGGTGGTGGGAGTGGAGGGTAGATCTGCATAATGAGCTTTAAAACGGTGAACTGTGAAAAGCCAGAAGGACTACAGGGACCAGAGAGATGTTGGCTCAGCCTGTAAAGGCACTTGCCACCATGCCTGAAGACCTGAGACCACATCATGGAGGGAATGAACTGATTCCTAAAAGTTGTCCTCTGACCTATACGTACCACACACACACACACACACAGAGAGAGAGAGAGAGAGAGAGAGAGAGAGAGACAGAGAGAGAGAGACAGAGACAGAGAGAGAGACAGAGAGAGACAGAGAGTGAGAGACAGAGACAGAGACAGAGACACACAGAGAGAGAGCAAACAGTACTGACTTCAAGGTAATGATGATCTTAAGACAGTGTCTCACATAGTCCAGGCTGGCTTCAAACTCATTGTGTAGCTGAGGATGGCCTCCTGCTTTCACCTCTGCAGAGCTTGGATCAAAGGCATGAACTACTATGTGCTAGTGATTGAACCCAAGTGTCTTAGTTAGGGTTTCTATTGCTGTGATGAACACCATGACCAAAAAAAGCAAGCTGGGGAGGAAAGGGTTTAAATAAATAAAGGGTTTAAATTTGGCTTATACTTCAACACAAAACCAGCCAGTACACCCAGGCCTCATGAATACAAGGCAAGTATGATACTCACTGACCTACATCTTTTTTTTTTTTAATCCAAACAATTTTCAGCAACCCTAGTCTAGTAGCAACTGTAATTTCCCAAGGTTAGAAGGACTTCTAGGGTTAAAAAGACTAGGGAAAGTGGAAGTTTTAATTGAGATGATAGACCATGAAGTCTAGGCTGATTTTGGCAGAAAAGGAGGATGGATAAAGGGAAAAGCTCTGAGAAATGGTGTTGGAATTAAAGAGAGGTGTGGTGGAAATAAGGCTGGTGGGAGACTAGTAGTTATGATCAGAGATGGAAATTTGGGGTTCAGAGTTGAGAAAACTGAAGGTGATCAGGGAGCCGAGCACTGGTGTGTGGCGTAGAGATTATGCCAGGCTTGGAAGTTAGGGAACAGTGTAACACATTCTGGGCACTCCATTTTTGAGGAAGTTGAAATGAGCTATACCATGGCAGGGGGCGGGGTTAAAAGGAGAGCTGTGGGGCAGAGTCACAATGCCCATAAAGGAAGCCGCCAAATGGTGATTCTCAAATTTCCTCAGACTTAAGCAGAAGACTAAAGAAGCCAGATTTAGTGTGTAGAAACTAGTTGTATTTTTGCTTTTTTTTTTTTTTTTTTTTTTTCCAGTGCTAGGGATTGAACAGTGAGGGAGGGCCCTGAACATGCCAGGCAAGTGACGTGTTACTGAGCTATATCCTGAGTCCTAGAAATGACTTGTGGATGCCAGTTGTCTAAGATCGTCACTTCTATGACTGGAAGGATATACTCCAGCTACCACAGCAAAATAGCATCAGGAACTTCTAGGAGTCTATCACCGAGGAAGTTATCTGAGATTGTGTGCAAGGATCCTGCTGTATTTGGTAGCATTAGCATTCAGACCTGCCCCTTGGGGACCTGCCTGGCATCCTGATGTCATCTTACATTAAGTCCCCTTTAAGAGAAATACCCCTCCTCCTCTTCCTCTTCCTCCCCCCCTCTCTCCATGAGGCAGTGTGTACCTCTGCTTTCCCTCGTTCCCTCTCTCTCTCTCCTTCTCTCTAGTCCCTCTCCCCTCCCCCTTTAATAATACAACTTTTAAAGCGGATGCCACATCTGCATGGTGTGAGATACTTTCTGCTGTGCGCCATGCCACCGTCCGCTGAGACTGCACGGCCCACCGTGGAGCACCTAGGCTCAAACCTGCCCAGGCCTCTTAATACAAAAAGTATTAGCAAATGTCTGAAAATATCAGACTGTCCAACAGTCACAATGGCCCCACACAGGTGCTTGAGGACCGAGGGCACATCCCAGGGTGGAATGCAGGCCGAGGACATGCCTACCCTGTGTCCCATCCCTGAGTACTACAAAACAAACTAACAAACAAAAAAAATCCCTAAGATAAAAGGATCTGTTTTAAAAACCATGCAGGGGCTGGAGAGATGGCTCTGCAGTTAAGAGTGCTGGTTGTTCTTTCAGATGACTCGGGGTCAAGTTCCAACACCCTTATGGCAGCTCACAACCATCCATAACACCAGTCCCAGGGGATCTGGCTCCCTCTTCTGCTGCATATGCTGTGGTGCACAGACATAAATGTAGGCAAAACACTCATATGTATAAAACAAAAAATAAAAAAGATACAAAATCAAACATAATATATATTGCTATAGAAATTGTATATATGATTCCGACTTTATTTTTAAAATTATATATTTATCCTATAGAAGACTACAAGGATCGTGGTAGTTTGAATGCAATTGGTGCCCATAAGTTCAGAGGGAATGGCACTATTGGGAGGTGTGGCCTTGTTGGAGTAGGTGTGGTCTTGTTGGAGGAAGTGTGTCACTGAGAAGGCGGGCTTTGAGGTCCTATATATGTTCAAGATACCAACCAGAGTCTCAGACTACTTCCTGTTGCCTGCAAGATGTAGGACTCTCAGCTCCTTCTCCAGCAACATGTCTGCCTGCATGCTGCCATGTCCCACCATGATGATAATGGACTGAACCTCTGAACTGTAAGTAACCACCCCAATTAAATGTTTTCTTTCATAAGCACTGTGGTCATGGTGTCTCTTCACAGCAATAGAAACCCTAACTTAAGACATGGCTAGACACAAAATATCTGTAGTCAGTTCATGAGATAATTGCTTTTTTTTTCTTTATGCTCTTTTTGTGAATTTTCTGAGTCATTATATTTATATTGAGAAAAAAAACTTAAGTCCTGGAATTATAGGCATGTGCCCCTATGCCTGGTTAGACAGTAGATTCTTTTTTTTTTTTTATGATTTACTTTTTTTTTGTTTTGTTTTAATGTGTATGTGTAAATGCTTGCATGTATGTATATGTGCCACATACATGTTTGGTGCTTGCAATTGAATTCTCTGGAACTAGAGTTACAGACTGTTGTGAGTTGCCATGTGGATCCTGGGAACCAAACCCAGGTCCTCTATAAGAACAGCAAGTGCTCATAGCCATTGCCTTCTCTCCAGCCAGACAGTGGTTTCTTGGACTAGGAACTGAGGACACAGGATCATCTATGCAACTTTGCCTGGGGGCCTAGCATGATACATGCAAAGGACTGTGCTTCTGCATAATTAGTGTTCAAATCCATCAAGTGCATTTCTTCACTTCTTTCTAGGGAAGGTGGGAAAGGATTCCAAAGGAAGTGATGTTTGCACTGCTTTCAGGCATGAAATCTTGGCTGGCTTAGAAAGGAGAAAGTAACATTTGTAGCAGAACTACTAAGAATAGGCAGTCTCTCTGGGCGTCCCAGAATGAACAAAAAGGAAAACATTCCAGGCAAACAGAGCAGTTGAGGAGAGACGCAAAGGCTCAGACTCCCTGCGGTGCACCTGGGAAGCAGCCTATCCTTCCAGATGTGGCTAAGCCAGACTAACCAGTACATCCACAGAGGGGATGAGGCTAACGGCAGAGACCTGGGTGGAGTTTAAATGTCCAGCTAGCCTTGTAGAATTGCAAGCACATCACCTCTAGACAGAGGGAAATTCTCACCGACCTGCCTGAGTGGAAGAGTATCAATTACAAGCATCTAACCTCCTATCTAATTCCCAGGACTACACAGTGATTTCCAAAACATGGGCTATAGTGCATAATTTATGCACTCACTTTGTAGCTTTGTAATTAAATCTGCAGAGGATCCGGAGATGCAAGGCCATGCTGGTATAACTCCCAGTCTATAAAACTACACCATATTGGAGGGTAAAATCGATGGTCCTGAATGCTTCCCTTTTCTGCCTATAAACTTATGCTAGATTATGGTTGCAAACTTAGTGGACCGGACAACCGAACAAGTGAAAATTTAAAGAGCATTTGAACTAACTGGCCACACAGTCTTTCCTGAATTCCTTGGGCCTTCAGGATCTGTATCATACATCCCAAATTTTAAATATCTATTATGTATTGTTGTGGGGTAGAGACCCAAAGACCACTCTGCATGACCAAAGTCCAAATGGAGAGTCTCTATTAAGCCGACTGCCTGGAGAGAATCATTTCTCACAGAGCAGCCTTGAACGCATTTTACAGGGAGTTTTTAAAAGCAAAGAACACAGAAAAACTACATCCTGGTTTGCAGTTGCAGGGAGAAAGCACAGCAAGCAAGCAGTTTAACAGAAGCCCCCACCCCCACCCCCACCCCCACCCCAAATGCCGTTAACTAGGGCATTTTGACCTGAGTTTCTAAAACAGGGTTGGATACTTTCCCACGGGACTTTTCATGGCAGGGGTAGAAAAGAGTGTGTGTGTGTGTGTGTGTGTGTGTGTGTGTGTGTGTGTGTGTGTGTGTTTCAGTATAAAACAAAGATGCTCCAGCTGAGACAAGATGGAGGAAACTTCACTCTGTCACAGTATGGTCTGATGGTATAAACAGGATATTTATCAAGCGTATTCTGTGTCCTGGCACTCATCTCATTGAGCATTGTTCTATGCCAACTGTTCCAGGTTCAGAGTGGAGAATAAATCAGACTTGGTCTCTGTCCTCGTGCGGCTTCCGAGTGCCTCAAGAATTCCTACAGCAGCTGCTCAGAACTGAATCCGTCAGCCGGACATGGTGGAGCATGTGTTTGACCCCAGCACTCAGGAGGCAAAGGTGGGCAGATCTCTGTGAGTTCAAGGCCAGCCTGGTCTAGGACGGCCAAGGCCACTCAGAGAAACCCTGTCTTGAAAAACAATAACAACGAGAGAGAGAGAGAGAGAGAGAGAGAGAGAGAGAGAGAGAGAGAGAGAGAGAGAGAACCTGAAAGTGTAGAAGAGAGGGAAATGAGAACAGATGAGATCAGTAATTACCCCAAAGATGACTTATTCCTTAGGCATGCTGCCAATGGCACTTAGTGCTTACAGATTGAAGAGAATGTTCTAATTTTAATTTCTTTTAAAGCAGAAGAAAAATGAATATGCTAATAACTAGTATCTAACAATGAATCCAACCTATATTTATATTTATATTTGTATTATTTATGTCAATGCAGTCATATATGTGTATGTGCATGTTTGTGGGGAGTGCACATGTATGTGTAGTGTGCATGCACATGTGTGTGGAGGCTAGAGGTCAACCTCTGGCAGTGTTCCTCAGAAGCTCTCCACCTTGTTTTTCAGAGAGAGTCTTTCACTGGGACCTGTGGTTTACTAATGAGAGACCAGGGATCTGCCTGTTTCTGCCTTCCCGATGCTGGGATTAAGGTAGGTGCTGCCACACCTGGTTTTTTATATAGGTGCTGGAGATCCAGCACAGATTCCCATGCTTGCATGTCAAGCATTATACTGACTGGGCTATTTTCTCAGCTCAATTCAGTCACCTTTAAACACAGTTTTAATGGAGGAAGGGACCATGAAGCTTATTGCAAGATATTTGGTTATACTCTGTAAAGATGTGTCACTGTGATTGGTTTAATAAAAAGCTAAATGGCAACAGCTAGGCAGGAGGTATAGATGGGACTTCCAGAGAGAGAGCTCTGAGAAGAAGAGGGAGCTACCAGCTGGACACAGAGGACATACAGGAAGAGAAATAAAAACCATGAGCCACAAGCCGGGCAGTGGTGGCGCACGCCTTTAATTCCAGCACTCGGGAGGCAGAGCCAGGCAGATCGCTGTGAGTTCGAGGCCAGCCTGGGCTACCAAGTGAGCTTCAGGAAAGGCGCAAAACTACGCAGAGAAACCCTGTCTCAAAAAACCAAAAAAAAACAAAAAAACAAAAAACCACGAGCCACATGACAGCATGTAAATTAATAGAAATGGGTTAATTTAAGTTATAAGAGCTAGTTAGAAACAAGCCTAAGTTAAGGCGGCGCTTTTACAATTAATAAGAAAAGTCTCTGTGTCATTATTTAAGAGCTGGCTGGCGGGACAGAGAAAGAACAATTACAGAAACCAAAAGAACTTAAGGCCCATAAAGATCATAATATAATGTAAGGTGTGATGTGTCTGTAATCCAGCCCTCCAGAGGCGGAGGCTAGAGGATCATGAGTTGGAGGATAGCCTGAGCTACATACATAGCAAGAGCTTGTCTCAAAAATTAATTAATTAATACCTTCAGGGGGACTGGGAGATGGGATTTCGGGTAGGTGTGACCAAAATGCATCAGATGCATGTAAGAAATTGTCAAAAACAAAAGATTCTAAAAGAAAATCATAATATGGCCCTGAGTAACCCTAGATCACATTGTCAACAGTTGGGCATGGTTCAGCTGACACCTGTAATACTAGGACTTTGGGACTAGGGCAGAGGCAGGAAGACTGGGGATTCCAGGCCCTCTGGGCTATAACAGAAGACGCTTTGTGGTGGTCTGAATAGGTATGGCCCCCATAGACTCATGTGTTTGAATGCCTGGCCCATAGAGAGTAACACTACTAGGAGGCGTGGTCTTGTTGGAGTGGGTGTGGTCTTGTTGGAGGAAGTGTGTCACTGTGGGGGCAGGTTTTGAGTCTCATCTATGCTCAAGCTACACCAGTATACAGTGTCTCCTTCTGCTGCCTGTAGATCGAGATGTAGAACTCTCAGCTCCTTCCTCGCACGCCACCGTGTCCCATCATGACAATAATGGACTAAGCCCCTGAAACTGTAAGCCAGGCCCAATGAACTGCTTTCCTTTATAAGAGTTCCATGGTCATGGTGTCTCTTCACAGCAATAGAGTCCAAACTAAGACACCCTGTCTAAGAAACAAAACCAGGAGAGAGAGACAAGCCAAGGTCAAGCAGGCCCCAAGAGACTGACATCCCTTTAGATTAGATGCTTCTAATCTGAGGATGGAAGTGGAGTCTTTCATTCCCTCCTAGTGCCTGATTCACAGTGGGTAGTGCAGAGAATATGGAAATGAATTGTGCTGAGTCAGTCCAGAGTGCCTTACATAAGGTTGCATGGTTGAACAAACATGCCTCTCCCAAATCCATATGTCAGACACTAAGAGGTGGATCTTCAAGGGGTTAGCCCAGCAGGGCTCTGCCCTCATGGATGGGACCAAGGCACTTAGAAAAGGTGCCTCAGGGAGTAGTCTGCTCTTCTCCTATTTTTTTTCATGTGAAGTCACAACAGTCAATCTTTTTACCTCCTTCTGCCATATTCAGACACACCGAGAAGACACCATCTGGATACAGAGAGCAGCTTGACTTCATCAAATGCTAAGTCAGGTGGTACCTTGATTGCTTCCTATCCTTTGGGCACCTTGAGAAATAGATTGATCTCTCTCTCTCTCTTTCTTTCGCTCTCTCTCCTTCTCTCCCTCTTTCCTTCTTTTTTTCTTTTTAATGAAGTCTTATTATGTTGCTGTTTTTAATTCCTGGGTTCAAGTAATCCTCCTGCCTCAGCCTCTTGTGTATCTGGGATTACCAGCATGTGCCATGGTGCTCAGCTAAGAAATAAATTTCTAATCCTTAAAAACAACTCTTTTGTTAGAGTGACAGAGACTAAGGCATGTTTACAAGAGTGTATTATTGGAGATCAACAAAACCCCTACATATGCTGCAAAAATAACATGGATTTTTCCCATACGGAAAATACAAGGGAAGCCAGGTGTAACAGCCCAGACTCAAAAGATGGAGACAGAGGATCAGGAGGTCAAGGTCAGCCTTATTTACTTGCAGAGTATGAGGCGAACCTGGGCTCAGAAGGAGAAAGGGGAGGAAGGAAGGGAGGGAGGGAGACCAGAAGATGAAGTCTACACATTTTATCCATCTACAGGATTCTTCCATCAAAGGACTAAAACAGACAACTTTGCTAACAAAGTCATTTATTCTATATCAGATACCCAACATAGTTCTGATCTCAGCATATCTTAAAAAGAAATATAATTTTGCACATTATGCAATTTATGGATTTAAAAATCCACCCATTTAGTTTACACTCATTGTTCCAGGAGCTGAAAATATAAAAACAAAGAAGGCACAGCAGTCATTGTCCTTGAGGAGTTGATGGTCAACTTCACCAGCTTGCTGAGAAGGAACAGCCCACTGGAAAGTCACCAGTCATACAGTGATTCTAGCTTACCAGACCTGAAACCTGATAATTTCTTACAAAGACTAATACAAACATTGCAGTGTCATTATGGAAGAAGAAGGTTATTAGTGTTAAGAGAGCATCAATTATACTCATCGTGTCATAACTTTTTTCAACTTCTGAACCCCATTGGTGTCTAGAACAGCAGTTCCCTGTGGGAGTCCAGTTTTGTGTGTGTGTGTGTGTGTGTGTGTGTGTGTGTGTGTGTGTATGCACACACACCAAGGAGTCTGGCAATGTGGACATTTTTAGTTTCTACAACTGTTGGGGAGAGTCGTAATTGTCATCTGTTAAGAAAAGCAGCTAAGCATCCCTGAGTACAGAGGACAGACCTCACAACAAAGGAAATAAATGCCAATGCCAGTAATGCAGACTGGAAAACTCCTCTGGCCTTGGGGAACTAAATCCAGAATCATCCAGCTGGCATTCCAAGCCTGGACCAGTGTGGTCCTGTTTATCTCCCTCTGCCTTATTCTCGGAATCCTTCATCTTCCTGGGGACTGCATGTTCTAGCACTATCAAACTATAACAAAATTTAAAAGGGCGATTAAATACTTAGGCTCTGAATTCCTCAAATCTGGACTTCTGCAGAGCTGGGAACTTGAGAGATCTTCACCAGTCTTCTCTCTCTTAGAATGATCCCACCTAGGTCTTTGGCCTACAGTATCGCTTATATCCCTCAAATGTCTATTTGCAGCCAGGACTCTTTCTGAGTTCCAGTTTGTAAATTTTAGTTTTATTTTGTTTTGTTTTTCATTTTGAGACAGGGTCTCAAAGGATGACCTTGAATTTCCTATCCTCCAGCCTCCACTTCCCAAGTTCTGGGTTACAGGCCTAAACCACTATATCTAGTTCATTCGGTAGTGGGCATCAAAGCAGGGCAATGCATGCTAGAAGGCACTCTATCTGCTGAGCCACATCTCTATTCTCTGTTATCATTGTTTTATTTTATCTATCTATCTATCTATCTATCTATCTATCTATCTATCTATCTATCTATCTGGTTTTTCAAGACAGGGTTTCTCTGTGTAGCTTTGCGACTTTCCTGGATCTCCCTCTGTGGACCAGGCTGGCCTCGAACTCACAAAGATCCACCTGCCTCTGCCTCCCGAGTGCTGGGATTAAAGGTGAACGCCACCACCACCCGGCCATTGTTTTATTTTTGATATAGGATCCAGTTTTGCTATGTAGCCTGGGCTGGTCTTGAATACACAGCAACTGTTCTGCTTCTGCCTCCTGAGTGCTGGAATCACAGGCCTGTGCCACCACATCTGATAGATTTTAATCTTTTATTAGGCATTCCCAATTTAGCATACAGTAATCCATGCTCTCTTTCTAGGGTAGGGTTCATTATGTAGCCCAGGGTAGACTCCAGCTCCCTGTTCTCCTTCTCCAATCTCCTGAGTGCTGGAATTGCAGGCGTGTTCCTTCATGCCTGACCTGTGACGTTTTTTATTTGCTTTGACGTCCATGCAGGTGTGGACATTTTGTTTGTGAGGGAGTGCCCAGGCATGGGGGTCAGTGCACAGCCCAGCTTCCCCATGGGTTCCGAGAATCTGAATGCAGGTTATCAGACTTGTGCAGCAAGTGCCTTTACCTCTGAGCCATCTCTCCAGCCCGAGAATTTCTTCTGGATGGTATCTCTCTATGTAGCCCTGGCTGGCCTGGAACTCACAGAGATCCACCTGTCTCTGCTTCTGGAGTTAGAGGCATATACACCGTGCCATGATCCCAGAGATATTTTTAAATATAACTCTTAAACTGGACATAGTGGTACATAGAATCCTGGAGATGGGGAGGTAGAGGCAAAAGGAAGAGGAGTTCAGAGTCATCCCTAACATCTGGGGGTGGGGGGTGGGGCGCTGGAGAGATGGTTCAGCAGTTACAACCAATTGCTGCTCTTCCAGAGGTCTTAGTTTCCTATCACCCAGGTGGCAACTAACAGCCATCTGTCAGTCTGTGATTCCAGTTCCAGGGAATCAAACACCCTCTCTGGCCTCTGGGGGCATCAGGCACACAGACATACATTCAGGCAAAATACCCACACGCATAACGTAAAATTAAAAACAACAATCTGGGCGGAGAGTGTGTCTCAGGCAGCACCTAATGACATCACTCTCTCCCAGGCTTGTGCACCAGTGATAACTCCTTGGCTTCCCAGCTCCTGTGGGGTCTTGACTCAACTCCTTGTCAGCCTCCTCTCTAGGCTCACTGTATGGCTCAAGCCACATTGGTCACATTTCTGATGGTGAAGTGAGACCAACTCGTTCCTGTGCTAAAAGCCTTTGGACTTGATGCTGCTGTTGTCTGGAACTCCTGCCCCAGTTCAATACGTGAGAGTTCTTCTCATCCAGATCTCAACCGAAGATCTCAACCCTGGACTTCCCTGGCCTCTTCCCTCTCTGGTCTGTGAGCCCTTCCCACCTCTCTCCAGCCCTCTAACTCATTGCCTTGTTCCTTTCCATGCTGATGACCGTTATCTGCTGTTTCCTTGTGTGCATCTGTCCACTACAGTAGAAAGAGAGTTCCATGGGCACAGGTTGATTCTCATGTTCTGCTGTGGCTTTGGTTCCCGGCTCTGCCCCACACACAATAGCACTTCAGTGAATACAGTAAATAGATACACGAAGTTCATCAAAGGTACGGGACCCAGAAGGCCTGGGTTCTAGTTCTTATTCCTACCTCCCTATGACGTTGGCAAGCCACTGGTCTCTAAGAGCTCTGTTTGCCCGTCTGTGGAGTGAGTATAGCACTGCTATTGTCACGCATCTGTGTGAGGTGCTCAGCACATGGTACAATGGTCAACAAATGATGTCACCTTTCCCTCCCTTCGGCCTCATTTTTCCTCACATTGGGGGAAGTAGCAGCAGCTGCATGGCAATGATTGTGTAGAAGCAAGATTAATTTACAAGTCTTTCCCTCCCTTTGCCCCTGTTCCTGCCCTGCCCTGGTCTACCCCTTTCTCTTTTCCTGGCTCAGCCACCCTCACCTCCTTCAGGACACTGCCTTTGAGATCCTGTCCTGGATTAGTGCTTCCTGCGGGAACCTTGGGCCTTACATGTTTTTGTTAAAATAAACAGGCATCACACATAGTTTCTTTTTTGGCGCAGTGGGTGGGTGAGTGGATGGATGAATGAGTGGACGAAGGGAAGGAGAGGTAAGGTAAGGAATCATATTGAGAACACTCTGAATCCATCTACTCCAAAGTTGAGCAGGCTCACAGGACTCTCTGGAGGCTAGCCTCAGCTGGTCCTGCCACTCCCCCACACTCTGGGGAACCCTGTAGCTCCCTTGACATGTAGTCAGAGATCCTCCAACAATCTCAGCTCGTGGTTCCCAACCATTGGTTACAGCCTTCATTGCCCAGACTCAGGCCACGAATGGGAGGCAGCCAGGTGCTGCAGCAGGTGAAGTCAGCCTGAGCCCCAGAGTCAAGGTAAGAGACACACAACGCAGCTGGCTGGGTTACACAGCTCTCCGAGACCTCGCTGCAGGACTGTGAAGATGAATAGTCTGTGGATGCTGCCTCTGCTGCTGCTGACCACCTGCACCTTGAGGGCACAGGGGAAGCGCCGCCGAGTCTACTTCCGGGAGGAGTTCGAAGATGGGGGTAAGCTGTCCTGGACCAGAGCGCCCCTGTTCCGTCTCAGTCACCAGTTCCAGAGGAGGTCAGGCTAACTTTCCCCTTGGGAACCCATTTAGAGCGAGAAGAGCCACAGTTCAAATCCAGTTCAGATTTAGCTGTGCCCCTGGGTCTGTGTTTGTATTCCTTCTCTAGTAAAAGAGGCCAATATAGATCTTGCAAAATTATTCTGAGTTAAAGGAGGTAAGATGTGCAAGGTTCTGCACTTAGTAGGTGTGCTCAATGTTGTTTCTTAGAAACAGAAGCAAGTGAACCCAGAGTAAAAGTGCCACCGCGGGTGAGGATAGCAAGACTTTCCACACTCCATAAAAGCCAAGGGCTCAGAGGATCTTGTTTCCCTGGAATGTCTTAGGAACATCAGGAAATTATGGCAGGGCTACTTACTTATGACATAGGCTTCCTTTGTCACTTTGATACAGTCAGGCTGACTTCGAACTCCCTATGTAGCCGTCCTGCTAATCTTCCACACTCTGCCTCCTTGGTGCAGAAATTTCAGGCGTTTGTCCCCATGCCCAGTTTGTTCCCAGTGCTGAAAATCTAAGCCACAGCTTGATGTATACTAGCACGCTCTCTACCGAGGACTGAGCTACACTCTCAGTGTGTGGTGTGTGTGTGTGTGTGTGTTACTTACACAGAGGTTCAGTGACACTGTTTCAGCCTTCGTGTGTGTGTGTGTGTGTGTGTGTGTGTGTGTGTGTGTGTGTGTGTGAGAGAGAGAGAGAGAGAGAGAGAGAGAGAGAGAGAGAGAGAGAGAGAGAGATTGGGGGAGAGTATAGAGAATAAAGCACTCGCCCAAGAATAAGGACTTTGGGGATTTGAGTCCACCACATTCTACCTTGAAAATGTAGACAAGCCTTTACTACGTTCTGAGACTCAATTCCCTGATCTGTGATAACAGCAGATTGAGGGTAGCAATGTGAAGAGATAGTTCAGAAGACAGGCTGAACAGACCTAGCCAGGGGACCAGGGCAGGAGGCTTCAAGGAGAAGGCAAAATTCAAACGATGTTTTTAGCTGCCAGGACTGAGACTGACAGAGCCTGGAGTGGCATCTTGGAGGAGTTGGTAAGTATGTGGTGAGGCTGGAGAAGGGGAGTAGGAGAGAAGGGCCGGCTCGGGACAGCCTCAAAGCCTGGCCTTTTGCTGGAACCATCAGGGAGCTAGTGAAAGTGGTAAGCAAGGAGAAACAGGGTCTGACCCGAGTCTTGGAAGAACACTGGGGCACACATGTGAAGATGGATTGTGAGCTAGGAGCAGCAGCTCACATTTCGAATCTCAGCACTGGGCTACAGAGCAAGTATCAAGCCAGATAGAATAGCAAGACCTAGATAAAGGCCAAGGTCTAGATAAAAAAATAAAATTAAAATTAAATTAAAAGGCAAGCATGATGGCTCACAGACCTAAAGTTCCAACCTAGCACTCAGGAGGCTCGAGTCAGAGGATATTCATGGGTTGGAGGCCAACTTGAGCTATATAGAGTTTTAGACCAGCCTGGGCTACAAGTGAGATGCTGTCTCAAAATTCAAAAAAAAAAAAAAAATGAAAAAGAGAAACAGATTGTGAGACTGCCCAAATTTGAGTCTAGAGATGGAATGCCATCTAAGAGGCTATTGGAATTTTGGTGGAAAGTGGAGGTGGTACCAGGGCGGTGATGATCGGAATATGGGTGTGTGTGTGTGTGTACAGAAAAAGTGTTTAGCAGTTAGCAAGAAGCCCCTCAACCCCCTGACTTGCTTCAGGGGAACCTGTTCACCAAGGACAGGTTGGTGGCACCCTTTCTTGACTGACCTTTCAGTGAGCCCCATGTAGCCACAGCTTCTGACCACTGGCTCCTGGGCCACCTCCCTGCTTGGTCTGGCTGGGACTCAAACCCTCATCCCTCTGCCAGAGGCAAAGAGAACATGCACAGGCCTGCAGGCACCTCCCCAGGGTCTGGGCTCCACTTGCTCGATGTGGGAGGAGTGAAATGCCCATGGGTTTTACTGAGAAATGTTTCTGAAACGTTCCTTGGAGTCAGGAAAAGACTGGCTTCCAACCTCCAGCCCCAAGATGATTAGATGAGGCCAGGATTGTGAGTGAAGTAGTGGGGCAAGCTTTTCTGTCTGTGCAGGGAGGGTAGCTGTGAGGGGGCCTTCTCCCGGAAGCCCTGCCTGGACAGGCTCTGGGTCCCTTGACATCCTTGCTTCTCCTGTGTCAACCCACTCACTCACACTCTACAACTGTGTGCCTTTCTGATTCTCTCCTGGGCTTCAAAGTCTGTGGCTGCCTAGGGAGGTCCCTAAGGACAGGGCTGTAGAAGGAAAGGACTGGATTTTTGACGCATACCAAAAGAATAATACCCTAAGAAGAATGAAATCTCCCCATCGGAGGACCAAAAGCCAATGGTTGAGGTCCTCTCAACAATTAAGTGAATCCATGGGGCTGGAGAGATGGCTCATAGGTTGAGAGCACTGGCTGCTCTTCCAGAGGTCCTGAGTTCAATTCCCAGCAACCACATGGTGGCTCACAAACACCTGTAATGAGATCTGGTGCCCTCTTCTGGCCTGCAGTCATACATGCTGTATACATAATAAGTAAATAAATCTTAAAAAAAAAAAAATAAGTGAATCCACACAAAATGCAATTACACCCAAAAGAGAAAGGCCAGAGGGGCATGCTGAGGGGCTGGTTCTGCTGTTGAAGGAGGCTGGCTAGTGGGGTCTCCCACTTCTGAAGCCTGTCCCTAGCTTACAGGGACTAATACTGTTACACTTTCAGAACTGAGAGGATTTAGGCACCGACTTCTTCTATCCCGATTCATAGGAGACTGATATACAAACCAGACACTCAGAAGTTCATTCATACTTAATATGTTGAAAACACAGCTGATGTATCCTTCAGAACTCCACTTCTCCATCCTAAGCAGACCATCCACTCGCTGGGTTGTATAAATATATATATGTCTGAGAATTATCTGTAATTCCTTAATTTTCTTCTCCTCCCTCTAATCAATCAGCAAGTCTAACTGGCTCTATCTTCAAAATACATTTAGAACAGTATGGTGACCTTTGCCCATAATTCCAGCAGCACTTGGGGGAGGAAGAGGCAGAAGGACCTGAGATTCAAGGCCAGTCTCAGCTCTAAAGCAAGTTTGAGGCCAGACTGGATTATGTGAGATCCTGTGTCAAAAAGTATCACCACCATTCAGAATAGGAATATGTTCAGAACATGCTATGATCAGTCTCCAACACCAGTACCCTCACTCCACCCACCCAATTCACTGTCATGTGACCTACTATAATAACTTGAACGGCTTCTCTAGTACTTCTGCTTCCTCACAATCTCAGTCTCTCTCTCTCTCTCTCTCTCTCTCTCTCTCTCTCTCTCTCTCTCTCTCTCTCTCTCTCTCTCTCTCTGAGACAGAGTCTCTCTATGTAGCCCTTGCTGGCTTGGAACTCGATATGTAAATCAAGCTGGTCTCCAACTCACAGAGATCCAACTGCCTCTGACCCCCCAAGTGCTGGAATTAAGGCATGAGCCACCAAACCTGGTCTTGTTTCGAGACAAGGTTTTCTTGCAAGGTTTCTCCAGGCTGACCTTGGACCCTGATTGCCTGCCTCTACCTCCCAAGTGCTGGGGTTACATCATCTGGCACCATGCCCAGCTTTACCCAGTCTCTTCTAATATACGTTTTAGAAGGTTCCTTTTGAGGTTGTTGGGAGAATTCCTTACCTAGGGAGACATCAACAACATCTGTCCCCTCCTTATGAGGCCCCAACAACAAACCAAAGTATGATTCCACTGGGGAATGCGTGAGGTTATTGGGCTTGATTCTAGAGCATGGATGAAGGGCTACTTAGAGGAGAGTGGGGGACCCTAGGGCAACCCCATCAGAAAGTCTTCAACCAGATCCATATACAGAATTTCCTTTCATTAACCTTCCCCCACCTTTATACTCTAGCATTTACCAATGTGTCCCCCATTCTCCCATCCCCCTGCCCCAAAAGATGTCCTCAAATTCACTGTGTAGCTGAGGATGGCTTGAACTTGGAAACCTTTTCTACCATCAAAGGACTGGTTACAGAAGTATGCTACTATGCTTAATTTTTTTTTTAATAACTTTAGTTTTTAGTCAACTTTGTGGCGTGCACAAGGCAGCTGGGAGACAAAGGCATGGCCTGCCTAGCCCCTTCCATGTTACGGTTAGGAAGCCCAGCAGACGGCTCAGTAGCATGATGGGGCTGGAAGCCTGACCCCAGTGGGCTGAAGAACAGAAGAAAGTGGAGGAAGTGTTGCTTTGGAAAGTTCTGCCTGGAAAGAGTAGCGCTCAGGTAGATAATTTGGAACACAAAGTACAGGTTCAGTGGACACGAGGTGAGAGCTTTACAAAGGGGAATTGAGAGGCGCGAAGAGGTGTCAGAACCACATCTCTTCAGCTACAGTATTGCACCTCGCCGAGTGCTTGGCACACAGGAAGTGCTCAATCAAGTTCATGGAGAAAGCTGAGTGTGTTGGCGCCTGCCTGCAATTCTAGCACTTAGGAAGAGAACATAGAAAGCTTAAGGGTTCCAGCTATCCTTTGAAACATAGCAAGTTTGAGATGGACATAAGCCCCTGCCTTAGAGGCCCAAATAAATGAATAATTAAGTAAATAATATAAAGTTTTTAATGTTATAGAAAAATGTAGCCGGGCGGTGGTGGCACATGCCTTTAATCCCAGCACTTGCGAGGCAGAGCCAGGTGGATCTCTGTGAGTTCGGGGCCAGCCTGGGCTACCAAGTGAGTTCCAGGAAAGGTGCAAAGCTACACAGAGAAACCCTGTCTCAAAAAACAAAAAACAAAAAACAAAAAAAAAGAAAGAAAGAAAGAAAGGAAGGAAGGAAGGAAGGAAGGAAGGAAGGAAGGAAGGAAGGAAGGAAGGAAGAAAGAAAATGTTTAGCCTAAATGTTTAAATATTTGGTCTCATGTTATATAAAAATATACAAAACTGTATGTAAAGTATATTTTGTCATTATGTAATTATGTCTATACATAGGAAAGCTAATAGAAGAAAATATACCACAATGCAAATGGTAAATAAAGGACAGACAGATGGTTTTACCCTTGATTTTTTTCTATAACAAACATATGTTATGATTTTAATTATAAAAAGCAAAATGCCTGTGATCCCTTCACTGAGTAGGTAGAGGGAAGAGGATCAGGAGTTCAAAGCTAGTCTTATCTATTTAGCAAGTTCAAGGCCAATCTGGGCTACATAAGACCCTAAAGAAAAAAAAATTCACCAAAGGAAAGAAAAAAAATTAAACAAAATACCTGTTCTGTCATTCCATTTCTTCTTGGATCTGAAAATCGCACGTTTCCCCCACCCCCCACTTCCTGCCCAGCTAAGCTGTACTTGATAGCCTAAGTAATAGTAACCAACAAGGTGTTCCCTAGACATAATGCTGCACATGGTCCAAATCTCAGTTCACCTCTACAAAGCAGTTCATTTTCCCAAAACCGAAAGAAGCAGAAAAGGCTGTCTGTGGTCACTTGGCTATTAAAATGGCAAATGTGGAATTTGAATCCAGGACCATATGATTTCAATAATTTTTTTTAACACTAATTTGGCTCCTTCCACTGGCCTCCACCCCCATGAGCCAAGTAAGTTGAAAGCTTTCTAGCTTGGCAGCCTCACTGAAGGTAAATCTTAGATGCTTTTAAAGTTAAACCAAAAGGGCCAGAGACAACATCTAATCCAAATGCTCTCCTTTCTCTCTTCATGTGAACTGAGGTAAGAGGAGGGGCATGGCATGTCTAAATCTTCGAAGGGAATTGAGGCAGATATAGATCCATGCCCTTGCTTTCTGCTGTTCCCTTAGAATATCCTGGCCACTGAGCATCACAGTCCTGAGAGGGTGTGGTGCCTTAGAAGGCACCCTCCTTTGTACAGATGGGGAAATGGAACCCCGGAGAGGTCAGTGGCAGAGTTTCTTGTCAGTCATAGGTGTTGTTCCTTCATAAAGCATTTGGGGGTCACTGTTGAAAGCTGCCAAGTGTCTGGTGGCCAGCAGACAATAATACCAATGACCTACGAGACAACAGGAGCATGTGGAAATCCAGGACTTTCCCAGGAACTGGCACATTACCAGAGACAGGAAGGCTAACAGAGCAAATGGGAGAATCATCATATCAACCACACAAACAGATATGAAGGGAAAAAAACCAATGGCCACAGCAGCCACCATTGTGAAGTTACAGAATCTGGAGGAAAGAAACTAGAATTCCAATGAGTGTCTGAATGATGCAGGAGTCACAAGGTATGTGTGTGTGTGTGTGAATGTTAATTCTGTTCGCTCTCAGACTCGTCTATGAAAATTTGGCAGGAGAGACATTCTGACACAAAGGGCCTTTGTCCCCAGTTGGCATAGACACACTGGGGACAGCCCAGCAGGGCTGAGGAACACCCTGCTGCTCCGGCCTCCGACTGATAAGCAATTGAGACCATCTGTGAATCAGGGACACTTGGACATGCTGAGCTTGGGGAAGAATTGCCCTGGATAGATGCCCAAACCAAAGGGACTTGGTCCAGCTGGCCTTTCCAGAGCTCAAGTACAAACGGATGGTGAGGATCTCTCTGGAGGACGAAGGGATGAGGAGGGAAGAGTGGGCCTTGGACATATGGGACTTCATGTTCTGATTCTGCCATTTGTCAGTGGTGACCTTGTATAATTTATTAATCTCACTGATTTTTTTCTTTTATTTTTAAACCGTGTGTGTGTGTGTGTGTGTGTGTGTGTGTGTGTGTGTGTGTGTGTATGTGTGGCAAATCAAACCCAGAGTCTTGCACATGCTAATCAAGTTCTCTGAAACTGAGCCATGTCCCTCATGTCCCTGGCCCACTTACTTGTCTGAGTTTGCAGAGACAGAGGTGGCTATCCTGACTTCCTGGTGGCTGCGGTGAAAACTGGATGGCGATGTGCTCTGGTGCGTTGAAGAACTGTTCCCATTCACATTCCTTCTCTGTGGTTTCTACCAGAGCAGCCCACCTAGACGGTGCCTCATGCTCGTCAGTCACTTGGTCAAATGTCATCACAGCACAGAGGCTGGCCACTCGACCCCAAGTCCTACCTTAGCACTCTTTAATTTTGTTCCTAAAATTATAATCTCCCTGCTATTGTAGATTGCATATTATATCTCTACATTATTTTGTTAAACTTGGCCATCTTACTCTTCAATGAGCATAAAAATTCCATGAAGGAAGGGATTTGATTCTTTTTATTGCACAGTACATATTGCCTTATAAACAAGTGAGTCAGTACAGGAAAGAAAGGAGGAAATTTGTTTAAAAAAACAAAGTTGTCTTAGATATCTATTGCTGTGCTAAAACGCCACAATCATTAGAAACTTGGGGAGAAAGGGTTTATCCCATCTTACACTTAAACATCACAGTCCATTATTGGAAGAAGTCAGGACAGGAACTCAAGGCAGGAACTGGGGCAGAGGCTGTGGAGGGATGCTGCTTATGGCTTGCTCAGTTTGCTTTCTCAAACACCCCAGGGCCACCAGGCCAGGGGTGGCAACACCCACAATGAGCTGGGCCCTCCCACATCAATTCCTAATTAAGAAAATGTGCCATTGGCTTGCCTTCAGGCCAATCTTTTTGTTTTGTTTTGTTTTTCGAGACAGGGTTTCTCTGTGTAGCTTTGATGCCTTTCCTGGAACTCACTCTGTAGCCCAGGCTGGCCTTGAACCCACAGAGATCTGTCTGCCTCTGCCTCCCAGGTGCTGGGATTGAAGGCGTGCGCCACCACCGCCCGGCTTGCCTCCAGGCCAGTCTTGCAGAGACATTTTCTCAGTTGAGGTTCATCTTCCCAGATAACCTAGCTTGTGTCAAGTTGACAAAATGAACAAAAGCACAAGACCTAGGACAAAGGAAGAGGGTCTGGAGAGTCTGCTCAGTTAGTAAGACACTTGTTGTGTAAGCGTGCACAAGGACCAGAGCTTGGGTCCCCAGAAACAATGTGAATCTGGGTACATCAGCATGTGTCTGTAAACCCCAGAATGAGGAGCAGAGATGGTTTGGAGTCAGGCACATCTCTGGAGCTCATTGGCCAGTCTGCCTAGCTGAATTCATGAGTTCTGTGTTCAGTGAGAGACCCTGTTTCAAAAGTAGTGTGCACACACCTGCACGCACATTTACACACAAACAGCTACATACATCATACATACATAAACACACACCAAAAACAGAGATGAAGCTGCTCCCACCTCTCTTCTTGTTCAGTATGGTCTTTCTGGCCTGATTATTTCATTTAAAAACAAAACAAAACAGAGTAAAGGATGTAAGAATAGGATGACTGAAAATTATTTGGAATTATGATGTCATTTACCAATTGTAATCTCAGTCATCTGAATAATTTGCCTTAAAGTTTCTCTCTTTAAGTTCCAATGAGTGTTTATATGTATTCAGTCTCCAGCGTGGAAAAAGAAATCATTAAATGAGGTTGAGGGAGTAGTTCAGTATCAGAGCACTTGCCTGGGATGTGTGATGACTTGGAATTAATCCCCAGCACACCACACACACACACACACACACACACACACACACACACACACACATTAAGCTATACATTTCTGGTTTATCCACTTCAAAGAAACAAATGTTATGCTATAATTAAAACACTTTAGGGCTGGGGAGATGCTCAGTGGAGAAAGTGCTTGCTATGGCAACACCAGTACCCGAGTTATGATCTCCAGGACCCACGTTTCAAAGAAAAGATGGGCATGGCGGTGGACACCTGTCATGCTAGCACTGAGAGGACTCACTGACCAGTCGGTCTAGCTGGTCCAGTGAGTTCCAGGTTCCGTGGAGCCATCCTGTCAAAAAAATCGAGGAGGAGGCCAGGTGTGGTGTGTATACCTGTAATCCTAGCACTTTGGATGCAGAGACCTGCTGTGAGTTGAGGCTCAGTTGAGCCTACATAGCAAAAGCAATTGTCAAGACTCCTGACATCTACCTCTGAGAGCCTCCACATGCACAATCCCTCCCTCCCTCCCTCCCTCCCTCCCTTCCTCCCTCCCTCTGTGTGTGTGTGTGTGTGTGTGTGTGTGTGTGTGTGTGTGCATGTGTGTGTCCCTTTGTCTTTTTGTCTCACACACATCAAAATAAAACACTTTTAAAAATGCATTCACACTGTAGTTTTATAATATCATTTGCCACTTAAAGGCTGCTAACTAGCACCCTTTACAGGGATGGTTAACTCTAGGGTCAGGGAAGGGAATATACAAGATTTATCTTAGCATTTTATACTTCCAAGGAAGTAAGGACATGGTAGGAGCTTTCCAGAGAGCCAGAAGTCAAGGGAAAGAACATCTGAGACTAAAGACCTTGGAGCAACAAAATAAATAATTTAGCCTCAAGCAACCCCAGATAGAACATCAACACCAGGAGTCCTTACCGGTGTAGAGCTAACTGAGTGAACTTGACCAGTGTCGCACCATCATGTTAACAGTGACTAGAGGACAATGGCACGTGACCTCTGGCCTTCCTTACCTAAACCTAAAAGCCCCATCTAACCCCAAGAACAATATCAGAGAAACGCTACCTGAAGGACATTCTACCAAGAGTCTGTGTGTTCCTCAACGTGAAAGTCATCAAACAGGCGAAATCTGAGACATGGTCACTAAGCAGAGGAGCCAGCTGAGGCACAGTTATTAAACGTAGTGTGACATCCTGAGTGGCATCCTAGAGCAGAAAAAGATTATTACTTAAAAACAAAGGAAGGGCTGGAGAGATGGCTTAGAGGTTAAGAGCACTGGCTGCTCTTCCAGAGGTCCTGAGTTCAATTCCCAGCGACCACATAGTGGCTCACAACCATCTGTAATGAGATCTGGTGCCCTCTTCTGGCCTGCAGGGATACATGCAGACAGAACACTGTATACATGATAAATAAATAAATCTTTAAAAAAGAAAGAAGGAAGGAAGGAAGGAAGGAAAGAAAAGAATTTAAAAAAAAGGAAGTCCAAATAAACACAGCTCTTAGCTCATCGTGGTTCAACACAGCTATGGGAAATCAAACACAGGAATGTGAACAGTAGGGAAAGCAGTGTAGGGCACACAGCAACTCTCGGGAATGAATATCCTTGAAGTTCTTCTGAGAGTCTAAAGATGCTCTGGAGTAGAAGTTGCATTTTTAAGAAACAAAAAGTAGGGGCCAGATGGCTCTGAGGTGAAGAGCTTGCCACCAAGGCTGACCACCTGAGTTCGGTCCCCCGGACCCACACAGTGGAAGGAGAGAACCGGCTCCTGCAAGTTGTCCTCTGACCTCCACGTGTACATGGGGCACGCTCACACTCGCGCGCACACACTCATGAACACAGAGAGAGGTGGGGAGGGAAGGAAGGAGGGAGGGGAAGAGAGGTTATCTAGAAAATCCTCTAAAGATACAATTTAACAATATTGAATAAATAAGTACATTTATCTAATTATGCAAGCTTCTAATGGATCTTTTTGTCCCCGCTGGGAAAAGAGCAACTTTTACCTTCAAATCAAATGTATTTATATTTCTTTGCCACTAATGTTATATATACCTCTAGTGTTGTGTCACTGCTAAGGTTATATATCTTTCTTACATATGTGTGTATATTTGCACACAGATACAACCCTCAGTGGTTTTCTAAGCCTACCCCAGCGTTGCATGCCATTTCTTTTCATTCTTCCAGAAACTCTGTGAGTTAGATAATACCGTTCTATAGATGAAAAGCTGAGTCTCAAAGAAGCTAAAAATATTTCTGAAGCTGGTGGCAGTGATGAGTCCCCAAGCCCAATCTTTCGAAGGTAGAGATATGGGATAAATTCAGGCTTGGGGGAAGATTGTGTGCATTTATCAGTTAGATGTGCCAGCGCCCGAACACATTACTTTGTGTTAGACTGCTCTCTGGAGATAACTATTGGGCCGATTTAAAGGGAGGATTTAGCAGGTAGAAGAGCTGGCAGCCTCCCACCTTGGCTAACACACTGCTCTCCCCTGCATCCTCTCCCTCTCCGGGCTTCTCACATGCAGCCTTTCTGTTTGGAACACCCATGCCTCGCCTTTCCGCCATTTCGGTTCTTCAGTTATGCTCTCTCTGATGCTGAGCAGCCTACGGTTTGCAGAATTCCATTAGCCTGTGCTGCCTTCTGTTAATACTAACCACTCAGGTGCTTAATTGTGTGTTTACTGCTCAGTTGCTTACAGGAATGTCTCTTCCACCAGACTTCCTGAACCCCGAGAGGTTCACAGGTCTCTGAAGGGGCCTGGTCAGACTCCTGTCTGTGTACCAGGTGCCTGGATCAAAGTGAATATTCAATAAATGTTTGCAGAAGACCTGACTCTAGTATCAGTTCTACAACTGATAACTAAGCGTCCATGAACGGGTCACTTCTGTCTCTGGGCCTCCGTTTCCCTATCTGTAATATGTAAAAGTAAGAGTAAATGACCAGTTAGTCATTCTAGCCTGAGCCTTTTCTGATATTAAGATATTAAAGATTAAGAAGAAAAACATGATGTTTTAATGTGGGGCTTTATTAATTATAAGACACCATTTTCCTAAGGAGAAGCTATTACTTTTAGAAATATTTCTTTTGGTTCATGTGTATGTGTCTCGGTGTATATATGTACATGTACTACATGTGGGGAAGCGCCCTCAGAGGTCAGAAGAGGCATCAGATCCTCTGGAACTGGAGTTATAAATGGTTATGAATCACCCTGTGGGTGTTGGGAAACAAGCATGGGTTGTCTGTAAGAGCAGTAAGTGCTCTTAACCATTGACCATCTTTCTAGCCCCCAAGAGAAGCTCCTTATTTTGATACAACTCAAATTGTGTCAGGTGTGATTTGTATCAGTACTCTTCACCCTGAAATATAATTAAGGTTGAGAATCTTGGAATTCTGTTTTAATCTCTTCTACCATGGAGTTAAAGGCCAACAATGTACAATTCTTTCTACGTGTTTGTTGGGCTCAGTTAACATTTGTCAAGTGAGTGAATAATAACCATTCCTCCATTTGGAAGGTTGAGAATCTTACAGCTTAGACAAAAGGCACGACCATGCATCTCTTCATTCATTCAGCAATGAGTTGGGGCAGTTTATTCCATATTAAATACTGGGACACACATAACCGTCAACATGGTAATTATAGAACATGGGAAAGATAGACATTATTCAAATTATACACAAATTATAAAGTGCCATGATTGCCTTATCTTGTTGCACACTTTTTAGGTTATAAAGGACTTTTTTCACACATGGCCCCAAGAGGAGGTATATAATCTAAGGGTTAAAAGTACAGATCTCAATATTGCACAGATCTGGATGCAAGTCTGGCTTGTTCTCTTACAAACTGAGCTCTTGAGCAAGATTCTGAGTTTCAGTTTCTTCATTTTTAATGGGAAAAAATAGGACATTTACCATGGGGCTATTATGAGAACACGGAGAGAGGATATGCACACAGCTTTCAACACAATGCCTGACATCGGCTGCTAAGTAGTAGCTATTTTTTATTTCTTAAATACCATTCATTTAAAAATCTATTTTAGCAGCTATTATTATAGTGCATTTTTTTCTACATAACACTTTTCTTTATCTCTTCCAGAGGAAAGACAGCTTTGAAATCAGACTGCTTTTGGGATCAGCTCTTAAGTACAACACTTACTAGCTGTCCTAGTTAGGGTTACTGGTGTTGTGATAAAACATCATGGACCAAACCAAGTTGGGGAGGAAAGGGTTTATTTGGCTTATGCTTTCACACCACTGTTCATCACTGAAGGAAGTCAGGACAGGAACTCAAACAGGGCAGGAACCTGAGGCAGGAGCTGATGCAAAGGCCCTGGAGGAGAGGTGCTTACTGGCTTGTTCATCATGGCTTGCTCAGCCTGTTTTCTTTTAGAACCCAAGACCACCAGCCCAGGCGTGGCACCACCCACAATGGGCTGGGTCCTCCTGCATAGATCACTAATTGAGAAAATGCCCTACAGGCTTGTCTGCTTATAACTGATCTTATGGAGGGAATTTCTCAACTGAGGCTCCCTCCTCTCAGATGACCCTGGTTGTGTCAAGCTGACATAAAACTATCTAGCACCCTAGGTGCAAATAGAAATAATGAAGCAGCAGCTGCTATGAATATGGAGTGAAGATTTCAGAAAGCCACATGAGAACCTAACATATACCAAATTTCAAATTTGTCTTTCATCTTTTGTATCAATCCTTATCCTTCAGTGGCTTAACTATGGTCAGAGAAGTAGGATCCACTTCCCCCGAGCCACCATGACTTCCTGCAGAAATAAATTTCTGGGACCCCCCTCTCTATTAAGATGGGGTAATAAAATTGTTCACCGAGACCTGTTGAACACTGAGACTTTGAGAGAGACAGGAAACTTTGGGAAGTGTTGGGGAGGAGGACTTTTAATCTCTCCCCTTTCTGGTGTTTCACTTATTTGTTGTTGGTTTGGCGCCTTGTGGAACTGAGGATCAAGCCAGGGTTGTGCTAAACAAATCCACGGCCACTGAGCAACACCGCCAGCTCCCTTTTAATTATTAGGTGTTTTTATGATTTTTTTCCCTCAACCTGAGAATTCAATCAACGTACATAAAATGGATTAACAGGGGAAAGCATATATATTTATTAAATATGTTTTTTTATCCTTGTCATAGGTCTGTTGCTACGATAAAACACCTTGACCAGCCAGGCAGTGGTAGAGCACGCCTGTAATCCCAGCACTCCAGGAGGCAGGCAGATCTTGAGTTTGAGGCTAGCCTGGATGACAGAGCGAGTTCCAGGACAGCAAGGGCTACACAGAGAAACCCTGTATCAAAACCACCCCTCCACCCCCCAAAAAAGCCCACTGTGACCAAAATAGCTTCTGGAGGAAAGCGTTTATTTGGCTTATAGGTTACTGTCAATCATGGAGGGAGCCAAGGCAGGCACCTGAAACAGAGACCGTGAAGATGCTTACTGATTCACTCTCCATGGCTTGCTCCGCTTGCTTTCATATACAACCCAAGATCACCTGCTCAGGGTGGCAGTCCCCACAGTGGGATGCGTCTTCCTGCATCTGTTATTAATCAAGAAAATGCCCTGACTCAGACATGCCCACAGGCCAGTCTGATGGAGGCGATTCTTCAGTTGAGGTTCCCTCTTCCCAGGTGACTCTGGTTTGTGTCAAGGTGACAAGAGCTAGCCAGCACACGCATTAAGTATGTGTCTTTAAAAGGTTAATGTAGGTACGTTTTTAAAAGTGTATTAATACAGGAGTCCTTCTAAAGAAACGGAGAACCAGTGGAAAGCTAGGTGGGATGGTGTACACCTGAGAGACCAGCACTCAGGAGTCTGGGGCAGGAGCATCGGAAGTTCAAGGTAATTCGAGTTTGAGGCTAGTCTGGGCTACATGAAACTCAAAAATAAAACA